>NC_049171.1:20216671-20531659 GCF_009769625.2 Cygnus olor
CAATTTAAATTTTGCATTAAAATATTTTTCTATCATTAATCTATACTCAAATAGTCACATTAATTTTCATTAATTTACACAGCTTATGTATATATGAAAGTTCAACACTGTAGCAAATGTGGCATAGTGACAATGCTTGGCTTGCACTGCTCCAGAGTAGGTGTAGTTTTCTAGCTATAATCTTGGTGTCTCTGATGGTAACTGATTATCACAAAAGCCAGTGGTTATGGAGACTGGGAGTTTAAGCCCAATGAACTTTCTTTAGTAAAAAGAATTAAGCTGTTAAAAGCAAGGCATCACATCTGAACTGCATCGGGTCAGAAAATTGTAGTATATATCCCAAATCAATTACTTAATCTCTTCCAAGCACAGGTGAAGTGATCTGTAGAATAATCATTTGTAATGGAAGACAATTACAAAACTCTTACTTCTGTATCTCTGTTTGTTTTTTTTGTGTTTTTTGTTTTTTTTTTCCAGATATCAATATCATAATACATATATATTTAACTCATGAAAAGATCATTAAGTTGACAATATGACTGTCCAAATAGGGGAAGAATGGTGTTTATGACCCACTCGCCAAAGGAATTTGTTAGACTTCCTGTGCCTACTCAGAAACAGGGTGAAAGTGTGACAGCATCGTGGTAACAACGCACAGCAAACGTAGGCAGCATCAAGCAATACTAATATTATTATGCACTAATTAGCATTATCTTGCATGCTGGCATTACCAGGTTTGAGCAGTCCTGAACACACATGCTTTCTGCCTACATCTTGTCCATGCCTCCAGACTGGGTCCTCTTCACCAGCAGGTCATGTGGAAGTGAGCAAGCCTCTCTGTTCCGGCAGCAGTAGGGGAAGGCTAAAAGCTTTTCCTTCTAGATGATGAAACTCCCACCTGTCCTCAGCAAATCACTAATACAAAGCTGAGCCCTTGCCTTTACATAAACTGCAAGCAACTGAGATTCTTAGAGAGGAGTACGGAGAAGAGTGGGTAGAGTTTCTCTGGGAGGTAGAAAAAAGAGAGTCCTGGAAGCTAAATGATGGGAAAAGAGATCCTGTGCTTAGGGGCAGGAGGCATCAGAGAGAGTAAGTACCCTTCTACTGTAGCCTTCAGAACAAAATGAAGTCCCTATGTTTATCCTAGGGCAAGACTTCAGCCCTGTAAGGAAGTCACATCTGGACAGCTGTTCATCTTTCATTTGCCATCTACAAAACTCTTCACACATCCATCCCTCTGCATGACAGTACAGTTAACTAATCTTCTGATGCTCAGGAAACTTAGCCCTTCCCTTCCCTTCCCTTCCCTTCCCTTCCCTTCCCTTCCCTTCCCTTCCCTTCCCTTCCATTTTTTTTCCATTTTCTTTCCTTTTTTTTTTCTTCTGTCCACATAACCAGAGACTTAATTAGTATCTTCCATGACTACACACACATCCTGGAATCTGCAGGAGGTAATTAGCACTGAAGGCTTGGGTCAATTACCTCTTAATGGGAAAAACAGAAAGACTTCTTTAATGCTTATCTTCCATCAGTTTTAAAGCATGGAGAGACTTTTAAAATACATTCAAAGAGATGCCAAATAATTTTAAAGCTGGCTTTTATGACAAACAGTCACAATGACGGTTTCCCTCAGAAAGACGGAATGTGTTTGTGAACAGATCTGGTAACTCAACACAAAGGGCTTTAAACTCGATTCATAGGTGTCAGGTTCCTAAGTAAAAAGGTAAGGAAATGCTAAAAATGGAGAACAAATTCACAGGAAAAGACAAGACAGACTTTCTTATTTCCACTCAGAGACAAAGGCGCAGAGGAATATGCCTCAAATTTCTGTACGGTGAGACAGAGGTGGGGACACAAACAGAAAGAGTGATCAGTTCACGTGTAGGCACTGGCCTTTGACATGGTTGGAATGAGGCCACATGGGAGCATTGTGTCCAGTTCTGGGGTCCCTAGTACAAGAGGGACATGGAACTACTGGAGCGAGTCCAGAGGAGGGCTATGAAGATGATGAGAGGACTGGAGCACCTGTCATACGAGGACAGGCTGAGAGAGTTGGGCCTGCTTAGCCTGGAAGAGAGAAGACTGAAGGGAGTGTGTATACATCAATGTGTATAAATATCTGAGGGGGGGGTGTCAAGAGGATGGAGCCAGTCTCTTTTCAGTTGTGCCCAGTGACAAGACGAGAAGCAACGGGTACAAACTGAAGCACAGGAGGTTTCAGCTGAATATGAGGGGGCACTTTACTGTGAGGGTGACAGAGCACTGGCACAGGTTGCCCAGAGAGGTTGTGGAGTCTCCTTTTCTGGAGATATTCAAAACCCGCCTGGATGCCATCCTGCGCAATGTGCTCTAGGTGATCCTGCTCAGCAAGGGGGTTGGACTAGGTGATCTCCAGAGGTCCCTGCCAACCTCAGCCATTCTGCGATTCTGCGATTCTGTGATTCTGTGAATTAGAGACTTGGCAGGTAATAGGCACCATTGCAGCTGAGGCACTGGCTGTTTATGAAGGAGAAGCAAGGAAGAAAAAGAGGTCCTCTCCTCTTTTTGAGTTGTCTTCCGTGTAAAGGGATCCTTGACCACACAGAGCCATAGTATGGAGCAAGAAGGAAGGAAGTATACCTGCCAGATCTGAGGCCACCTGTTTACAGCACAGGTATTTGGCTCTCCTGCCTAAGCTGAAGCCATAGGTCATTTGGGTTGCTTCAGGGACTGCAGTCCAAATGCTTCTGAATAAATCTGCACATGCAAAATATTTTTGTGGTTGCTGGAATATGAGCTTATTGAAATGCCTTTGCTGGGTGCCCTAATTTGTCTAAATTCTGTCATAGGCGGCCAGTGTAGCACCTCTGGACTTTTTCATGACATGCAACCTTTTAATGTTCCTCTGACTTGGGACTGGATTCTGACCCCAGATTGCCCAAGTGGCATAGGGGTTCCATTTGTTTGTGTCTTTAAAATATGACTACTAATAATGACTGCTGATTGGGATGCTGTGTTCTGAGATCATCAAAAACGTTTCATAGTAAAAAAATTAATTTCATATAATTTTCTAAAGAATCAGGGTGATCAGTTCAGTCAGCATTCCTTTTCCTAAGATTTCATTTATTTCCTTGGCAAATAAAATTTCCTATGAACAACTGAGATCCAGTGACATCGCTCATGTAAGGGCAACAGTGAGAAAAATGATATATTGCATATTCCTTTTAATGGAGTTTACTTTCATGACTTTAGTGCTGTTGTTCCTAATGCCCCATCAAGCTTACAATTTCAAAAATTCAGCTGAAACCTGGCTATATTTTGGTTAATTTTTGTCTTCAATGAAGAGAAACTCACTTCTGCTTTAACTAATGTTGCTTGCTATACCATTCATTCATATTCAATATATTCATTCATTCTGGACTAAGTTATGTTCAATTAAGCAGGAATTCTGGTGTTTTTTATCAGCCAAAATACAGGAAAAAAAAATCTTTTATTCTAATTGCATACTATTTTGGCATGTATGTTATTCTGCTTATTTATTTTCCAAAAAACAATTGGAAAGTAGACAATATCATTGCACTTTATTGCTTAAACTTCACATTTCCCCTGCTGTTTTGTCACCTACTTTATAGATGTATAACAAGCATTTGCACTAAGATGATCTGTAAATGTTCGTTACATGTGAGTGGGAACACAGACACTATTTCTCAGTATACTCATGTTGTACAGTTCAAAACATATTTACTTCAAAAAAATAAATAACAAAAATAACCAGACAGCAAAGATCTGGGCAAGAACGATATCCATACCAGAGAGTATGCATATTGCATAAATTTCTTATTATTCATTTAAAGTTAAAAATGTGCTGTGCTTCTGTGTAGAAATAATACATTATCAATAAACTGGGAAAATCTTAACAAAATTTTTACTTTGCTTAGAGCTAGGTAGTATTTGCATTCAAATTAAATAAACATTATTTTATTAATCTAATTAATTTTTATATTATAAACATCTATTGTTTTCCAGAGACAAGCCATTCCAATTGCAATATAGAATAGAATGTAGAATAAACAATACAAATGATGAGAACAGTTTTATCAGATTCAGATAAAACTCCAGATACTATAAAACAACTATCATCACCTGGTTCTGATCTTTTTCATTTTTTATAATTAAATGCCAGCCAATATATATAGAAACCAACAACATGAATTTATGCGTTTAGCATGGTTTATTTAGTGACAATCCAAAATCTGACAGATTTAATGGCAAAATTCTTTTTAGCTACTCAGTACTTGTCTGTTATTAAATGTCCAAAAACTAAAACATTAATGATCAGCCATAATCAATCTAAGAAGGAGTTGACTTTTCAGCAAAGCCCATCATCTCATACAGACATAAGGAAGTGAGCTGTGTACAGATGTTGAGGAGGTGTCTTTGTCATATTGTATTAAATTGGAGACTAAGGTAGTAATTTAATTTAATTGTAAAGAGATTTCCCTAGAAATCAATTACTGGTCAACGTATCAATCTTATTAACAGAAGACTCATGTGTTACCAGTTTGAACTGATAACATTTTAATATCTTCCAAATATCACTGATATTTGTTTTTCCCCGTATATGACAGCAAATACCAATTTATATTACATTTAACATTTTCTTTAGTCCTTCTGTCAGTATGGATATCTGGAGAGAGCATAAAAGCAAACAGTTATTATGGTCGTACTGAGAAATAGATCGCAGCCCACATACAGAAAGTGTATTAGGAGACAGGGAATTAAAACCCTTAATTCTGAAGACAGCATGAAAAATCATCAACAGCATTTTTGTACAGAATTACCTGTGCTGAACAGAAATGCTATTTAAACTCTTTGAAATTCCAAACTAGTTTGATTTAAAATGTATGTAATTTGGCTTTTTATGAAAACCTCTGATAGTCCTTTTGGAGAGAAAAAAAAATCAACAAAATTAAAAGAAAAAAAGTAAAAAATTTAAAAGATAAAATATACAGTACATTTAAAATATGAAATACATTGAAAATATTCTCACTTTGAATCCACAAGACATGAGAAAATGAAATGACAATGAAATCTGAAATTCATCAAAAGCGTGAAAGTTTTCAGAAATTTCATGTAGAACAGACTTTTGAAGCTCAGTTGTATTCTTGCCCTACATAACTTTGCAAAAGGATCAATGAAATAATTTATTTGTGCGCATGAATGAGCACTATCCTGATTTAAAAATGTGTCAGATCCACTCATTTGGCCATACCTTTAAGGAATTTATCATGTCACAATTAAAATTTACAGAACTGTGACAATTATTGATAGATAAAATTAAAACCTCTTTATTAAAATAATATAAATCTGTTTAAAAGCATTCTTGTACATTCCTACAATATCTGGAGTTAATGCTATGGGAGTAACTGCATCAAATGCCTTAACATGATTTTACAACTTTTTTTTTCATGGTCTTCTGTGCATTAGTAGAAAAGAGTACAGTGTCTTGTAAAAGACAGTGTTCTGCTCTGATGATTTCAAGAAGACATTATACCTTTTTTTGTTGTTGTTTTAAACACGGATGCAATGCATACATGTGGTTTAGCATATATGTACATAAGACACTAGCACTAATAGCAAGATTTTTCTAAGGACTCAGATAATGGCTTACTATACTTTCAATAAACTTCAAAGAAAGCTTCTATTGATTTTAGTAGAAGCAGTGCTTTAGAAAAACAAACAAAAACAACAACCACACACCTATGTTTAATACATGCATGTTTTTTAGTGTAACTCTCATTGGACAGGAGAAAGAAACAAAAGGCAAAAGAATACCTGCTACCTCCTCTGCTGAACAGGTAGGTTGTAGCTTAAATTGGTTGTAGGAAGAGGCAGTGTGAGAAATGTGGGTAGGAGGACAAATTCAGAGCCCAGTGGCTTATTGGTTGTCCTCTAGCAGTGAGATTTCAAAGTGCATTCTTAAACCTTGGCTTATGTCAGAACAGATTGTGCTTCCTCATCTCTATGACTGAGCAATCATTTTCTGGTTTTGTAGGAACTGATTTTTCCATAGGAAAAAAAAAATACAACTATGAATTAAATACCCATAAATTGTCCCACATATATTTTTACATACCTGAAGCAGACTCACAGTCATAGTAATCAGGCTGGCATCATTCATTTCAGTAGAAATCTACTAGTGTACTTCAGCAAAGGCACTGACTTGTTTTTGAGACAGTTCTTTATTATGTAATAAATTATTTTTCTGGTGATTTATAAACATCTGAATTTATAAAATGCTACTAATTTTGCTGTTGAGAAATGATTTTAATTAGAAGTATCAACAAGAGACATTACCAATTCAATTCTGGAACAATTGAGCAATTCAAGAATTCAAGTGTTCATTACCAGAACAATATTCAGATCAACGATGCTTAGATAGGGATTTTGTTTTTTCTACCTGATTCTAACAAAGAAATCATAGGTAGAGGACAATAGAGAACACCAACTTTTGAAAATAGAAAGTAAGGTATCAAAATACTAAGGTTATATTTCTCTATAAATTTGAAATTCCATTAGAGTAACTTTACAATTGAATTGTTTCATCCTTATTTAAGTCTATAACACACTCTGGAAAACAATAACAAAATTAGACTCACAACACATCATTGTTATCTAGATCTTTGGATTTATAAATAAATATAAATATGTTGATATACATGACTTTGGATTTAGCCTTTCAATATCTGTAATTTTAAGAACACATTATTTTGAGAAACGTTGGTGTATCTTCATGAAAATCAACATTTTATATTAATCATGTTTAAAATATAGAATATGTTAACAAGATTTTCTTCAATATCATTATGAATTACTAAATTCTTATTGGAAAAAATGCAAGAGAATTTACCCGCTGTCTGAATTGCTCAATTATTAATCATTTTTACAACTATATTTACAATTAATCTGTATAGTTCTCAGCATATTTCTTTGGGTTGGAGAATTGTTTGTGTGTTTCATTAGTGTGAAAATGAATTTGAAACTAATCGCACTTCTAAAGATGACCAATTAAAAGCTTTCTGTACGTAATGAAAACAATCTAAAACTTAATTGTGTAATTAAAGTACTCAGTTTACTGAGTGCTTCTGGTAACAAACTCATATCTTTTAATGATCCTATAAATCTAACCTAATTTAACGGCTTTTTATTATCTTACCTGAATTTAAGAAGGGTATTGAGTTTATTTATTTATTAGTTTGTTTCAGAAATAAGAATGAGGTATCTTCTGAAATTATTAATATGGTGACATTTCCAGTATTTAAGGTATTCCTATATATGTCTGATGCTTTGTCATCAGAATATAAAATTGAGATAGCATTGCCAGCTGTATTTAACATTTTTGTATTCTAAATAAATTATTTGGAGCTTAGAAGTATTACACTGTAAACAACCAATCTTGTTTTACTCATCCTCTCAGGTTACCATAAAGAAGCAATAGATTCACAAGCTGGAAATGACAATTATTTCTTATTCAGACTGCCTAATTTCTGCTTTTTTTTGTTTGTTTGTTTTCCATTGAAATGGACTTCTCTTGCACAGTCTCAGAAAATGATTTAGACTATAATTTCTCAAGCACCACTTAATTCCCAAATTTTCCTAGACACAATCAGTGTGTGTTTTTTGACCACAGAGTTGCTGAGACATTCAAAGTTTTCTAAGCATCTCAGAAATTAGGTAGCCAGAAGAGCCAGATTAGCTGTGATACAAGGATGAGTAGAAAGATACTTCACCTATGCCCAAGTCCCAGTGGGAACACAGTCTCTAAGATCTATTCTGATTACATCTAACTTGGGTTGTAATAAGATCAAACTAAAACACCATTTGAGAATGACTAGAAAACACCTTTTGTGTAATGTTCTAGGAAAGAGACCCAGGAACTAAACTTTTAGACTGCTTGGATCCAGACACCACAAGTTTCATTTTATCCTGTTTTCTCTAAATCCAGAATTGTCAGTCATCAGCTTGTACATTTCACCCTACTAAACACCTTCAGATGGGGCTGTTTTCACACTTCCATGCAGCTTGGTCACTATACAGCAGAAATGCGAGGACTCCACATCACTGACCAGTGCACTCCACTGTTCACACTTGTAGTTGCTTTCTTAATGCTCACCTCTATGTATAATCTGCTTTATAATGCTAGGTTGCTAAAATATTCTTTGCCTTAGGAATAACAAAAGATTACTGCAGAATCCAACTTGAAGCATGTGTGCTAAATGTGGTTCTGACCACATTTTAAGGGTCCACATTTTAGTATTTTTTAAAAACACTTGGCATGCATAGTGGATTTCAGTTGTTCTCTTTTCTTATGAAAATATCAGACTACTTGATAAAATGTATTATAGAAATCTATGTGTATACTCTTCTACTCTTCTTGTTGTGCAATATATAACCTCATCTAGATCTTGGGCCATTTGGAATAAAATCTTTTGTCCATAAAATAACGTCAATTGGCATTCCAATACATCTTCAGTTATATATTACTTCAGACCAAAAATATTGTCCTGGTTTAATAACAGAGTAGTATATTTCAGTATACTTATTACATTCTGACCAAGGTGTTGGTCCTTAGAGATTTTTATTTTGAATAGAAATAATAAGACCTTAAAAAAAAAAAATATATTGAAAACATATGTATAGGCTAAGATATATATATATCATAACAGAACAGAACTAGGTGCAAGATTGTACTGCTGTTCAGTAGAAAAAATGTTTAGAAGCTGCTTAGAAGCCTTTAATTTAAAGGAATTTCAATGGGAGTTTACTGTTATCTTCAGTGGACTGAGAATAAACCCCCAAATATGTAAATTAATTTTGTGCCTTTCCGGAGCTGCTCCAAATATGGAATCTACTTTATTCCTTTACTCCATTATTAATTCATTTAATTTGATGAAAATGTAGTTTTTTAAAATGTCAGTGTAGTGGTTTGTTTTTTTTTTTAACCATTCAAAAAATTAGTGCATCCAGAAGGTTAGGAAGTACTGACTTCTTATAGCGAGTATATTCATATGGTCACTATTATATTGATATTAAATACAATATAGTCAACCTATGCACCTGATGGTAAATTCTGAGATATACTGCTTTCCTGAAAAGGTTACTGAAATCAGTTCTGTATGTTTTCAATTAGTTCTAGTGAACCCTTTCAGAGCATTTTTAACACAAATACTCATGAAAAATTAAGTAATAGTCCAGAACAAACAGCAAGTAGTTTGTAGGAATGATGAGACTGCACAGATTACTTTCTTTACTTTTATACAATAAACAATATTACTTTTATACAACAAACAATATATGTTTCATGGAAGACAACTTGGATTAGAAGTGAATTAAAACTGTAGAACGGATAAAATTTATGAAAAGGTAATACAAGAAAATTTGAAAAGATGAATAGAAGAGAGGATAGCAAAAAGTACCCAAAACTAGAAACAAAATCAGAGGTAGGCCATCAAGCAAAAAAGGGAAGAGAAACAAAGCTGAAGAAAGGAATTGTGTAAACAATTTCTTCAAAATAATTACAGGATTTGGTTGTTTTTGTTTGGTTGGTTTCCTTTTGCTTTAATCATCAATAAAGTGGTTTTAGACTTGTCAGGCATTTCATGTAGATCATCCTGAATAACATACAGTGTATAGAGGAAAATGTTAAAATCTTGCGTAGGAAGCTCACAAACTAAGGATGCTGTGATATATGTTACTTTCATGCCTGTCATCTTTCATAACTGTGGAACACTGCTCATGTTCACAGATGAAAACAGGGATTGGCAGGACAGAATAATATTGAAAAGAAATTTACTGTTGCTTACAAAACAGAAAAGGAATTAATTGCATTTGTTTTAACTATTGCTTTTTTTTTTTTTTTTTTTTTAGGAATTTTAATCATGGTGTGTTAGCAGAAAAGCAGTTTTGAAAATAAAATTGAGAGCTTCATATGGGAATCCTATAGAAATAATGCCGGGTTTGAATGCACAATTATTCCTAATAATCATTGTTGCAGTTAGTCAGGAACAGACATAATCGGCAACCAATTCTGCATTGCAATGAGCCAGTCTGGCTTACATGTTCAGCATCAAGAATCTCATTATGAAGAATTGTTTGTTGCTAACTCTTGGGAAAATAAATAAATGTTAAAAATGCATCCAAAAAAAAAAAAAAGATAAAACGATAAAACATCCAGGGAAGCAGATACGTGTTAATGAGAATACAAAGGGTGAAAAAAAAAGGATACTTGTTCACATGACATGAATTTAAGTGAAATATGATTACATTGTTCATGAAAAATGATTGGTGTCTTGTTATTTTTAAAGTATTTTCCTGAAAGGAAGAATTTATGTCATTCCAGAAACTGAATTTTACTCCCGATGTATCTCTCGTATGGTGATACTTTTATATCCCTGTCCTCAACAAATACCTATTTTATTTTGACTTCCAGAATTTGTCTGTCAATGGAAAGAAATTGTCTAGAAGTAATTACCTTTTTGTACAGAAAGTATGCATTCAGCAAAACTTCTCAATTATTCTATTATGAATGGTTAGAGATCAACATCTGACTGATTTTAATTTTGTTTTTTTGGTAACTCATTTTTAAAAAGTTTTTTTTTTTTTTTCCAAGAAAAGTAAATGTTTTCATGAAACTAGGTTAGCCAGCTGTATTGGGATGGGACAGCACTTGCAACATCTGCAACACAGCTGGAAGGAAAAATTTACTTTCATGTTTAAAGTTTCTAGATAAATGATGAGAGTATGTAACTGTGCCTCCTCACTATAAATCAACTGCAGGTTTTTCAGAGATGCTGCAGTGGATGATTTTACCCTTGTGTGGTTTTTTTTTTTTCAGTCTCCTGAGAGCTCTTCCATTTTGTGAAACAGATTTGTCTTAGACTCTGTCTTCTGCCATCCATGTAAGAAGGACAAAGTTTTACGATGCCAAAACAATTAATCCGTTGTGTTTTACAGCGTTTGTATAGGTGAAAATGAAATGTCGTAACTCTTTCTTCTGTCCCCTACCAAATATGACTGCAACATCCTTGTCTGTCCTCCTATGGGACAATAAGGAAGGCTCCAAAGATCCAAATCATCCTACCAAAGTGTTTCTGCATTAAACAGTCCTATCTAAAACTCAGATGAGGTCATGATATGCTTTGGAAAGAATAGTGTGACAAGAGGGAAGAATACTGAGAAAGTAATAAAAAAGACAACGTTGAAAAAGCATGGAATAATATCGCATCATACTGGCAAGCCAGTACTAAGGGTCAAAGAATTAGTAGGAAATCTTGAAAAAGTGCTGGCCTTTTATTTTTGAAGATTACAAAAAAAACTTTTTTTTTTTTTTTTTTAAAAAAAAAGAAAGACGACTTAATCTGACAATCATTAATTGGTCTTGTGCTGCTGAGGGTGTTCCAGCTGAGACAATATGGCTGGATGGGACTTGTGAGAGATGACTGAAGTTTTAGTTGAGAGAACTTCACAACCTATCTTTAACACACTTTTTCTGCCCTTCAGTTGCCTTCCTGCCCTACTTCCACTGCATTTCTAATGACCCCATCTGTCCAAATTATGCCATCCACAATTAAAATGTTTTTTTTCTAGGAAGAAAATATCTATATTTCTGTCACAAGTATTTAACATAAATTCACTTGTTATCATTGTTTGCAAATGGAGTAATTTAGAGTCACTGAATTTCACAGTTTTGTGGTAAGATCCTGTTTGTAAACACTTGCAGCTTGAAATAGGGATTTAAGATACCTGAAAGGGAAGTGATATTGTGAGGGGAACTTCTTCCTGCCTTATCACATTCTTCCCATCATTTAAAACTGGTACCATTTTCAGAAGAAATGTATAACAAATCACAATTTTGAACATACCATTGCACCTTAACATTGCTTTTCATAGACTGTGTAAGGACAGAATTTTCTCAGAACTACTATTCTTATAAAAATACCATAGCCAAAGAACCAAAGAACAGGTACAGGATGTGGTTAACAACAGCTCTGACAAAGACAAGATCCTAATGGTCCTTGAAAGCAAATAGAAGGAAGCCATGTTTAAATACGAATGGCTGAAATGATACAGTGACATCCAACCCCACCATGAATCTCACCCAATCATTTATGAATAAAAATGATTTTCCAACTGCAATTATGGTTCTTATCCAAAAGAAAGATTTTTTTATGGACAATCTAACCTACAGGTTACAGCCTTTAATCTTCTGGGTACTGAAAAGTTAATTCTTTTTCTATGGCTTGGAATAATCTATGCAATATAGATATATATGCAATTTAAGAATGCATATCATTCATGCTGCCCTTGATATCTATCTGAAAACCAGAGCACGCAAGCAGTATTCATGTTTTGAAGGAAGACTTTGCACTGCTTAAGAGTGACCACACCACTTTATGTCCTACTGACATAGCAGTTTTCAGCAAACTTGTATGCGTACAACTGAAAATTAAAATGAGAATAGACATGGAGACTTAAGCATTGTAATCAGGATTTTAATAGATTGCCTCTCCTGGAGGTTTCAGATAGGTTAAACCAATGATGGAAGAAATATTAATGCCTTTTATGGATATTGGTCTAGCAGCTTGTTGGATTGAAAAGACAAAAGGTCATTGCATAAGCAAAAGAACATCCCTTAATTTAAAGACTGTTAGCTGCAACAGAACAAGAAGTTTTGAGTTTTAGCAATAAACTCTTCAGAGTCAGTTACAGAACCAGTTGATATCCACCCTTATTGCACTTAATTTTAATGAAATATTATCTGCTTTTTATATGATGATAAATAGGATAATTGAATGGTTGGTCAAACAGATGCACCATAATTTCTTGACGAATTTATGCAAGAAAATATTTTATGTATACTCAGTTAGCATTATGATTCCCTCCCTGACACCCAAAAACTTTTCAGGAAGAATCCTTTTATTTATTTATTTTATTTTTTTTCTGAAGAACTGCATTCTTTCTCAGACGCACAGGAGCAACAGCATCACCATTGCAAAATCATTTTTGTTACCCTATCAGTTCGAAGAGACAATTAGAATTGTTCTATGCAAGCACCTGCAAACCTCCTTAGGATCCCAGAGACTTGGAAATTTAGAAGAGCTGATTCAGCAGCTATGCTAAGACTCCTGTTCCTTGCATGTTGTGTTAATTCAGTGCTGTGATCCAGTGCTCCTGATAGTGTAACTATCTTTAGGAGGTCCCTGTCCAATCAGCACATGCCAGATCAAGCTTGAGTTTGCGCTAAATATGTAAATATGTTTATCATTGGAGAAGGCCTATACTCTTAATCCATATATTCCCATACCACTGGACCAGTTCACTTGGATCCACATGTTCAGAAAATAATTTTTTTACACAACAGTACAGAGTTGCTTTAGACTACAACTTAACTCAAAATCCATAGATGTTCTCTGTCCTCATACCACGAAATATCTTTTTATTTAACTTTAGGATGATCACATTTATTCTCTGATCTCACTGATCTAATCATGCTGATTCTAATGGGAGCTTAGTCACCACAATACTAACAGACACATATTTAGACAGATATACCAGGTACCATAACCTTAAACACGAAACCATCTAATGGGAAGCGTATCCTCAGGTCTAAGAAAGTAATTGGCTTGAGAAAATTTGACTAGCCAGCAGAAACTGGTCAGCTGTTGTTTAATTAAGAGACTTTAAGATTTAATATGACAAACTTTCATCTTTTACTCTGATTCTTCACATTCTTCCAATGTTAACATAGTCAGTCCCAGTTTTCAATTAACAGTGTAAAAACGAAATATTTTTTTTTTGAAAATAGAACCATAATGTAAAACAAATGTACCTTATGTGAGCTTTATGGAAGAAAATGTTCAAAGTGGTCTAAAGAATCTCCTCAAAAGTGTTTTTCACTGGCAAAATGTATCAATTTCCAGTTTTATGTAATCAAGGTAAACTATACTCATAGAATGTTATTACATAGGCATACTAGGCATACTATCTAAAGATTTGTTTTACTTCTTTTACTGATGAAATGGCTCCAGGATTTAAATTATTCATTACTTACCCCCGTTCTTTGAACTTCCAAGAAAATTGCTCTTTGAAATGATTTCTCCCACACTGCCAGCTCGCTGCATAGCTCTACATTGAAATAATGACTCTTGCCATGTCCAACCATAACACTGAAACAATATGGCCTGTGGTCTTCAAGATCAAAGTCCTGATGAATACCTAAATACAAGTTTGCTTGTAGCCAGCAATCATCAGCAAGCCAGAGCTGAAAGACATGTTTCAGTATGTGATTCTTCATCTAGCAAAAACAAACAGTTAAAGCAACATTGTGTTCTGTAAGTGATGGGTACTTGCATATGTTACATCATTATGTTAATAATTAGCTTGAAGAAATATTCTGAGAATTAAGCAACACTGGCGAGAACAATTTATCTCATTGATTCTTATTCACCTTACCCTGTATCATGTAATCTAAGCTACTTCTGTAGTTCAGAATTACTGTCAAAGTTTTACAAGCAATGCATACATAATTTAAAAGGAATTTATAGCAATATGTTCTTTACAGTGAAGAGGAAGGTAATTCCTAAATTGTTTGAATACAGTTCAAGAGCTGTTTATCAGCCTTCTAGCAGAATATAACTACTCCATTTGAATTGGGTTCCAAACTGCTAAACACCCAGAGATGCAGTAATTTATCAAACATATGGGCTAATTCTGGAAATAATGATGTCAGCTTTCAAATATCCCCTAATAGCTGCCAGTGCTGCTTTGCAACTACAAGAGGAGTGAAGTGAGATCCTGTCATCACCTTCAGGATGAAGAAGATGAGAAATTCGACATTAGTCTTTCATAATATAAAGCATCCCCTAACAGAAGGTTTTGTAAATGAAAACAAATTCTTACAAGAAGCTTCCCTAATCTTTCAAGTGTTCACTGACTAACATAAATATAGAGAAAAACAAAAGTAAATTAAAAGCTTATACATTTGAGTATTTTCAATGCCTGATTTTCCAAGTTATGTATTTTCAAATTTCAATTTATCAGAGCCCTTTCCTATCTCTATTTCTCTATGATGACATGGGACAGGGAATACTGAAAGAACAATTTACAAATGGAATCTTATTTCTTATTTTCAAGAGTTACCCGCAACCAGAATTTTATTTCTCCAGTACTTCACGTTAAGTTTAGGAGCTCGAGTCAAGCAGATCTGAGGTAAAAGCAATAGTGCTGGACTGGACTTAGGTGGCTTTGAAAAGACCAGAACGCAGCTCTCTACTGGTACATAAGTCCTAGAATCTTGTAGTCAGGATAAACCTTTTAAAGAATTTTAACTTATTTTCCTAGGACCTCTAATAGTATATTATACTCCACCAAAGCCTGAAGCTGAAACTCTATGCACATAAAAAACAAACAATCAATTGGGATTTGTACATCAAAATGTAACCTGAAATATTTAGATTCATGTAAGATAAATGTTTAAAAGTTCAGGGTCTTGCATCCCTCCTGTCCTAGATGCACACACAACCACCCTCACAGGACAGCAGTGAAGATCCACTTCTGAGTAATAAAAAGCACAGGTCATCTATTGGTGCATGTGTACTGCTTCCATATACATATACTTCCAAACAGGATATACTCACATGGGAAATGATAATGTTGATTGTGCTGGTGAATTATTGAATAACATTGAGCTGGCATATGTAGCCCTATGCAATTTACTCTGTTAAGTCATGGGTGCGTTGGGGAATATCTCAGAGGCAGCACATAATGCCACCAGGGCACATGACACTGTGTTGTCACAAAAGGCCCTACAGCTAGCCTAGCAGAGAGGTAATGAGGCACTTCAAAGCTATTTTTTGCCACTCCTTTGGACTGGTAAAAAGGAAGCTGAACGAAATAACTGCACGTCATCTGGAGCAACAGTTATTAAGCCTACGTCTGCTTCAAGACTCAGTACTGCAATTAGACTCCTAGCAATTAGACTAATGCATTTATATTTTATACTTTCTATTTAGAAATGTGATGTGTGAAAATACTATGAGAAAAAAAAAAAAAGATAAAATGTTTTAAGACAGGTCGCTTTTAAAAATGCATATAATGTTCTCGCCTCTGAAAAATACAGGTTTTCAGTAACAATTCCAGTAAATATGGAGTGTGAAGCAAGCTTAGGAGGAAACACCTGATAAATGAGATCATATTTTCAATCACCTGTTTTTTACCACTAAATGTTCATGTATATGCAAGTATGTGATATATAAATTTTAATTCACATATTTGCATATGTATGTGAATACACATAAACATATGTATACACACATAAGCCTAAAATACAGCAAACGTTTGGTTTTAAAATGCTATTCCCATATCAAATTCTTATTTTCCATTTTCAATTCTTATGGCATAATGAAGATAGGTGAGAAGCTTACATTTAAGTGAGTAACAAGTGCACCTTGCCTTATAACCATCTTTCTTGAGAAAATACAAAAACACTCTACACCACAGCTTTGCACTAGATCTAACCAGCTCCCCCAAATCCTTAAAAACCCTCTCCCAAACTGCAGTTTTTACAACATAAACTCCACCTTTCAGTCTGCAATGTAAAAACTTTAATCTCTTGAGATTATTTCCATCTTTTTGGATTTGCTTAGTTTGCCCCATTGTCATTTATATCAAAGAATCAACAGAAAAGAGGTTAAAGTGTTGAATTTGAGCTTTTGCACTTTAGTTAATGTATTCATGAAGACTGGTAATTAAGCATTCGTTTATTAAAATGTCAAGAACATTAAAAAGTTGAATCTTTGGTGGTTTATTTCCTACTTCTTTTTCGTAATGAAAAAGAATTTGCATTATCATAGAATTATCATAGAATTTGCTTTAAGGATAGATTGTCCTTGAAATTACCAGAATATTCAAGGAAGGAGTGAGCTTCAAATCACTCATATTTCAAGGAGAAAAACAGAAAAATCAACAACAACAAAAAAAAAACCAAACGTGACAGCGTAAAACCTTTTCAAAAAGCATAATGAACGTTTGCTTTAGTGCTGCCCAACTTATTTATCTGGAAAAATGTAAATTTTAAGAAAATTCAAGGAGACAGAATCAATAATCAGGGTTAAATTCTCTGCTTTTTGCAGCTGTCTCAGTGCTGGTCAGGATCTGAAGTTACCCATAGACACCCAGTTGGAGATATGTTCACATTAAAATAATACTATTCCCACAGAAATAGGGTTGAGCTCCTGCAGCCTGTGCTCTGGAGCTCATCTCTAGTTCTGAACTTCAGGATTGCCAGATTCTTGGCATGGCACTGGCCAGGACCCTTCCCTCTCCCACTTCTGCTAGAATCATGCCCCCCTGCCCAGTGAAAGCAGGCTTATAACAGAATGCAGACAGGAACTGGACTGGAACTTCTGAACTATCAGTTAAAACTGCAAAACCGGCAACTGACATCAGGCTCTTTTAGCAGACAGTTAATGGCATTGACACCTCTGTAAAATATAGTTATCAGCTCATAATTGAGAGCTATTTTTCTTTTTTTGTTGTTTTGTTTTATTTTATTTTGTTTTGGTGTTTCCGTTCTTTGTGCTTATGGCCCTGTTTGTAACTTCATCAGGTTTTCAATTTATTTATTTTTAAATCACAATCCACAGAATTGGTGTAGGACATATGCCCTTGTTGTGGAAAGTCAGATTGGTACAAGTAGTTTGAGCAGTCAGGACATGGAAACTCGCTGTCACCCCAGGGAATTATTTAAACACACCACCAAGTGTTTGTCCTAAATCCTTCCTTGGGACAAACTAAACAGAAAACATGACAGCATCTCTAGATGGTGGAAAAAAATAATTATATGGTACACAAATGGAACATGTTGCCCTTTTTAAGGTAAAACCAACTACACTGTTATCAAATTACCCATTATCTAAGAATGACAGAATTGTCTACTTATTACTCAAACTTGAACAAAAGCATTTTTATGTACATCAGGAATTACACTGAAAGCATTCTTCATTACATTCACTTAAAAATCTAAGCTACTAAAAATATACAATATCCAGAGTCATTATGATTAATCGTTATTTCATTTGACTGGTTCTCACAAAGAAAAAAAAAAATCTTCAATTTGGAAGAATTTTAGGAACTTGCTCACTTGGAGCTTAATCCATTTTCCATACTGTCTTATATTTATACAGGTAATGCAATATCCACTGCAAAAAGGTTTTATAACAACATATAAGATATTTATATGTTAGCTACTCCTAGTTGTGATTAAATTGAGCTCATCATTAACAGGAAGAGGCAAGCTTTCTTTACTATATAATGTAAT
The DNA here is from genome assembly GCF_009769625.2 of Cygnus olor. Taxonomy (NCBI): domain Eukaryota; kingdom Metazoa; phylum Chordata; class Aves; order Anseriformes; family Anatidae; genus Cygnus; species Cygnus olor. Next base: position 20,235,027 of record NC_049171.1, read on the forward strand.
TGTTAGGAAACCTACCTTGTGAATTTTAAATAGAACCTCACAGAGGTTATAGATTTTTTCAGCTCGTACCCAGTCTAGTGTGCTTACCTATAATATCAAAATACAGTATTAAGAACAAATTCTTCTTTATTCTAAAATCATATAAAGATGAAAATATTATAAAGATTTCACCAATCATTATTCTATCAGATGCTTTAAGCTTAAGCAAGTGTTAACTACATTTAATATCCAGCATCTAGAAAAGACTGTCAAATAGTATTCAGTTTTTCCAGAAACAGCATCTACATGACTTTTGCTATAATTAAAAGGTATTATATACTTACATTGATTTTTTTTTTCCAATATTACTACAGCATGATGGAAACCTCTTTGTAATCTCTGTGGTCAGGTACATAAGCATATTTATTTTACAGCATGCTAACACACAAAACCTTCTTAAACCTAGAGGCATTCAGCAGCACATCTCAATTTAATAAAACTCTTAGAACCAACAGACCAAGATCTGTTCCTAAATTCAGATTTGAGTTTATATACAGTAGGCCACCAGTATCTTTATATCTATGTTAAAAACTGAAAAGGACTATGTGTTTACAAAATTTGAATTTAAAATCTTGTCAGCTGTGTGCTTCATAATGATAGATGTTACTAATAGATGTGTTTTTTGTCACTTTATCTTTTTCATATTACAGGCTGTTAGAAGTTGACAGTTAGAATGACAGTTGAAGATTTTTCCTAAAGTCTAGGTCATGACACAATGTGATAATCTGTTTTCTTAACCTACATAGGTTAAGAAAAAGAGAACCTATGAGTATGAAAAATACCAGGGGAATACACATTATTTTGATTACATATTTTAGAGCAAAATACTAGCTCTTGGTGAATGCATAGGAATGTCTGTATAGATATATGAAAAATGTGACTAAACTGAAGCTTTTAGCACATGGAAATAACTGTTTTGGTGACTGCAATAGACGCTTGGATGCTTTAAAATACCAGGGAAGATGCAGCTTTGTTTTCCTCTCCTGCCTTGCCCCTCAAAGGAAGAAAGCAGAAAATGTCACTTAAATTATTAGCAAAAGCAAAATTTGGCTACAAAACATCTGGCTTCTGTGGAAGAAACATAATCAGGAAAGAACGGTGAAAGTCCAATAATGGATTCTTTTTCTCTGTATTCATAATAACACAAAGCTCACCTACAGTATTTGAATCTTGCTCCTGTTGTTTTGTATGAAGAGCTGTTTTTTTTTTTTTTATTTTTTTTATATAACTTTTACATTGGATTACCAGGTCTTCATGAATTCTAAACCATCAGGGTTTAGAAAACCTTGAGTCATAATAAAAGGGTGAAAATCCAAACCAGTACAACACTTGGGAGCAGATTATTGTGACTTTTACTAGTTATCAAAAGTTATTTGACTGAGTGCTGCCAGAGGAATAAAGTGAACTTGGTTTTATTTTCTGTCTAATCATATATGCTTTTTGTCCGCACCAATTGGAACCAGTGAACATTATTATTAATTAGCCCTTTTTTTTCTGTGTTTCAAAGCAGTGTTTCAGAATTTACCCGAATTCTGAAGATGGCAATCACCTTACCTAAATTTAGACATCAGAAGGATCTAATTTTAACAAGTGAATCTAATTGTTAATTTAGTTTGAATTTCTGTATATTGGGAAAAAAAAAAAAAAAAGAAACAAGTTTTCTCACGGCTCTCTTAGCTCCTTTCCATGAGATTGATGAACAGACTTTGGGAATTCTTTTTATCTTCAGTCACTGAATGTAGAATTTGGTAAGTTTAGATCAGATCTTTACACTCTAAATGATTGAATTTGAATGAGATGAATCACCTTCTGCAAAAGGGACTGAAGATGTCTGGAAGAGAAAGTTCTATCACCACTTCTTTTCAGGGTATAAAGGGACTCAAAATCTAGGGTTCAGCATTTTAAACTTTTTATATTTTAGCAGTCAAGTAAGAAACATCACTTGAATACAATGCATGCAGTAAAATAAGTAAAAGTATATAAAAGCAATTTTAGACAGTATATTTGTAGTCCCATCACCTCATGAAGTGTAGAAGTTTTTAGTCACACAGTTCTAATTTTTAGATTTCCATTAATCTTCTCCTTCAAGGTCCATTCAATATTTTATTTGAGTTTTGCTTTTTAATTATTGCTAAAAGTAAGCAATCACAAAAGATTAGAAACAACTGAAACTGAGAAATTATAAAACTGATTCCTAAAGAAATATAGTTTTAAACATGCTCACATACAGCAAGTACTGCAGGTTTTTGCTTGATCCTTTCTACAGGATTTTATTTTATTATTATATTTTTTTTACTTTGATGGCTGTAAATATTATAGGTTTTGGATCATTTTTGTTGATCCTCAAAGGGGATCTTCAAGTTTTTTTGCAAAATAAGGTTTATAGGCTAGAATGGTGGCTAGTTCATTATTTGGTCTTGAATTTCTGAAAAGGAAAGATTCTTTCCAATCTCAGTTAAAAACATGAGAATCCTTCATTCCTGTTAGTGGTTAGACAAAACATAAAAGCATAAGCACCTACTTCATCTGCTGTTTATGAAACTGAATTTAGTGACATGGGCTATAACCTAAAAACTGTTGAGACAGGACTCAACTTACATTTCCTCATATCTTTTGTTTTGATTCCTGAAGATTAATTTAAACTGTTGGAGTCCTTTTCTGTTACTAATGATGTACCATGGACAATGGTTATACTGCTGTTAAATCCACTCTAAATACCCCCATTACCCTGACTACTGCCTTCTCCCCAATATCCTGTGTATTTCTTTCATCTTTTGTTTCTCTGTAACCTCTTATGACTTTTTCAGCAGAGATAGCTAATGATCACAGATCACTACCAGCAACTATACAAGCCAAGATTTTCTTCTACTGTGTATATCAGAGAAATACTACAATACTTAAAGACGAGTGAAACTGTCTGAATATCATAGTGTGCAAGGTCACCAGGAGAACATGAATGACATTTTGAGGAGGTTCCCCTTAAGGAACGGAAACAAACATAATACAAAGGGATACTGGAATCCAAAGAGACAGGTGACATTATTACAGTTTTCACCTCAGAACTATCATAGTATGTTTAAGTTTAAAATACGGTTGTTAACAGTTGCATATCATCACAAATTATCTTATAATTCTAGTTAATGAGAAAAGCTGGAAAGGATCAGAAAAAAAAATCACAAAAAGTGCAGTATATCTAATTTGTTTTAAGGGACATTTCCATTTATTAAAGGCTTATCTATAATCACCCATTCAAACACTGGGTAATGATATGTAGAATTATAGAATCATAGAATATCCCAAGTTGGAAGAGACCTACAAAAATCATTGAGTCCAACTCCTGGGTCCCCAAAGGACCACCCAAAAATACATGGTCGTATGTCTGAGAGCACTGTCTAAACACTTGAACTCAGTGCTATAAACACTCCCCTGGGGAGCCTGTTCCAGTGCCTGACCACCCTCTTGGTGAAGAGCCTTTTCCTGATAGGAAAATGCAGGTAACTAAGATAAATGTAATATTGAAACATATTCCTTACATAATACAAAGTATTTCTCATTATTATATTTTCTCATTATTTCCCTTTTTTTCCTCATTATTTCCCTTTGAAATGATTCCTATAGGTATTCTAGACATTGGAATATCTTGCACTTATCTTAACATGTCAAATCTTAACTATTTTTGAGTAAAGTTTTTGACAAAACATTTCTAAAAATGTATATTCAGAATGGCTTAGGGAGATATACTTTCATTCATAAAATTTAGTTCTGGCAAAGTGCCCAAAAAAGCGTAAAAAATACATTATAATACCAAGTGGCATTCAGTTAGCTTCCAATTTAATTCTTGTTTGTCTAACACATAAATTTATGACCATGAGTAGCTGAATGCTGCTATTTACAGTAATTCGGTGAATATACAACTCCCTAGCTAACTCATGCATTACATGATGAAAAATTGCAAAGGCTATAAAATATTTGGGTTTGTAGGTATTTTGCTAATTAACTCTTTCAGAAAGATCAAAAAATAACACATTTGTAAACTCACAAATAACACTAAGCTGAGATGAAAGGGAGCACGAGTGCTCAGAAGACCACAGAGATAACAGAAGTGAACTGGGATACAAAAATTGGAATCTGAACTTACAGTTTTAAGTCCATAATGAGAGACTGAAATAAGCACTTAAGAGTTACAAAAATGTTAAGTATTCAGGAAGGACTTTTAACTTCAGTGTGAGTTTCTGTAAGCATATCATGTTTTCAAAACAGACATCACAAAGGATTCAAGAAACTAAAGGAAGCTACTCAATTCTTCTTAAACCAAGTGATCTCAGCAACAGTTCAGGAGAATGCTCCTATTCTAAATATACTTAGTTTTAGATATGTGAATAAATAATTATTTTTTTCTTTAAAAGGTTACAATTTAAAATAGGATATATATTTAAAAAAAAAGTTAAATTCATTTTCCAACATACTTATAGCAAGCAACAAACTGAAGAACAGTTATTCCTTAAAAGAGAATTCTGTAATGAAACCAATCATAAAAGATTTGCATGCTTATTCAGAGATCAGCACTAAAGGATTGTACTATGCACATGGGAAATAAATGGCTGCATTTAAAGGAGTATCACACTTCAAAGCATCCAATTCACCTAGAAATACCAAAATGACAGAGATGAAAGATTGAACATTTTCTGGTCAATAGTAGTTCTTTTCACTAGCCTCTTCACCAATCGAAAAAATGAGCCAAGTCTAATTCTCAAAAATTATAAAAAAGATATTAAAATGGAAAAAAATATATCGAGAAATGTTCTTTAAATGAATTGTGATATAGCAGTTTAAGAAGCCTAAGGATCTGTAAACCAACTCAAACTAGATGCTACAAAACACACACTAAAGAGAAATCAGATCCTAATAAAGATGCGAAGAAATAAATAAAAAAATAAATAAAGAATTTGTACATAGAGTTAGAAAGTTCACCAAAAGCATCCATGGTCAAGTCTATGCCCTACAACCCATTGCCACCTCTTTCCTGTTGTTACATGGGCATATATATACTGTACAATTACCACTATTCAGAACTTATGTGGCAGTTCTCTCTACATACAAAGCATTGGCATGAACCTACGGATAACAGTCATGCTAATAAAATTACGAATGCATCTCTGCAATGTTTTTCAAAGATGGAACACTGATAAAATACTCTATATTAGTTTCATAATTATTTCTGTTACTTACACAATACTGTTGCATTTATTCCTTTTCTTAAAACTATAAGCAGGATATTCAGTGATTGCTTAACTACCTTCACATAAATCACTTCAGTGCTATTTAATCACAATGAAAAAGACAGTTTTGTAATTAAGAGCAACATAACAACTCCAAAGGCATGGCTACTTTAAGACTTGAATTGAAAAACAATATTGATCTGTGAGTACGACATAAAAAAAATCACTCAGTACCATCTTCCCATACATATAGCACATATTCAATAAAAACAAAACATTTCATTTTTCTGTACATTTTGAATTAAAGAAACAAAAAAGTTTGTTTTAAATGATAATTTTGAACGATGTCTCCACAATTTCTTCTAGGATATGAATTCAGAACATTTTCAAGACCTGAAAATTGACAGAAATGTATCAGATGCTTTTAGAATGTAATAAAATACTGCTTGTATATTAACATATCCAAAATAATAAATTCTATTTGTGCTGTGGTATTTTTCATATGTGTAGTTTTCAGAAATGTGCCATAATCCAGATACAGCAATCTGTAAATTAAATCTGCAGATTTCCTAAATACTGTTAGATGAGCCACTTCAGGGGTGCATGAAGACCTTTCTCTAGTGAGCAACATTGTTGACATTTACTTTTATTCTGAAGATTCTACATTTTTAGAAGCAGCATCTAAGATACTGTTGAAACAAGAGTAAAAATAGACTACTTTCCATAGGTTCTTTCATATTATAAAATCAACATTTGCTCTACATTTTTCTTGATTCTTGTGCATGGTTAACCATATCTTTTTCATTCTTATGAAAGTTAGCAGCTGTATTTACATTCATGATCCTTTACACACAAAGAAACAGAAAAAGAATAAAAATTGTACTAGATCCTTTTATAAACAGTTGTAAAGATACAAGTAAGGTAATTACAATTAAAGATAACTACGACATGTAGGTCATCTACTTTGTGTGATTTAGCACGCAAATAGCAATACCATCATAGAAACAAAATAAAACATAGTGGAAAATCTTATCTACCATGTTAATGTTAAAACATTTTTATTTTTGTGGTAGAACAATTCAATATTTAAAAAAAGAAGTCAGTAGAAGTAATGATAAGAACAGCACCATTAAATATGTCTAAAAATAGTGAAGCAGCTCCCTGCATGGCTTTGTGCAACCGATGTTTCCAGCGACAAAGCTGGGACATGACATATCACCAGCGCCTGGGCTATGAGAGCTCTCCCTGGGGTTTGGCAGGGCAGGGTCTCTCAAGCCAGGGTATATGACACCAACTTGTAGTGGATTGACCCCGGCCAACAGCTAAGCATACAGCCAGCCAGCCACTCACTCACTGCCACCTCCAGCAAGAAAAGGGAGAGAAGTAGCACAAAACCAAGAAAGCTCACAGTTAAGACAAAGGCAGCTCAATAAGTGGTGGAAAAAGAGAAAAAAAACAAGTGCAGAAGAAAAACAAAACAATACACACACACACACACAAAAACAATACTGTCACACACTGCACACACCACACCTGCCCAAGTAGACCAATGTTCAGTGTCTAAGCAACATACTCTGTTAAAGACAAAATCCCTATTTTTTATTGCTGAGCTATATGGTATGGAATATCCCTTCTGTCCAATTTGGGTCAGCTGTCCCAGCTGTGTCCCCTTCCAACCTCTTGCCCACCGCCATCCTACTTGCTGGGGAGGCAATGTGAGAAACAGAGGAAGCCTTGATGTACAAGTACTGCTCATCAACAGCCAAAGCATGGGTGTGTTATCAGCTCTAATTTAGCCACACATACAGAACACAGCACTGTAGGGGATGTTATGGGGAAAGTCAACTCCCTTCCAACCAGGCCCAGTACATGCCCCCAGGCAGAACCCAGGCAGCTGGGGACACTGCAGAAGCCTCAACTCACTAGGCACCTCCCTGGGGATGGGGCCAGGCAGAGGCCAGGCCAAGATGTGGGCCTGCGGGTGGAACTGGCCTGGTGGGGGCCATTGCTCGGCAGGGCAGGGATGTGGGGAGCTGCCTTGCTGCAGCCCCCCTGTCTGACAGCCCTAGGTGTTGACATGGAGTCCTGGCTGTCATGGACAGTCAGGGCTGGAGGTGCCCTCAGGGCCCTGATTATCAGCTTCAAAGTGTAGCCTTAGATTCAGCTTTGAATTCTCAACTGGTGTGGTTGCTGGAAACTTCTAATTTCCTTTTTTCCCCCGATACAATAAATCAGTGGCATGATTAAATAACAAGGCAAATGGTCTACAGATTTTTTATTATTAATAGGCTTTGTCATTAATATTTTACACTCACTAGTGTATCTGATTACTGATGTAACAACACAATGACTAAAGGGTCACCTTTGTGCATTTTTCTGAAAAGCCATTGTTTCTACAAAAATTTTGCACAGAAACCCAATAGAATGTACTAGATACTGACAAATAACATGGTAAAATACTATTAAACATTCATCCTCATTTGTCTGTTCTTTTGTAAAGTGCTGAACATGATAAATGAAGTAGTTTATCCCCAATTAGTATCATGTAGATGGATAGTTTTAATTATATCAATAATGTTTCTTCAAAAACAAGTCTAAAAGCAATAAGAAAAAATTATAAAGGAAAAGCATTCATGTGGTGTGTTATTTATTTGTTTAATATTTTTGTTTTGTTTTTGCATTTTAATTGGATTGCAGTAATTGAATCAAGATTTAGTTTCTTGACTTAACATATGGAGTAATAATTTTTTTGCAGGGGAAAAAAAACACGAAACCTTTTCCCAGATGTGCTAAATTACTATTACTTAGCCACTTAAAAAATAATGTTTGAAGTTAATAGGAATCCCTGGATTTAGAATTACAACCTAGAGAAAGAGAAAATGTTACCGATTGGTTTGGCTTAAGGTTCATAAATATGGTTTAAAATTTGTACTTTAGTAAGGTAAAGTAGATGGCATACATGTAAAGGATGAGATTTTTTTGGATCAGCTGAAGAAATTGGGAGATTGACCACCTTCTGAGCAATAATGTTACAAAGCTGTTTAATTGAAATTGCATTCTAATTCCACATATTGTTCTTTTTGATTAGCTAAAAAAGCAAAGGCTTTCTGGAGAGAAAAGAAGGATAAAAAAAAATACAATGTGATAAATACGGGTAATTTTTTTAAGAGTTTAGAATTCTACAACTCATTTCTGTTCCATTCTTGTAAATTAATTTTCTTAAGGTGATTTTTTTTATTATTTATTTTTTCTGCCCCCCCCCCCCCCCCCCCAAAAAAAAATATTAGGTAAGTCATCTGTTGTGAAATAGAATTCTCTTTACTAACTATGTAATAAGAAACTATCAAAGCAAGATGCTGTCATTTGTTCAAACTGTACACTTAGCATTGAATTCTCTCTAACAGTTCAATCCCTTACCTGTGCGCAAAATCCACATTTACTATTAGTATGGATGGTGCATTTCATGATGTGTACTGTCTTTAAGGAGTTACTAGCAACTCATTACATCTCCAAAAACGTCTTAGAATAAATGTAAGATAAAAAAATTTGACTGTAACTAACCAGAGAAAAATATGAACTTAAAAACTTTAAAAAGTAAAAACAGTATATTCCCTATTAGGAATTCTTTTAGCTAACCAGATATGGTATGGTTTTCAGAGGACCTTGAAAGAGGTTAAATATCTAAAGCTTAGTGAAATTCAGTGGCATTTATGGCTCTAACTTCTTTTGAAATCTCAGCTGACAACTTCTCTTAGTAAGGAAAAATAAACCCAGACATAACAAACAGGTTTCCATATACGATGGCACTATAACAAAAATATTTTTTTTTACCGGTGGAGTACTGAAAATGTAGAAGGATGAACCCTTCAGTGCCAGAAACTTGAATTTGTAGAGCTGAGATGAATCAGTTCCTTCAAGTCTCTCATGTACCCATCCCATATGTATGACCTGCAAAAGAAAATAATTTAAAATGAAAGCTCTACTTTTCAGTGGGTCAAAAATATATCTGAATAGATTGTCTTTCCACGAGGAAACTGGTCATCTTAGATTAGGATGCATCATCTTCTTCCTGTTTGCTTTCCCACCGCTACCGTACTCTTGAAGCCTTTAATCATGCTGGTGTGTAAAAAGTCCTTCAAAGTACCTTTACAGTACAGGTTGTCTGAATCTTGCTCCGATCCCAGTCAGCAAAAGTACTAGATTTGCATACACTGTGTGTCTATCTCAGCCACAGAGAAAAGGTGGAATTTAATATGTAAAAATTAAGTAATTATTATAAAAGCAGATGTACCAAGACAGTGAATCTAGCTAAGTTAGAAGGTTCCATTAGTAATCACCATTTGAGAAGTCATTACTTGTGTCTCAGAAGGCTCTCACTTGAGCCAGCAGAAAACCTAGCTGCACATAAATATTACATCCAGCAGTTTATATACAATATGATCCTACCCTACTTATTGCACAGTCAAAACTTGGAAATACTAAACAAACCTTCAGTTGCTTACACCTCTAAAGAAATACATCTGAGTAAGTCACTAGATTTACCTGAAATCAAATAGCTTTCTGTATGCTCACGTTTGCCATTGTTAAGAAATTGTCTTTGTCACACTAATTGTCTTACAGAATTTATATACTTTTTTAGGTACATTTTATCTCATGACCATGATTTATGTTCTGGTAGAATTAAATGTCAACATAATTTGTTACAGAACTCTGCTTCAACAGTATTACAATACTTTTTAAATATATTTCGGATAAATTAATTTTAAGATAATATAAAATTAAGAAGTAAGAGTGCATGCTTCCTTTCTGAGGGAACTGCAAATTTGTAAAGGAATAATCCCATAGTGTGGTAATAGAATATCACGAAAGTAGTTGCCCACCAAAAATAACCTAAATGTATTCCAAATGTTTTCACATTCTAAAGTTTTTAAGAGCATATTGCCCTTGAAACAAGAACTGGACTCTAGAATGCTCCACCAATCTGAATATAAAGCTATTGCGTTCTCATTTTCATTTAAGGCTACACTTATGAAAAATACTGAGTTACACAGAGGCTGAAATGTCATAACACTTGCGAATATTTTGAGCCCACAGAGTTCTGCTGGAAGTCAGTGAAAACATAGCCTGAAGAAAGCATTCATTAAATTGCATGAAAACTTCAGCATTTGTGCTATGGATAGATTTTGGGAAAAACAAACAAAAACCACACACACACAGACAAAAATAGAAAAAGTAAAAAAAAACAGTGATCTCAGAAATACTTTTCTATTGAAAGCTTGGTATGTTTATGCGTCGTTGCTACTACAGAGCACAAAGATGGAAAAAATGGATAGGGATAAGCTAATAGTATAGATGTACGTTTATACTCTTGTATCATGAGGATTTCACACATTGTTTTCTAGTTTTTCATTATATGAGGCTTATGTCTTACCAATCTATTTGTTTCGAAATAATTATATAGATCAATATGTTGAGCCAGATACTGCTTCTGCTATACTCTTCTACTGAGGTCCAGCATTATCATTCTAAAGAGTAAATAGCACAATAAATACAGTAGCCCTTTCAATTCTCACTTTGCTGTTTTATAAATCCAATAACTCTCCCCAAAATTTTGCATCTATACTAGTCAGCAAAGGTTTAGAAGCAAAATGTTCAGACACTTCATAATTCTAACAAAATATACCATAGTATTGCTGATAATCTACTACAAATTGTATCATATATTGCTTTTATCAGCATGGTAGTATAATACCAAATAACTCAGAAAACAACAATGTCCAAAACACAGGACCTAAACAATACATTATTCTCCTTCACATTCATGAAGTCATGTTTGCTGACTTGCAAATGCACACAATTAACTTGTAACAGTATTATTTTTTTCTAAAAAAAAATTAATTACTGATTAAATTGATAAGCAAATGATTTAGCTCACTATTATGTTTTTCATTATCATCATTGCCATCACCACCATCACCACTTATTCTTAAAGCAGCATTCACCAAAGAATTTTGGAATTACCCACAACGTCAGATGGCAAAACTGTCACAGATAGTCTTCAGCTTGTCCAGGCCATTCATCAAACATCATATATTAAAACAAACACGACACATCCCAAGAAACATAACTATATATCTTGCTGCAAATCAAAGATGTTTACTCAGTATATTAAAACAAATTCTTAGAAGTTCTTAGCCGATACTCAGGGCAGGATGATATCAGAAGACTGCAATTCCATACAAGTGTGTTTTCACTTCCAAATAAGTTTGATTTTCTTTTGTTGACAGTAGTTGACAAAAAACACAGGTTGGCCAGTAAGCATTGGTTTTAAGTACCAACAGTAGCACAGAAGACAATGATAATCTTGAGTAACATTTTCCATTTAGAGAAAGGGTATTGAATTTCTCTAACTTGAAATAAAATGAGATTTCTTTCCAATGAAAATGTGCCTTACACCAACGTTTTCCATCTGTAAAATGGGAATAATAGTCTTTACTTGTTTTATAGAATGTGTGTGAAGACTGTCGCTGTTGTATTCTTATCTATGACTGCAATATGCAGTAGGAGTGACAAACATTACAGCCCTGATTTAGTGTAGCACTTATCTTTTAGATTATTCTCTTATGAATGTACTGAGCTACAAACACAGACCGTATTTTCTGATTAGTTGCAGAGATACTTTTTGGCACGTGTTTAAAGATTTTTGGCTGAGATGGAACTGATTATTTATTTTTATTGTAGTCACATCATACTGTGACCAGTCTACCTGTGGTAGAGCAGAATCAGCTTTAAATTTGATTCTACACACTGCAAACAGATTTTTGTAACTATTAGCATCTATAAACTCAATAGTAAGCTGGTAAGCTGTCCTACAGGACATCTTTCAGAATCTTTTTCAACCTTAGACCAAAAAGAAGAATCATACAAAACCACATTCACTGGATTAGCTTTTGGAGGAATGTGAACCCCATTTTGAGGGAATGGTACTTCTTGAGGGAATGGTACATTCAATAGTTCACTGAATTATTACAACATTGTAACATCTCTCATTTATTTTCTTATTCATTTAATTTATTATTAAAAAAATACATGGATATGGAGTAAGTTCACCTATTCATTCTACTTTATCAAAGTCTACACAAAAAAACAAACATCGGTATTTCAGTTACCTTTCAAATATATTGCTCTGAGTATTAGTCTGCTGAAACAACTAACAAAAACTCCAGTTCCAGGAAGAAAGAACTCTAATCAAAAAAAAGCCCAAATAACATATCATGGAAGCAAAGAGAGTCTTAGAACTATTAAAAACATAAGAAGAACCTTTTTGTTTCTAAATTTGATTATAATTCCCACGAAATATCAGACATTGATCAACAGTTCTTCAGTTCTCATTTTCTTTAAAACCTTTACTTAACTGCACCTCGTCAAAATAGTTTGTGGAAGTAGAAAACAATTATATGTCTCACAGTAGAAATAAGGATGAAATGGCCTGCTGATTTTTTACAAAAGAAAATAAAAAATGATGCACAAAAACTAGATGGTATGTTATAATTCAGTGTAATTTGAAAAACAAACAAAACAACAACAACAAAAAAATCACCACCCTGCAAACAGTCTTTTAAATCACAAGATTATAGCTTGTATATTACCACCATAGTCTTAAAGGTGCTAGTAGACAAAATGATGTAGCATCTTAGATCTTTAGATCTTTCTAAAAAACACTAAAACACTAAAAAACACTTATAAAATGAATGCCTATATCAACTTGGTCCATTTTTTTTTTAACACAGATGTGAAAAAATTCAACAAATAGCACATTTGTAGATCAATTTTGAAGTCAGAGAAGAGTATCCCTGAAGAATATTAACTGAAGTCTCAGTATTTATATATATTTAGGAAGAGAATTATAGTACAGCTAGAAGGCATAAAAGCTTTTTTTGTTTGCTTGCTTGTTTTAGAATTTTTGTGTATTTAGGAGAAAAGCAGGGCTTGTGTTGATTTATATGCAGATTGCTGTACCAGATATGGAAGACTGAATGAGATACTCTCTAGGGGAAGAGGGAAAGTCAAGCTAGGTAACTGAAGAATGATTACTATTGAAAGATTTGTAGTGAGCTCAGTGGATTTAGAACTGTATTACTGTTACTTGGGATAAGAGGAAGGCAAACTAGAAAGTAAGTACTAATGACTATGAAAAAGAGGAAAATCAAGTGTAAACCAAAAAGATGAAGGAAAAGACACTCAAAAAGCAGAAATAAACTAATTTGTTAAGACAGGAAATAAAGAAACAGGAGAAAATATAAAATTAAAAGAACAAGAGAAAGGACACTATACAGGTGTAGAAAGTGAGAAGCATAAATGCAAGAATATTTGGAAGGAAAAAACATAAAGAAAAAAGAGTTCCAAATGTATACTTGTCTACAAAAACATAAAACACTAAAAAAGTAAAGAAGGAAAATAGAATTTCCTTCTTCAGAATCAGTGTTTGCTTAAATGTTGCATATATGCATACATATATTATGTATAAATGCATCTTTTTATACGGATGCAAAAAAAATCTAATATATTTTTTACTTTCTCTCCCCATGCCTTTCTTACTGACAGGTTTATTTAATGGTCATTTGGCCCATACGAGTGGACAAAGAATAATTATTCAGTTCAAAAAAAGTCTGTATGGAACAAAAGCAACCAAGTGCTGGTACCCAATACCAAGCTATTTGTGTTTCTTCAGTATGTAAGTGAGATTTTAATTGAGTCTCAGTACGTGGGTGGGATAAAAATTGTTCTGTTACCTGGATTGAAACCTGTCATTTGATTTCTTACAGAGCAATAAGACATAACACTACAAACTGTCCCATTCTCAGCACAGCTTTCACCACTCTATTCCCATACTGCATAACCAATTTGAGACTACTATTGGAAACTGCATGGAAAATTACCCATACATCATCAATGTATTATTAAGTTTCTAGTGTGTTCTAACATACTTTGCAAAAGTTCCTGTAGGAACAAAATGAGCAATGGCACTCATTATGAGGAGATAAAACAAGTCACTAACAAAATGTAATCCAATCATAGCAGATAAACGAAAGTTCTTATTTGCACTTATTGTTTTCCTACAGCAATAAAGCATCTTGATGCTGCAATGACTAGAAGCTTAACGTGTTATGTTTAATAAAGCAATCGGTACATTTTGTGTATAGTACTTTTAGTTAAACGGTTAAGAAAAGTAAATGAAGCATAACACTCAAGAGGGAAATGAAGAAAGAAAATCAAGTAGATCTCTGATGTATGAAAAGTCAGAACAGATGGGTACACTCATGTAATTAAAGTGGGATATGAATGTACAACGGATGCCAGCTTGGTCTGCAAGTCAAGAACAAGTGTCGTACCATGAAGCATTGTGGAACAATACAAAATTAAGAAAGCAAAGAGAAGTACATCTTGAGGTAACATAAGTAGTTGCTTTTGGTCTTTCCAAAAACAAGTGGGTAGACTTGTTTTAAAATTTTACATATTGGGAAGAAAAAAAAACTTATAGATTTTCTCTATCACCTTTTGTATTTGCATGCCTTTCACATATACAATGATCTACTCCCCCACACCCCAAAAAGGAATACTAGAAGTTTTGATTAATGGTTACAGAATGTTTGCTATTCAAAACATAATGTTATAGAGATGAAACCACGGATGAACTTAGAAATGATGACACTCAGTGTTTTACATGCTTCGGCTTCAAAGCAGGCTTTCTAAGTTCCAGCTAGGCACAGCTTGAACACCACAAATAGCAACATGTCTGTACTAAGCCAAAGGAAACTATGAAGACTGATATGTATGTGAATTCATGCAGCTTCCCACAAGTTAGCTGCTGATGCAAAATATTCAGAGTACTTTGGGTAGTGAAAATTGTTTCACCTCTTTGCTTGGTTTAACAAGGAGGCTTAGAGAATTTGGGGCTGATGCCACTCAATTTTTCTCATAACTGTCTTGTTCAGGTTACAATCCAAAACACAAAACTCTCTCTTGAAGGCATGTAGCAGTAAATCACCTTTGAAAAAAAAAATCCTTCTTGAGTGCAACAGGCAGTGGTACCCCAATGCCCACTTTTTATACTGTAGCTCAGTGTAATACTGTCCCTGCGTTCTGTGGCCCTTCCACACTGCATGGTTGCCTCTCATGTGAAAGGAATGTCTGGTGAGAATTGTAGATCAGCTTCCATGACTAAATGTCAAACAGATCTGTCCTGCGAACAAGTGCAACCAAAATAAACAAAATGCACATCTCTACACAGTTGAGAATTTCTTAGCCCCTCTGTCAGACATCAAAGCAGCTCTGTCAGAGCTGACATTGTTCTCTCTGATGATATCTAAGAGCCTTTCTAGAAAGAAGATCCACACAGAATCATATGCTGACAGAGGCCTCTGGAGGTCATCTAGTCCAACACTCTGCTTAAAGCCAATGTAAGTCAGTTTGCTCAGCGATCTGTCCCAATGAGTTTTGAGTATCAACATAAATAACATATAACATATGACATAAGGCAATTAACATAATAGCAGTTTTTTTTGTTGTTGTTTTTGTTTTTTTTGAATATCAAAGATGAAGATTCCATAGTCTCTCTGAGCAACCTGACCCCTGGTGTTTGATCAAATTAACAAGTTTCAGTACTTGAACACATTCACATCTTCTCTTTCTGGAAGACCATATTTGTGTCTAAGTTAGTGAGATGGATAAGAAGATGGTCAGGTTCCCTCACTGAATCTGGAGATCATGAAAAATGGCTATCACCAAAACAAGACTCACATTCTGTAAATGTTTTAAATCTAGTTGTAAATCCTTTTGCTTTTGGTTCAATCAGTTCAGTTCAATGTTTCTCATATCAAACCCAAGGAGTTTTGCCTTGACTTCTTAACCGCTTCATTTGTGTTTTTCCTCCTATATTTCCTTGCTAGTTCTTCCAGTTACTGTGTTTCTCTGACATTTTCATGGAAATCATTCCACAGCTTATGTCTTGCAAGAATTCAGAATTAATGAGCATTAATTGCACCTGAATCTGAATTTAATTTAGCTTAATTAGATTTAATTCTTTATTCATGCAGCGCATTTGCTCCTTTTCTCTTTCTAAAAGCAACATTCATATCACAACAGTTGATGGTCAAGTCTTATTTAACTATTGTGATTCTTACTTTTCTGTACTAGCAGATGCCCAGTTCTGTTATAATTCTCATATTATACTAAATCAGTAGAACTATTTGTGCAGCAGAAACTGTCCAAACTAATTACAAACTGAAAGCTCAGGTCCTTCATATTTGTTTGTTTGTTTTACGTGCCTACTCTATATTTTAATGATACTACAACAACAACAACAAAGTATACCTAAAACGCTATTCTCTTCTTCACCAAATAAAGACTGTGATTGTTCTGCCATTTTGGAAGAATAAATAAATAAAAAAAAAATCTTTCAAACTTATCTATTGCAAAGGAATCCTCAAAGAAGAAAATGCAGTCTGAAAATGAGTCTCAGCTTCCTTCTGCATGTGATTCCCCCAAACAATCACATGACAGTTCTGCTTAAAATTGTGTTAAAATAATTTTAATTGGAGAATCATCCTGAAGGAGAAGGACTGATCTCATAGTGTTAATCCAGTGAAATAGCATCTCTATAATATTGAGTGGAAAAGCAGTGTGTTCTAAAAGCTGTTAAGAGCGTACTCTAAATTCTTTCTGACAATCCACAAGGCAGAAATATAGTGAAAAGGAGAATAAAGAACAATAGTTATTTATTCAATTTTCAGATGTACTATAACAGCTGAGGAAGACAGCTTAAGCAGAGAACATGACTTTTAACTGAAGACAGAATTACATTGTTCCATGCACTCCCAGACACACCATAGATCCAGCTGAATGCTAAAAGATGCAGTCAATATATTAGGGTAAGGCACACTACTTAAATACACTCCTCTGTATATATTAACTTAAATAGGAGTAAGTTTCTTTCATCTGACCCATTCTATAGCTTCCAGAATCCAATGTTTACAAGTCTTACAACTTTGAAGACAAATCTAATATAAACTATTTAATTAACACACAAAAATGGAACATATAAACAGCATGTTCAGAAATACAACCATGGTATTCAGAACTGGTATTCAATATTAAGGCTTGTTTTTTTCCAGAAAGTTTGGCAAATCTCTTGATTTTTTTTTTTTTTTTTTATCTGCAGCATCCTCCTCTCTAAAATCAGTATAGTAGTAATTATTAACCTCACAGAGGCACTACATATTAGCTAACTGACTATAGGTTGCAAAGTTCAAGTGCTTTGAAGTGGTGCTTAGAACAAGTTGTATTTTCAGTGAAAGAGCAGAGGTCCAAGAAAAATCTCTGAAGCAGATCAAGAGAATTTCATTAGGAATTGCGTAACTGACCTCCCATACAAATAAATTTAAAACAATTACAAGGGAAATAACTTTTACATTGTTACTTCATGCTTGAAGAAATTTAGTCCTGTTCCTTTTCTACTGGTGTAAATTGTAAAGCTATTGTTTGCAAGAATTGAATTTCTCCATATTAACAAATAGGAGAAAAAAAAATTATTGGCATATAATATAATTTTAAAACTTTTCTTTATTTCCAAAAAAAAAAAAAAAAAGAAGGAAATTTGATCTTACAGGAGTATGTGCAGGGCTTCTTTTAATCTGCAGCATGAAGCCAAGAGAAAATGTTCATGGTATATCCGGGACAGCAGTTCTGCTATAAGGAACAAACCCTCCATATCTGAAAAGTTCCTTATTCAGCATTAGGATTCATAAAATCATCAAAAACAAAGAGGAAGAGAAAATTCTGAGAAATTTAGTACATTACGTCTCTGCAATGCAGGACTAATGACATCTACATTGTTTCTAAGAGACACTTCCTTATTGGCCTAAGGATCTCAAGTAAAAGGGCCTTCAAAATTTCTCCTGGAATCTCCCATGAATTTATTAGCTTTACAAGTAATGAGGAAATCTATTCCTCATGTTTAACATGAATCACCATTACCGTCTAAGAGTTTTTACCCTGGCCTGACATTAAACTGATTAAGTAATAATGTGAGAAACTGCTGGACATTGTGTACAGTGCAAGAAGTGGTTGGCCAGCTCAAGCCCAAGGCTAAACTAATTAAATAATAATGGTGTAAACTAGCAGGTGAAATATATGGATAGGAAGTACAGGAACTCAATTTGAGAGAAGAATGTCAAAAGATAGTGAAAAAAGGGGGCTAGTTTACTGACGGTTGTTGCTAGTATCACAGCCAAAAGCTGAAATACTCCAATAAGCATGTAAAATCATAAAAAATAATGAGCAACAGAAAGATTAAAATTTGTCTGGGTTACTTTTCTTGGGAGGGGGAGGAAGGGAAAGAAAGAAAAAAAAAAGAGGTAGATAATCTATGTGAATGGGCCTTCTGGAAGGTCTGGCTGATCAGCCCTGTACCTGATTACAACAGGCTGATGTAAAAATACACCATAATAGTAAATCTGTTGTTTTGTTGACCATCTATCTGACTGGTTTCTGCAGTCGGGAATCAGTGAGGTGTCCCCTCCACTCTACCTGCAAATGCTAGCAATGCAATGGAAGATGGACCAAAGCTCACTAACGGAATTTGCCTCTCCATACACTTTTCAAGTATTTTCCAGTAAACACTTTTCCACTTGTTCCCGTGGCCTCTGACATACAATTGCTGATTATACTTGCTTACATGCTGTACTCTAATTGACTTCCACCCTGTTTTTCAGACTCATTTTTCAATATGTCAAGATCATTCTTATGCCTAGTGCTATTCTTTAAAGCCTCATGTCTGCAAAATTAATAGGCTTACTTTTGTTAATACACCATAAAGAAAACATTCAAGAGAACTGGATCCAGGACAGGTCTTTTCAGGACTTCTATTCAATACGTCATTCAGTTTTGAAAGTGAACCATTTATATGGTCCATTATTATATGATCCATTATTGGATTATCTAACAAAGTTTGTACAATCAAATTTTGGCAACACTTGTTTAAAATATTGTTGTGTCAAGAAATGTCATAAGCCTTACTGAAATCAAGATACGTTGCAGCAAACACCTGTCACCCATGTCACCCATCCACACGAGGAAATTAGATTGGTTGTCACTATTTATTCTTGACAAATCCTTCAGGGCAGTCACTCATCTGTTATCTCAGATGCACACAAATATTTTGCTTATTTATTTCAAATTTCTTTCTAGTGATTGATGTCAAATTGACTAGTCTATAATTCTATTGCTTTTCTTTCTTTTCCATTAACAGCCATGATGTTTGACCCTTGCTAGTCTTTTGGTATGTCACCCTGCAAACATACTTTTTTCAAGTATGTTAACAGTAAGAGGAGGTCGAAGGAAAACATCGGACTACTACTTGGAGTGGATGGTCACCTTACAAGTAAGGAAGGGGAAAAGGCAGATGCATTTAATGCCTTTTTTTTTCCCCTCAATATTTAACAGTAATGACAGATCTTGGGCTGCCCAGACCTCAGAGTTGGAGGATCATGACTAGGGGAGCAGTAACTTTCCATCTGTGGTCGCTGAAATTGTAAGGGATCAATTTTATCAGTGTAACATTCACATCCATGGTGTCTGGCAGGATTCACCTCAGAGAGCTGAAGGAATTGGTGATGTTCTATTTATCCCTTTCTGGTGCATCTTAATCTGTGTCCTAGTCTTCCAGGTAATCATATGCTATGCTTTTATAATCATTGTTTCTAGATTTCATTTTCTGTATGATTTCCTCCAGAGGTCAATGAAGAGCTCATGATTTAGGCATCTGACTCTTTCTTTATGGAAGACATATGTCAGAAACAACAAAATAAAATGATTCAAACCCCAGTTAATTCAATTACTGTGTTACTGCAGTCTTTGCAAGCCTTGACTATGGCTGTGAAGGCCAATGAATAATTCTGGCGAAGTATCTCTGCAGTGAAAACAGATTCACAATCATTTTATGGGTTGGCAGAGATACAGATGTGAAACTTTGGTATAATTTAGTGGGAGTTTCACAACTATAGGGCTGCAGATGCAGAATGCATTGGCTCTGAGATAACACCATGCACAAGCCTGCTAAAAATACACAAGAGCTTGACCAAGACTCCAAACTTAAGGGATCTCACAATGCTCTAAATTACTGACTTTTATGAATATTGAAATCCTCTCAATCACTACAGAAGAAAAATTAAATATACACATGCATATGTAGGTAGGGAGTTCACTTTTTCCTTCAACTACAAAAAATCAAAAAAAAGAAAAAAAGAGACATCACAGGAAGCAGCAAAAGCCTGTTTTATAGCATAAGAAAAAAATATATAGTCTTAATTAATATCTGATCAATACTTTGCTATTTCTACCAAGAAGAAATCACATTATTTTAGTGGAGGACAGGAAATGTTTTTTTTATTCTTAAAAGCATTAAAAACAGTAAATGAAATATAAAAACACCTTGAAAGTAGTGTTTCTGTACAGAGAATCACCTAATTTACTGTTTTATAAAAAATATATGGAAATCCAACAGTGTGTGTCTTTTTAAAAATTGAGTCCCCAATCTATGCCTGCTAATAACACAGAATCAAGTGCTTTCAAGTCTCTAGAGCACTGTAATAAATTATATCAGGTAGAATCAAAACTTATAGTATTTGGAGAATGGTGACTGTCAACAGCCTTTGTACTCAATAAAATAATGTACAAACTGGCTCAATCCCCCTCTATCCTTGTGGAGCACCAACATTCTCTAAAAGTATCCAATGCCTAGATGTTATCTGAGATCTACACAGGTTATATATACAAAGAGCCAGAGCTTTAGCAGTGGTATTTACTGAACACCTTTTAATTTATTGTAATTTCTGTATATTTGTTAAATCCTTGTAGTCCTTAACAAGGACTAACTAGTACGACATGGCTTAGGGTAACTCTCCACACAAGAGAATAATCCATTGTTTGCTGCTGTCAGTCCTGCCTTAAATTTTCAGTTCCTGAAATTAAGTTTCTAATCTTCTTTTGCTTTCATATTCTGCATGGAAAAAGTGGGATAAGTACTACCTGACTTTAGGCACCTACCTTAGATGATAAGCTAAGAGGCTACTCTTCTTAGGACTCCAGTAGAGCAAAGACAGAGAAAAGGCTCCTACAAAGAATAATTTAAAGCACCAATATCAAGCGCTACATTTGAACAATTCTCAGGAAGAGAATAATTTTCTGCACTGATTATGTGGGTAGTTTATGGACACTAACCTGTTAATTTAGGTGTCATGGTTTTGGCTGGGACAGAGTTACTTTTCTTTGTAGAGGCTTGTATGATGCTATGTTTTGGATTCTTTTATGAAAATAATGGCGATAATACACTGATGCTTTAGTCATTGCTGAGCAGTGCTTACACAGAGCCAAGGACGTTTCTGCTCCTTGTGCTGCCCTGCTAGACAGGAGGCCGGGGGTGCATCAGGAGCCGGGAGGGGACACAGCCAGGACAGCTGGCCCAGGCTGGCCAAAGGGATGTCCCACAGCATGTGGTGTCATGCTCAGCAGTAACAGCTGGGGGACAGAAGGAGGAAGGGGAGTACGTTGGGAGTGATGGTATTTGTCTTCCCAAGAAACCATTTGGCGTGATGAGTCCTGTTTCCCTGGGAGTGGCTGACACCTGCCTGCCAATGGGAAGCAGCGAATGAATTCCTTGGTTTGCTTTGATTGCACACATCGCTAGTAAACTGTCTTTATCTCAACCCATGAGCTCTTGCACTTTTAGCTTTCCAATTCTCTTCCCCATCCCACCTGGGGATAGTGAGCAAGCAACTGGATGGTGCTGAGCTGCCTGCCGGGGCTAAACCAGAACATTAGGAAATCAAATTAGGTAGTTAGGGTTGGATCGTATGATTGTCCTCAATATTTAAAAATAAATGAGAATGTCTTTTTAAAACTATAACTTTAAAGCTATACATTACGTATACCAAAACTGATATAAGTAAACTTTAAATAGCTCCTAAATTACTTGTAGTAGAGAGTTTACCCAACAACAGACATTCAAATTCAATACCTTTTCCCCTAGCTTTCATAATCACCAGTTTTTCATATGGGTTTTATTAATAATTAAAAACCATGGCAGAGAGATCAATTAAATGATTCCTTCTTATACAGAAGACGTATTTGTTTTGGTTTGGGGGTAACTTCCAATCATCTGCCATATACAGAATTAAATTGTTTTTTTTCAAGTGCATTTTTATTTCAAAATATTGACCTAAATATAAGAAAATAATTTAACACAGGAGAAAATATTAATGGTTAAATATTTTTAATAACTTATTGAAAAGTCTATAAATTTCCAAATACCTTTTACAAATAAGATGACAGTGACATATAGAAAACATACAAGCTGTCAAACTAGTAACAGATATTTATTTCTTCCTGATATGAAGCATTTTAACTCGGTTTTTGACATCTGTAATAAAACTTCATAATAAATTTCTACAGTAAAACATTAAATATTAAAGACAGCTTGCCTAATTTTCGCTTCTTTAATCAACGAAGCCAACATTTTTGGAAACTGGACACTTTCTTCCTGAGTAATGGTACAATGCCAAATTGATGCTATGAAAGGACATATAAAGTGAAGTTTTCTAATAACACATTCAAAGTGCTTCCCCAAATTACAAGATTAGCCTGGAAAATGCTACAATTATGTTTTACAAAGTAAAAGAAAAAAACTCTTTACAATGCTATAAAAAGTAAGAAGGCTTCCCAGTATGGTAAATTCACTTGGGTCTTTGGGACATTTGGCTAGCTGGAGCAGAAGCAATATCTCACCAGGCTGAGCTCTGTAAATCCCAGACAAACGCTCATGGCAAACATGTAATCTGCACAGCTTGACATATCCAAAACAGATTGGTTTCTTAATGCACTGCTTGGCTGTCTGTGCATGATATGCAATGTAAATACAGAGTTAACTTGTCAGACACACTGCAATTATACTGCATGCAAACACACACTGTGCCTTCCACGACATGGTTGTAATTTATGTTGTCCCCCTCTTTCATGTATATACATTATGTACTAAAAAGGACAATTCAGAACTTAAAAACACAGAAAACATTGTTTTATAATTTGCAAATGGGCTAAATGTGTGCATGTAAGCTCTTAAATTTTGCAGCTAAACAAGAATTAGAAAAATTGGGTAAAATAATGAAAGTCTTACCTGGTCTGAGGGAGAACAACATTTATTTGCCATTTTCATCTATGAAACAGAGATGGAATAATACTCAGAGTTATTAATATGCTGATATGAAGAGTTTCTCAATTAGCATCAAGGTAGTTATTGAACACTGTATTAACACTTTCAAATTATAAGAAAATATATAGTTCCACGAACAAATACTGGATTTTTACTATTATACTAAGTTTACAAAACAAAAGACTGGAAACCTTTTATCTGAGTTTTCATGAAATCCTTCATAAAGATTTGTATTTACGAATTTAACTTTTCCACTCTGGGTAAAAATATTATACTGTCCTGTAGACACCTCACTTACGAAAACAAATGCCATACTGTATATGACATGTTTAAAGATGAAGGGAATATTGCTTAGAATTTCCTTTAGTTTATTGTCAGTATAAAGTTACATATCTTTCTTCTCACAGTTCAAATAAGAGTCCTGCTGATTTTAGATTTTCTTTGGCAGTCATAGTTTCCACAGATGAGTGGTGGACAAATCCTGGCAGATATTCCCTTCTCTAAAGTGAAATATTAGTAAGTGTAGTAATGAAATGGAATATGACTAAGTGACTGTATATATAGACTCCTTTACACTCAGGGTTATAAACTGCAAAAAGTCACGCAGCTGATAAACACTTCCAAAGGATCTTGTCATTACACAGCCTATTTTGTAACAAATGAAAGGTTTGTGATAAATACCAAAAGCTACAACTATGCACAGGAAAAGCTACAATTTCAACAGAAAAAGAGCAGAAGAAATCTGGGGCCCTCTCCTGTATCCTGGCAAGAGCAGATTTGTAAGATAAAATCTGCAGAAAAGCAGAGCATGTCTGTAGTCATGTAGCTTAGTAAACACAGTGACACCATCACCTGTTACGGTGAGTCAATTCTGGACAGCAGCTGAGGGCCCACACAGCTGCCCTCTCGCTTCCCCTTTCCAACAGGAATAGGAAGAGAATAGGAACAGGAAAAGCAAGAAGACTTGTGGGTCAAGATAAAGTATATTTAATAAGTGAAGGAAAAAAAAAAAAAAGAAGTGATGTAAAGGCAATCCCTCACCACCTTCTACAAGAATACCAATGCCCAGCCAGTCTGCCAGCAACAGCCACCAGGAAGACAAATGCCCACCTTCTACTGCTCCCCCAGCTTTACTGCTGAGCACAATGATGATGGTATGGAATACCTTCTTGGGCAATTTGAGTCTGCTGTCCCAGCTGTGTCCCTTCCAAATTTCTTGCCGATCCCTCACTGAGGGGTGGAGGGGGTCAGAGTAAGAAAAAGAGAAAGCCTTGGTGCCCTGCAAGCACTGCTCAGCAACAGACAAAACACTGGTGAGATATCAACATTGTTTTAGCCACAAATGCAAAGCACAGAACCACAATGGCTGCTATGAAGAATGTTAATTCCATCCCAGCCAGACCAAGCACACCTGTGAGAGGCCAACAGGCTTTGTGTTAATGTGAATGACAGAGACCTTAAAATGTGTAAGGGTTTGTCTCAACTTGTCTTGGGCTGTCTGAAGCTGTTTTACAGCTTGTTTAGCAATAAAATAACAATATAATGACCATTAGACTATTCTCTATTTGGTTTTAGCAAAGTATAATTGCAGGATGTAATTACATATATGTGTATATATGCACTTGTAACTAATGGATGGCAATAACACGTTGTAATTCTCTGTCGAGTTACCCATGACTGCAAACAAAATAGCCTTAGAACACAATGTGATGTAGAGGAGTATAAGATGACAACAGGAGCCTTCACTTTACGGACACAGGCAGATACAAAGGCCCAGGCCTATATGAAGTCATCAGTCATCCCTAACCCATCATGGGCCACCAAGCCTTCTTCCCCACGCACTCACTTTTTCAGCCTGTTTGAACTGAATTGTTTGCTTGAATGGTGCAGGTGTGCTGGTGGGACCAGACAGGGAGGGGTAACTGATGAACTTCACAGGTGCCTTCCAACCTTGGCCATTCTGTGATTCTGTGATTCCATGCTGGGAGAGCCTGCCAGCCCCTCAGAGGGGTCCTGCCATGCTTTGCACCACCTCCCCACCACCCTAGAGGAGGAACAGAGATAACCACGGCAGAGGCAGGGCACAGCCTGCAGGTGCGGGCACATGTACCATAGCACAGACAAGGACAAAAGGAGTGGACTGGAGCTGACAGGCAGCCGCTAAGCAAAGTGGCGGCTACTAACATGGCTCCTCACAGCTTCCACACTGCACGGCCACATGTGGCCCGGACGGAGATGAGGTGGCAGAGCTTCTTGTTCTTGGGACACTGACAGTAACAAACCAGTGGGAACTCTAGAATCCTACACTGTAATGTGGATAAAACAAACTGGTGACATGCTCAGTGTTGCTGAAGGAAGCAGAGCTCACTGGTCTGCTTTAGTGAGTGGCCTGATCCTACTGGCCTAATCCTGAGCATTTGTGCAGGACATAATGAAAAGGCACATGGAACCCTGAAACATCAGGAGGAATGCCATCACACCCTGCCCAGCTTCAGCTTCAGCCTGTCTCCACTGCTTCAGAGACAAATACACAAAGTAACTACGCAGAAGCCAAGCTATATAAACGTAATATATTATTTCCATGCAGGTGACCACAGACATGCTAAGTAATAAGATTACGATAATATAAAACAGTGCAAATAAGCAGGGCTAGCAGTGATCCTGTCTCCTTCACCTGCCTCTCTGGCTCAGTCCAAACTACTTAAGCTCCCTATATAATAGGAGTAATTTTTCTTATCTTACTTTTTATTTTATTGTGTTCAGATGTGCCTGGAAAATTGAGTGTGAGACTGGCCATGCAGTTTTTCTGGAGAATGAGGGAAGAGTACCGTGAAGAACATCTTCACCACCAGTTAGCTTCCTGTTGGTGCAGGCAATAGGAAAGAATGCTTTGGACTCTGCAGCTTTTCACTGTACAGACCTAGTTCATTCAAAGCAGGGATGGCTGCAGCCCTAATGTGGGTCTGTGGGGAGAGGAAAGAACTCCTTCTGCACCACCTTACATCCTGAAGAGAGAGAAGTATGCACTCTGCACTTTGCCCAGCACCAGATGCTCTATACATTCCTCCACAGCTGGTGCATTGAGACAGGAATACAAATGGAGTAGGCTACATCTTGCTGGGACTGCATTAATATTCAGCACTGCAGTATAATAACTGGAGCTGGAGACAACAAGAGAGCTAAAACCAAAATCCTGGATCTGCAAAGACTGCAGGCAGTTTGGAAAAGGAAGCATAAAGCAACTGTAAATACAACACTGTTTTAAATAAATACATACAGGGCAGGAACAGAATGGGGATGAAATCATTCAGAACCACATGCTTAAACTCAAATATCTCCTAGGCTGGGATTTATCTCACTTAACTTTGACAATTTAAAAAAAAAAGAAAAAATTTTACATCTAACGTACCTATACTCCATTTCTAGTGAGCAGAGAGAAAAAGCAAGATTTTGACAGGTACTTATTTTTTTTCTAGGTAACAGAGGGTTATATGCAACTGCTTATTGTTTGGCTAAATTTAGGTGATGTGGTTCCTAGCCTTACTGACACAACCTTCTTTACAACCTCAATGGCTTGATTTGTGATACTTTCAGATGGGAATTTATGAGTTAAAAAAAAAAAAGGCAGCAAAGAAATACCATGTTTTTATACCACCAGTAGAACTGTTGTTTTTTTTTGTTTGTTTTTTTGGTAATCATTGAGGTAGTCAAATTTGTGTTTCCTACATATTGTAGGCACCCAAGGATGTTGTTTCCATCTACAGGTACCCCACATATTGCTATGTAAAGAAAGCAAGACACCTTCCTTCCTCTTTCTTTTTTATAAGCAAGTCCAAAGCTCCTAGTTCGTAAGTCTCTCACTAGCCAAACAGAAATTTCACTCCACTTTGATATACAGTATTACTTAGATATACCTGTACATGAAGGCATAACAGAAAATGTTTAATACTACAACATGTACAATTAAAAAAGCAGTCAAAGACAAATATCCCTGTTTTGAAACCAAATTTTAAGTTTCTACCACTCTCCAATGAAGCTGCTGGAATGATTTAAAAAAACTTAAATGATACTTTAAGTGGAACAACTGTATCTTAACTCATTTTTTTACCTACTTATGATTTATTCATCTATTTGTGATTAAAGTTCTGAAAAACAACACCTTTAAAATGTACCAAAAAAAAAAAAAGAAAAACTTGAAAAAGTTATAAATACAAGAAATAAGTCTCAGTAATGCAAATGAACTGACAGCATTAAGTTTATGTGTTTCTGCATATCATTACTATATTAATGTTCAGTGTTACATTTGAAAGAAAACAATTAAGATCTATGAGAAAAGCTTCACATATTTAATAGCTTGTACTTGAATGGCACAAAACAGAAAAATATCAATTATTCCAAATTGTGAAGAACTTCCCCGGCACAGCATTGCTGCTGCATCCTACAAAAACAAACAAACAAACAAACAAAAAAAAAACTTCTAACTAAGCAAATAAGAACAGGAGCACTGCAATGCAGATGCACATTCAGACTGAGTTGTCCCTGTGCTTTTCAATTCATCATGGCAGCTTCACTGGCAGTTTCTGTTCCCTCTCTCCCCTCAGCTTCTTCAGCTGCACTTCCTTCTGTGGGAAAAAAGGTGCATGAAAAAGTAAATGTGAGGTCCTGACTCACTTCTGTTATTTTCTTCTGCCAAAGGTAAATGTGAAGAGCTTGGAGAACACTGAGAAGACTGGAGATCATATCACAAAGAAAGAAGATGGGAAAATTTCACACTGGCAGAAAAGTATGTGAAATACAAGAATATGAATGGAGCGGTGAATAATTTCTGGCAAGAGTCCTCAGAAAAAAATAATCCATACTGCTTATAAAGCTCACAATTACAGGGAGATTTTCCTAGCTAAACATACAAGACAGGTATCAGTAAGGAGGGTTGAAAAGACACCTTTACATCTTTCTCCATGTTGCAATATTCCGTGTACTCCTCTGTCTTGTAAGAATTATCACTCTGCAGGCTGGTACCAGAATCACTATTTCTCATTTACTGAGTAACGCTTTCTAGGTACGCTAGCATCCAGGGGTAGCATTCTTATGCAGTGATGACTCCTCACATCTCCACTATTGAAAGACAACTCCTCCTTTATACTTGATCCCCAGAGAGCTTGCCTTTGCAAAGAAGTTAGATGTTTCAGTACTTCAAAAAAGTAGTCTGACATTAACAGAAGTGTCACATTGTGGCAGAGTTATTTTTATACTGTCTACATTAGGATTATCTTCTGGCATCAGCAGGAGATCTGACAGAGCTGCCAGTTGCTGAATGAGACTGTATTATTGTAAAGTGGCAAAATAAAATATATTAGGGTAAAGTGATGTATGAAAGAGAGGGTGCACTACAAGAAAATAATTCATCTGCATCAGGAGCACTTTACGAATGAAAATTCAAAGAGAAATTATTCAAAAAGGTATGCAAAAGTATATGACAAAAGTTATGTATAAAAGAGTAGCACGAATATGCACAGCTGAATTAAGAATGATTAAACTGCAGGAAGAGTGGATAAAATGAAGAGATAAATATTAGCAGAATCAAACTCTAAAACTGTGAAGAAGTAAAACTGAACAATGGAAAATATTGCTTAAATACATAGTAATGGGGCAGGTAAGAATGCTGACATTCTTTATGCCAACAGTATCACTAGGAAGGTCCATTGTTATTGTGTAACTAGCAATTAATCTCTGAACCAGTAGAGATTATCTTCAGGGACTCCAGGAGAGGTACAGATAAAATACAGCAACAACAACAACATTTTGTGAAATGATAATAGTGAGGTAATAAAAAGCATCCAGAATGGATTTTCAATAAATCTAATCCAAAGGCCTTGCCCTAAACAGCGTGGATGTCCCTTTCCCCGTCAGAGACAGGGGGCAGTCCCTAGCTTTCTTTTGCTGTACACTTAAATTACACTCCAGTCTCACATTCTTGGTCTTAAAAAAAAAAAAATAGTAGTTCATGGTGAAAGGGATTGTCACTGGCTGTTACATCTCCTATTCCAACCATTAGTAATTAAAACAGCACTGTGTCCAGACCTGTCTAGTTGTTCTATAGGTAGCACATCTGACAGAGCCTGTAAAGCACTGAATTGAACAAAAAAGTTTATTCTCTTCTTATATGCTCTATATAGACTTTACTCTGTATCTGACCAAGAGCACTGAATACAGGAGTTTTTCACATTTTTTTTCTTTTCTTTTTCTTTCTATCAGATCCTTCTCCTGAACAGCCACTTAGATGAACACCAGGTGGACTACTAGGTTTAGAGAATTCACTATTGTGATAAATAACTGAGAAGACCGAGAAAAAAACTCTGTATAAAATAAAATATTTATGCAGACCGGTCACAATACAGTGAAGATACTACATCAGAACACATGCTACTGTATATAGTGCATTTTGAAAAACAACAGACTAGAACCCTACCGCAGATAAAATCTGCGTGTACCTATAGCCACTTTTTATCGGCTTATTCATCTATATTCTTAAAATGACATTTATTCACTGGATTTTTTCAAAAGCAAAAGAATTGGGTTTAGGAACTATGAACTGGAAGTGCTCTAAAAATATTCCCATACACTTCTTTTTACTATTAACAGTGCAGGAATAATGAAAATTCATTAATAATTTACATAGCTTTCTTAGAATTATCAAATAGCAAGACCTATATTTATAAAGAATGCATCATAAGCAAAAATATTTTATTTTGTCAAATATATTGCTTAAGTAATTGAATATTAAATAATAATTAATTTATTTAAAAAGTTATTTTGATCAAATCTGATTCCAAGTAACTTTTGAAGACCAGAAAAATAAATTATAATCTGGTTTGACCAAAGATTTACATTGAAATCTAACACAAAGTCTACACAATATAATCTAAAGAACTAAGCAACAATTAACCAGGAGTATGAAGTACAAATTAAAGATATTTATGCCACCAGATCATGATTACGGTCATGAAATGAAATTACAGTCTGACCACATCTAAACAAAAAGACATTAAAAACATGCACAGAAAATTATTCCAGGGACAGCTGTGCAATAGTTTTTTCATCATTGATTTCTTAACATTTCAGAAAGACTGAAATATATTTTCAATATACTACATGTTCAAGTTGCCTATTTAACTTTATGATTCATTCCAGAATCTTCAATATTTTTTTTGTTCTTTCTTGGAATAATAACATGCTGTCCAAATGATTTCTTTTGCTCAAAGGATTATTTAATGCTTCTGCTTGCAATAGCAAATGCTACTTATGAATTAGCAGTAATAATTTATACTAACATAAGCAACCTTGCACTTCCATAGAGAAAGATGAAATAATGTGAATTTAAATAAAACAACCTCTAGACAACTTACAGAGGTAAAAATACTGTCTCCTAGTAAGCCCCTATAAGTCACACTTCACTAGCTATAGAATTTCCACATGCCTATTTCAAAATCAATAAGTGGTAATTTCAAGCATAATTTAATTACAAAAATGTAAAAATAAATATTTGGCCATTTCTAAAGCTCTGTGTAATGACCAAGAAGGATCAATACTTTTCCTTAAGAAGTCTTTAAAATAATAAATGCAATCTGAATTTCTACTACTCTCTTATTTATAAGAACCCTGCAACGCTTGAAAACTTGATACTTTTGATTGATTAGACAACCTCTTCCTGTTCTTTCCTTCCTCCTTTTCCTCCCCCAAAATACACATTTTATATATATGGTATCTTAAATGTGAATTATTTTCTGCCCTTGGAAAATTAGAAATAGTTTTACAACAGCACAGACAAGAAAATATGCAGAAAGTAACATACATTTTGAAGTGTCAAATCACTGATGTTAGTTGATATTGCTCTCAGCCAGTCAGCACTCTCCTGGGCTGTATAAAACTGAAGTATCCCAGTACTAACTCCATCGAGTGCCAGCACTTCAAATGCATTAGATCTGCAGTAAGAAGAAATATATCCGTAAAGGAAGATATATCAGTTTTCTTAAACTGTCCAATATCTCTCAGTGTTTAAGTGATCCTTACAACTTTTGAAAAGTTTTGGGGTTTTAGTTTACAAATAAAAAGAAAGGTAACAAAAAGAAGGATAATAATGGACAGTATTAGCAGCAACACATACAATAAATACTTTCTCTGTACCAGCATCTATATGTGCTGATCATTTACTTCCCTTAAGTATACAGACTGTTTATAATTACTAAACTCAGGGTAGCGTATTCAGGAAGAATGCATTAGACCTTTTTGAACAAATATTAACATTTTTGAATTTTTGGTTTCATTTTCTAGCAATGTGTCTGTTGCAACAAACTGCCTTCCCTAGTTTTTATTCCATTCCTATACTTTCTATGTAAAATTCTAAGCAAAGTTTTCTTTAAGTTCTTTTATGACACAGAAATTTGAAAAATGAACTTCAAAGTTTCTTTATAACATTTTTTAATGTAAGGCCCTTTCTCATAACAGCATCTACATGTGCTAATATTCAATTGAATTTTTTTTTCAATTTTTATGCTTCTTTTATATCTTTAAAGCAACTTTGTTCCACAAATGCCAATGTTTCCTTACTATCTGTAGGAAGTTGAGCTCTATGCATTTACCTCTAAAATCCCACACATCTGGATGATGGTGGGATACACTTTTTCAACTATTAAATTTTTCTGTAGGAATAACAGAAGTCTATTCAGTAGTGGCATGGAAGTACACTGGTCTATATATCTTTAAAACACTTGACATGCAATAGTTTCAACTAAATTTCAGAGAGTTACATAGGTTACTTAGGTGTCCATGAGTGTTATGAGAATTAGATTTTACTTATATACTATCGTGCACGTTTCTTTTTTATAACTTGGATAATATCACTGCTCTCTGCTACATTTACACAGTCGATATATTTATACTTTAACGCTATATTGCTTTCCTTTTGGTACTAAACTAGAAGGAAGTAAACTATTGAATCCAGAATACTGCTCTGTAAAGTTGCTGGGTTGGGGGTTTATCTGGGATTCTCTTATCTAAGGTGAAATCTTCTACTGTTTAATTTACGATATATGTCAGTATGAGCATTCAAAGTGACACACAAAGGTTACGTGAGTCACTCACTCACGACTTACTGAGAAAGTTATTAACCTAACAATTGTAATTTGTAGGGAGTTTGATAGTGAGCATGAAGACTTAAAACTACATGCTAAAAAGGTAATATAAAATACCCATCATATACAATATTAGCAAGATGCAATATTCTAATAGATATATATATATATACATTAGCTGATATCTTTTACTGTTAAATGAGTTGTTAAGTGTTACACTTGCTGCTAACAAAAATAACATTCTTGGTCTGAAGACTTAAATTTTATCAGCAGATTCCCTTGTTTTCCTTTCATGATTGAATTATCTTGTTACCTACTAAAACCTAAAAACAATGTCAAAATTCTGTGTAACTTTCATTTCAGGAGATCTCTGTTTCATCTCTTCAGAAAGAAAGAAAAGGTAAAAAAAAAAAAAAGTTACATTATCTTCAGGTAAACTGAGTGAAATAATCACCCCTCGAGCACTCAGTTCCTTTTATCCAAGGCTCTCATAAATATTGCAACAGTGCTGTAATGGAGTGACTTATGGTATGATCTCTTCAACATCCCTCTGAGACAGGGAAGATCTATCATTGCCTATGCATGGATACACGGTGGAGCATGGAAACAATCAAACTGCTGCCTTGAAGAGGATCCATTCACAATGCCTAATTTAGACAGAAAATTAAAATATCAAAACTAAGATACTAGAATCTTTACACAAATGAGAGAGGACAATCCAGAGCATTTAACAGAGGCAGAAAACAGTGCACTCCACTGTCCCCACATAGGGTGCCTACATAATAACTCAGGTTCAGAAGATACATAAATGTATGCAGTGTGAATTCCTTATCTAAGTGGCACAAAGTTATACAAGTGGCTGATGAAAGATCACAGAAATGAACTCTTAGGGTAACAACTAATACAGCTAACACACAATCAGGCTTTTTATTTTTTTTTTAAAAAAAAACACTCCACTACAAGTTTTGTTATAAAAATTAGCCAGTCTTTTCTAATTTGAAACATGGTGCTGGCAATACTGCAGATGACACTAAAGCTCCCGCCGTCCTTTACCTTATCAAAATATTGTGATCAGTTATAAAAGACAGTTAAGAGATTCAAACAAAAGCAGCTAGATATCTGAATGATTCTCTGACAGGATATTTGCACAGAATCAAAATGTAGGGTGTGAGGGATCCTAAAAGTCCAGGCCAAAAATGGATACAGTATTTTAGATGCAGGTATTTCAGATGTGGCCTCACAAGTGCAAAGTAGAAGAAAATAATCACTTCCCTTGACCTGCTGACTCTGTTACTACTAATACAGCCCCATTTGTGGCTACCCTCCATCCCTGAAAGTGCATACAGCTGACTCATGCTCCACATACTAACCATCCAGTGGGTTTGTTCTCAACCTTGCTCAACTTTACTATACTATTTCTTGCTTTCAATTACAATTGTTTCCCTCTACAAATTCCATTATGTATCGTTGTATGTATCACACTGTGGTCTGTAAAATATAATGTACATAAGGCAAGAAGTGAAAACAATTATTCAAACTAAAACCAAAAGCTAAATGAAATGAATGATGAATTTTTTTTTCCACTTTAAGTGAAACAACCAGTACATACTGCAAGCACCAAGACAGCACTGAAATTTAGGTGAAAATAAATTCTAGAGGCTTAAATAGCACACTTTTCTCCATTTTAACAAAACGCAGAAAATAAAAAAATAGAGGGACCTCTAAGCACTTACTCCTGCTGGCTGACAAGGATGAGCATTAATATCACATAAGAGTTTTGAGAGGTTTCAAGATGCTATGAAGTCACATCACCACAAAACAAGATGACATGGCTTTTTTTTTTTTTTTTGGGGGGGGAGGTGTTGGAAAGGGGTAGAGGAGGGGGAAGGCTTCAAGACTTTTAAGACACAGCTAGAGGAGTTTCCTGTCTCTTTTATTCCTGCTGTTATTGTATTATTGCAACAAGAACCAGAAGTGAATGGATTGGAGTTCTGATAGTTTGAAACAGCAGAAAATGAATACTGACTGCAACTTATAACCTATACACAACTATATATGGGGTTAACAGGCTTCAAATCTTTCTAAGACTGCAAATGCCACCTACCACCAACAAAATGAGAAAAAAGCACAAAACAGGAAACAGAAATGTAGGCAGTAACTTCTCTGCCCCTTTACACTATCACTTGAAATACACACCTGATGACACTATCAAGAATTTTACATAACTATTTTAAGTCACTACCAAAGCTCATTAAACTCTTCTCTGAATGAAACACAAGACAAAATCCTTCCAGTTTCCACTTCAATAGATACATCAGTCATATGGAATTTCCCCTTCTTCCATATGATTGGAAGCATTCTTCCTCAACAAAGTAGCAATCACTGAATCTATCACGTAAAAATAGTCTTACTGATGCAAGAATTGTTTGAACTCCAAGGCTGAGAAAACTGAAGGCATTTTACTCATCTTGAAAGACTGGAATTTCATGGTGGTTTCCAGTGCAGTCTGATCAGAGACAAATATCACAGTTGCTGTGAAGTCACAACCAGACATCGTTTGCCAGCATCTGAATAGCATCGCTTCATCAGGTGTGGATGAAGCATTCCGTTAGCAAAGATTAATTGCCAAGAATATGTTTCAACGTATAATGTTAGAGATCCTTTCTGCTGATGTGTGTCTTCTATGGGGAAATAAACAAATGCTGCAGATACAGAAAAAGCTCTTGGAAGATGGAAATGTTTTCCTTTTCATATTTCATATATTAAAATATATTAGTTTCTAAAGCTTCCTGTCTCTCTCTTCTTACATTTCTACCGAATATGGCCATACTATCTTTAACTCTACATGAGTGTGAATGATAATAATACCTAGAATATTTGCTTTTCTTAAATTCTAGAAATTTGGGATGAATTACCCTCACATTTCCTATTATTTTCATATTTGTATCCCAATCTGAAACTTTCTTTCCCACAAGCATTTCCACTAAATAGCATGAGGCACTGGTTTCTTTACTCAGCCTATTTTTATCTCACTTTCACTGTGAAATCTTTTTTTTTATTATTTTTATTACATTAATTTATTTTAGTAAAATAAACACTGTCTGAGCAAGAGTAATGTCAGTACAAATAATAGATGGGCATTGGTAGACTTAGTTCTCTTCCTGACATTGACACTTTTCATCAATTAATATTAATAAAACAAAAAATGGCAACTGGGAGTTTTGTGATACAGTGCAGTTGGTAAATAAAGAGGTTTTAAGTCAAAAGACTTTTCTAAGAGAAAATCTATTTTCAATGCCAGATGAACTGCAAAAATCTGAATTTTTATGTTATTGGAGGGTAAGGATTTCAGTTATTCAGTCTTTCTTCCTGTTTGGATGATTTTTTGATGTCTGAATTCATTTTTTATTGCTTTTCTTACAGTGTTTTCTAATGGCTTGTTTACATTTCTGTATGACTCTCTTGCCAGAATTTCTATTTCTAATTAGCCTGAAGTATTGTGGATTATGGAATGAAAATTCATCCCAAAAAAGAATTGTCTAAATTATTTAATCTCTTTGAAATTATGTTAAAAAATAATGGGGTGTACTACTGTAAATGAAATACAGCCTCAAAAGATGGACAAAGTTACTTATATAATTAGACTAATAGAAACTATTGAGCTAAAAAGCTATCAAGGTATTAAACATAAACTTGGATTAAATGTCAAGTTTGTTTCTTTTTTTTTAATGAACATTTTGCTTCCAGTATTGTAACTTTGCTTTATTTTGTATTAAACTTGGAGTAATGAAGTAAGATAATTTGAAGTGACACAGACATTTTGCTTCTACAGATACTATCTAACTGATATGCCACTAACAGCTCCCAGTTGTATCCCATTAAATTTGTAATAACTCACGTAGAAGAAAAAAAGGATTGTGGGAGATGGGATGATTCTAGCATTGATTAGGTGTCTTATCCTGTACCCCATGAAGTCACAAAAAACGTTACGCTAGGACTGCTGATGGGAACTAACAGGCGTACTATCACCAGCTGAAAAGAGAGTAGGATGCAGGTGTGAGATACTTGGCTTTGTTGCAGAGAGAAAAATCTGTGGAATTACAGTCTGCCAGACTCAGCATGCTTTCCTTGTATGAAGTCGCAGAACAAAGAAAGAGGTTGAGGAGCCTTGCTGGAGACCAGAAGCAGCCTGAATGACGGAAAGACATATGCAGTATCACCATGCTACTGTCCTCTCCTGAGTGCAGAACTGTAGTAGGATGGGTCACTGTGGTGGGGTGGAAAATGGAATATATGTATCCTTATCAATATGTGTTTTATAATTTCAGCACAATCATCGGTTTTTGATAACTCAAGAGAGAGCATTTCAATTTCACCCCCTTTAGGCAAGTAAAATTCTGTTGCCTAAATAGATGAGAGGCAACAGACACAATTTGTAGCATGGCAAATTCCAATTTGACATCAGGTTTTTCATTTTTTCATTTTTTTTCTTTTGTTTTTCCCACGAGGATGATCAAATACCAGCACAGGTTGCCCATCAAGTTTGTAGAATCTCCATCCTGGGAGGTGTTCAGGAGATGGCCATGTGCAATGTGACCTCATTAGACATGCTTTGAGCAGGGAACAGGACCGGGTGACCTCTGGCATCCATTCCAGCCTGACTTATTCTATGATTCTAGAAGTGAGACATGCTGAACAGAGGAACTATTTTTTTGTTTATCATAAGTGACTGTGCAAGACAGAAGAAACACAAGACATCCTTATTTCCATCCACTGACTCCCAGGTAAGTCCAGGGATTTAGCATATTTGTAGGTGAATGACTACCAGATATCTACAGTCACATGAGATGAATCTCATCCATTAAATTCCAATCCCAATAGATTGTGAGCATGTGAACAGTCCCAAAGAACTTAGGTGAAAGTCATTTTACCTTAAGTTATCAGGATGCAGACAAATTTTTAGATTCTCCTTTGTGCTCCTTTGTCACAATGGAAGCATGCTGGAGAGATTAAAATTTTAAATAATAAACCACCAAACTGTATTTCATATTATTCATTATAGGAAGATCAAATTTATCTTAATGATGTCTTCAGAGCTAACTTAACAGGTCAGTAGCTTAAATCTCAAATATAATACATGATTTTTTCTTTCTGGCACATATAAGATGGCTAACACAATACATACATGGACAATTTTTACTGGACTGCCTCCCACTATAATGCCAGCTAAGTTTCAGTTTCAAGCACTATATGTCTTTTGACATGAGGGGAGTCTATAGCTCATGACAACAACAACTTTTTGTCAAGACTACAGAGCTCATCATTATGTTTAAATTTTATGCAAAAGACGACTACTTGAACATTTTCGGGTCTCCACCTGTTTATACTGTATATGGAATTCATACACATTTGTTAGAGAAAAATAGATGGCCATGTGCTTGATTTTCACTTAGTACTGTGCCAGGTTTACTTTGAAATCTAAAACCTGTCTGCCTTCAGAAGAAAGAACAATATACCTTTATTGTATTTTTATTATTACTATTATTGATAATACAATGCAAACCAGGTTCTTTCCCATAACACCCGTCTATGCCTCAGAAAAAAATGCATTTCTGGAACAAAAAGATATTGTGAAAAACAACAGCGATAAAGCTAAATAATGAGCACCACAGGCTACGTGCTTCAACACATTCAGCTAGCTCCAGAATTCTTTACTGCTATTTTGGTGTCAAAGTTAGTGGGAAGAAAGCAGGCCTGCCACAGAACCTCAAGGCTATTTATCCTGAGGCATTTAGTGGGGACAGAGTCTTGCTGAGCTAACCCTGGTGGGTTAGAATTTAGTATTTTGTCAGACAGCAGAAGAAAAGACAACATATGTCTCACTTCCTCCAGAAACAGAAAAAAAAAAGTAATAATTCTTTGAACTCTGTGGCAATATTAATATGCACAATCCCCCATAGTAATAATTTGTTATTTGTTATATATATATTTTTTTTTGGGGGGGGGGGGAGGGAGGAGAAGGATTTTATTTTACCTTTCCTTTTCCACTGTTTTATCTTCTAAGGGAGGTTATTTACTAGAACTAAGAGTGAAGAGGTGCCACATCAATTTTCCAGAGCAACACAACTTCGGGGGAAAGGGAGAATGGTTCCTGAGTACATTCCTGTGCTTAGCTGCAGTACAGATTTTAAAACTAGATGCTAAATATTGTGAGGATGAAGAATAAAAAAATAAACCACCTCACTCTCCTTAAGTTGGCCTCCTGCAACTGAACAGAATTAAAGGGATGTATTTGAGCATGTGACTATATTGCCCTAGACTGCAAAGCAGCAGCAACTCCCTTAATTTTGATGCCATTGATTTTTGATGCACTTTTAGACTGCAAATATCTTGCATCCAGAATGTCTAAATTCTGGCCAAAACATAAGGAACAGGTACTAAATTGGTCCCTAACTTTAAGAATCAATATTCAGTGCTGATCTTTAGTCTAACTGCATGACATAGGTCCTGTCTAGCTCCTTTTTCCTGCCTATACCTTGACTTTTCTCTGAGTTGGCCCTTATTTTAGCCAAGGGTATGTCAGTCTCTCATTGTGGAGAGATCTACAGAATAACTATTCACTTCTTGGGCATCTTTCTGTTAAGAGTCTGTTGAGCAGAGCTTATCCTGTAGCCTGTATTTACCTGACCCCTAGCAACTGACTTCCAGAACATCTTGCTGCTTAAGTAAAATTGTAAAAGAAGTATTGGAAATACTTATTTCAAGACTTTTTTTTTAAATAAAAAACACACATGGCAGTGGTCAGGCAGTTAATAAAAAACGGTGGATAGCACAATTTTAAAAAGAAAATCTCAGATTTCATGGCTTTTTCACATATCACCTTAACAATGTAGCAAAAAGCAATAAATTGTCCTACACCTCATATTCCTAAACACAGAAAAAAAAAGCACTTTACGTAGTGCTACAAAGCTCAAGAAATTCAGAACAAAGGTTACAGAATAGACTTCCTTACAGGCAGGTACCAAGCTCTTCAGTACTTTATAACTACACTCAAAAATCAATAGGCATGGTAGAAATCACAAAACATTGCCCACAACAATATATCGAATTTATTACAAGCCTACCAGGTCTAAAAGTCATTGAAAATTGCTTTCACTTTCCATATCTATACTGAATGGAAAGAAAAAAAAAGTTTAAATTCCTTAAGTGCCAAAAGAAACTCCAGTTGACAAACGCTAAAACACTAGAGCTAAAAGTAGGATATGTACCTGAAGAGAAAAAAATAACTCCTCTTCAAAATCATATGATATTTGAAACGGATTATATACATAACAAATTTTTTAATAAGAAGCTGCTACATTTAACAGAATAGTAAAACATGTCTTAGAAGCACAGGAGGAAAAAGTCATATATAGA
Organism: Cygnus olor; assembly: GCF_009769625.2. NCBI lineage: Eukaryota > Metazoa > Chordata > Aves > Anseriformes > Anatidae > Cygnus > Cygnus olor. The sequence goes on from NC_049171.1 coordinate 20,275,097, forward strand.
TATCATGTCCATTGCTTTGCCATTCCAAGTTAAAAAAAATAAATCATATATTGCTCAATGCTCATTACTATTAAATCTCAACACTATTAAATCCTATCTTGCTAACCAGTTAGACGGGACAAGTTCCACTACTACAGAGACAGCTCTAGAATATCACCATTCCGGTGGTTAGAAACCATTGGCTAATTTTTATCCTAATTTATTCATGGTCAGTTAGTACCCTTGTGAGTCAGTATTTCCATTTAGCTTAACTCGCTTTTGTCCTTCACAGTGTTTTTTCTTCCTGTTAACCCTACATGCTAAACAAACAAAATAATATCTTTCTAAAAACACTGTATGCTTATCTACTGTATCCATTCATATTTTATGTTTTAATTCAAATAACCAGAATTGTAAACAGATTCTAGACGGGGTCTTAGCAATGTTTGTACAATGGTTTTTATGCTTCTCATTTCTGGAAATTGTTTCTCCTGCTAGTCTCTAAAATATCTGTTTTTCCTTCATAAGTCTGCAGAACAGTGATGTCCCAGAGTTATTTTCTGCCGAATTACAGTATGGACCTAATCCTCACCTTCCTCTGCTGCCATCCACCAAAGGCTCCATTAGGTTCCTATGGAAAACTATTTCATAGATTTTTGTTCTAGTAACAATCCTTAATGTCATCCCCCTACACTTGGCACTATTACACTGTATTCCATTTCCAATTGTTCTATCCTTTCATAACATATGGTGCTCTTCTTTTGTATAGTGGATGCTGATTCTGTCACTAATGATTTTAATTAATATACTTTTATTTTCTGTATCATCAGTCAGATAGTCCTTAAGAGATAATAACATCCCTCAAAACCTTCACTTTCTTTTTCTACTTACTTTTTATCAGATGTTACTCACTCTCTCTCCTTCTTGCTGCATTTCAGTTTGGTTATGATATTTTTTATGTACATACTCATTCAGTCCTCCTTCCCTCACGTTCATTCTAATCGTTACCGAAAGCTGTAATCAAACGCTTATTCAGTTTTTGTAACTCAGAGCAATTATGTTTAATTCCTATATATTTTTTCAAAATGGTTTGCTTCATTACTTGCTTATTTATGTAACTAACTAAAGGCATTTTGTTAATACACTGAGATGTTAAAATGGGAAATAGAATCCTTCAGAAAGATTATCTCTGTTAAGAATATAGCGAGCCAATGATTTAAAAAAATAACAAAAACACTCACCCGCCCCCAATACACTGTAATAATTGCAATTGCCAGAATGCCAGCAAATATAAATTAATACCAAAATTTAATTGTTTATGTAATTGGGATCACAGCTACAAGGGCTTATAGGTACTGGACCAGAGTTACTTCCAGCTCACCCATTTCTTCTGTTCAATTTCCATCTTCCAAATAAGCAATTTTTTTTCAGTCTCTAAACTTACAATGTTCAAGCGGTTATAGCTATACTACCTTCACTTAAAGCATCAGTCAATACAGCAAACAAAAATGATTATCTAGGGTTGTCAATGCCTGTTGTAAGGACTAGAAATACTTACCTACGCATAGTCCCAAATATGGGTTTATATATTCTGTTAGAAAATATGAAAGATTATAAATGAATATAACTATGTCCTTCATCTTCTATATGACTACCGGTCTTTACCTTTCTATCTTAAAAACAAAACGTCTGCAAACGACACCATGAACAACAAATTTTTGGGGGTAAGCAAGGCTTACTTATTCCACTGTTAAACTTACATCACATTTAGTGACCAACTCCGTCTTTAACAATCAAAAATTACTAGCAATTGCGTGTACTCACAGGAGTAGAATTCTCACTGTCCATATTACCTTAATACTTACAGAGAAAAATAGCACAAATGGATTGGTGAGAATTGTAGAATTATAAAAGTAGTGGTGCTATATAATAAAGGCAAGGCCGTTTAAAAGCCATTGAACTAGTAAGTAATCAAAAAGAGCAGACTAACCTATATATTACAAAGAAATATTCAAATAGATTCCAATTGCACCATCAATATGAACTGCACTAATAAAAAGTGACTTGTGTAGTTAAGATAATGTTTATCTTGATGTTCATACTTTCTGAAGATATAACTGGAAAGATCCTGCATTGAGAAGATGAGAAACATCAACTACAATTTTCATCTTTCCTTTAAAATATTCTAGGGTTAGGGCGTTTTTTTATTTTGTTTCATTATGTGGAAAAGAGACTTCAGACTCTGCAGTATTTTTTTTCATTCCTCTTTATGTATAAGGAAGGAAAACCATCTATCCCATTCTTTCTTTTTTTCTGTTAATGCCTACAGTGCTGACAAAATCTAAAATATATGAAAGATATACTTGTGTCATTAAGTCAGCAATCTTCAGACTTTGTGGGAAAAGTCAAATGAAAAATCCAGTGTAATGAAAGTCAAAAGATGACTCCTTTTTCTTACACAATGAAAAAAGAATAATAGTCAAACAGATAGAGGTGCTCCTGACCATCTCATGACACAAAAGCTAAAAGTATGTATTTTCTTGCCAAAGTTACTGGAAAACTCCAATGAAATACTGTAACATACTTTAACCACAAAGGAAATAATATGGCCCAATCTGATTAGATTAGGCTAGATCTGATCTAAACCACACTAAAATTATGCCATAGTCTAACAGAGAGCTCTAACTATACAACCTGTTTCTAACTGAAAAATGGTCAAAAATATTGAGAAAGATGCTGACAGTTTATACATTGTTATACTCTGCCTTTTTTAAAGGAAAGGAAACAAAAGTTGTCTTTCAGTAATAAATCTGTTTGACTGTTTGACCTTGTTCCTAAGGATGTCTGAAAATTAGAGATTATTAAAACACTAGGAAAAGAAAACTGAAAATATGACAATATCTTAAATATAAAATCAAAAGTGATAATGAGGTCAGAGGGGCTTTCTAGGCTGTCTGACAGCAGCATACTACATCAGAACAGCAACAGTAGTTGGACTTACAGATACTATACTTAGCATAGACAATGCTATATATTAAAACCATCAGTTTGTGATTGATTTTAGTAAAAGAGTATGCTATGACTTCTGTGACCATCTGCAAGAATTTCAGAGGTGAAAAAGCAGTTTTTCTGTCAGTGTTACCTATGAGTGAATAGATAGCCAAATAATCATACAGGCTTTGATATCCTTTCCCAAGCTGTAATATTTTACAAAGTTACAAGAGAATGTCAAAAGCTAAAAAGACATAGATCACTTTGGTAGAAGAATGATCCAGACCTCTCTTTCAGAATTTAATTCAGGTAAAGAGTAGGGGAAATGTCCTTTTTTATATTGTCCACCTAGCAGAAGAGAAGGCACATAGCTGTGTATATGACACCATAGAAAATAGTTTCAATTGCTCAATGATACAGACTTAAAAAGGAGACAGGGCTGTACCAGTGCCAGAGTGCCTTCTCAAGACCAACTGAGATAACTTAGAGGATAATATAAAAAGAAGCATTACATCAGAAAAGAAAACAAACAGAAAACAAAACAAAACAAAACAAACTAATGACAGAGAACATAAGGGACACAAGAAGTGACAAGGATTACATATGGATTCACAGAATACTTTAATATTGAAAAAGCAAACATTCTCTTTACCACTCTATGCAGATACACCCTCCCAGACCTCCTTCCCCATAGTTTTTGATGCTGACCATGATGTTATATGGTATGATTATGGAATAATCATTTGGTCAATGTGGGTCAGCTGTCCACGTTGTGTCCCCTACCAACTTCTGGCCCACCCTCAGCCTACTTGTTGAGGGTGGGAAAAAGAGAAAGCCTTGATGCTCAGCAACAACAAAAATACTGGCGTGTTATTATTTTAGTCAAAAATCCAAAACACGGAACCATATGGCCTGCTATGTAGAATATTAATTCCATCCCAGCCAGACCCAGTACAGTACCAGAAGATGTGTTATTTCAAGGCATTTTCAAAATGTACAGGCTGCTGTTTTCAGAAGTGGAATCTCTTGGGATTGCTTCATCTAATGCATAGAGTGCATAAAACAGGAGTTAAACAGCTCCAAACTATCAGGGTGATAACTGAATTCTAAGGTTTAAATGTTCTGTCTTCTTCCACTTATCCTTTAAATTCACGAACATTGATGATAAGTTGATGATGAGCTGATGCTTAAATGTGCATGCATGGGTAAGTTCAATTAATCCACAGGAGAACTTCTAAGACCTGAATGGATGGAGGCCTGTGATAGACTGGGAAGTGTTGGACCAAATGAACAGGTCAGCTGAAGGAGGAAGGAAGAAAGTGGTGGAGGAAGTGATGAGAGACTTTTTAAAATGGAATTAAGAGTTCAGAAGAGGGTGTGGAACAACTTAAAACTTTTCTGTGCAATTTATTATTATTGAGCTGTGACACTTTATCACAAAGTCTGGGAGAAGAGACGCCAACAGATTTAGGTGACCAATTGCTCTAAGCTAAAAGCAGGATAACTGTCCTACAAAAAAAAAAAATTAAAATAAATGATAATTCATATCATTTTCTGGAAACAGGTAACAAATCTGGTATAGATAAAGAAAAACAAACACATCAATTTCTGATAGTTCCTGGTAGCAGGTGACCTTAATAGTTGATGCTTCAAGAAGGATTCAAATTCTCTCATTTTCAAATATCAGAAATATATAAATATAGGGCAACCCATAAAGAAAATGGAAAATAACAACATTGAATGAACTGCTGTTCTCATAAATATGGAGAACAGTGGACTACTTGAACCACAATTAGTGAGAGATTTGTGGCAGTCCTACCACACATAATGGATTGCAGAAAAAAAATACGATGCATGCTGCAAAATGTTAGAACTTTCCCAAGCATATTATTTACTGGGGTTTCAACAGTCTTCACTTTTGCTTTCAGTTATGTCCTGAAGCCCACAACAATCACCTTTGCTATCCTACTCCACTGTTGCTATATGAACTATTGCCTAAGTATCTGAGATGTGGCAAGATTCTATGATGAAAAATAAACCACTTTGTACCCTCTACTTTGAGAAAATCTCTTGTCAGTATGAGTTCCTATACGACAATGATAGGCACATAACATTTTGCAGAATGTTATCGTTTTTAAAGAAAAAGGAATGTTTACTGACAATATCTGAACTTATTTTATTACAGAGATATGGAGTGAAATGTAATACCTTAAAAATTAATTCAAGTAATGCCAAGCTTAACCTCTGTGCTAGCTGCTGATGCTAACTGAATTCCCAAAATACATCAGATTACAGAAACATATTTATAGGAGCTATATTTACAGTCCTTTTTTTTTTTTTTTTTTTTTTTTTACTTTGTCTCATAGTCATCATGCATGGCATTAATCTCAAGAGAAGATGGACTACATAGATTTTAATAACAAGACTTTCATATCTCTACTCAAAGAATCCTTACATAGCCAACACTCCACAATAAAATATTAGGTACAGCTAACTAACGCAGTGCTTCCCCTTTTAGATTACAAACCTTAATTTATCTGTTCCAGCTTTGTACCTCGAGATTCGAGCCATTGACAGAGGAACTGATAAGGTGTCTAGCCAGCGCTTCTCATATTTTGGTTCATTAGCTATGGGTGAAGAAGGTGATGATGGAGCCTGTGCAGAATAAATGAGAATCAGTAAGTACAGTCTACAAAACAACATAGTGCAAAAAACATGAATATTAATCTCTGGCTCAGCTTGTCTCAGAAAGGAATAATATATAGTGATAAAACTATTTAAGGAACTATAGTTTCTTAAACTTTGTAGATTTAGAAACTTAGGAATTTAGTAGAGAAATGAAAATAAGCATTCACGAAGAAAGGAATGCTGTCCATCTTGATAACATATGTGACATAATTTGATACTATTTTGACTTAATTTTAGTATTGCCTTAATAATAAATAATATATGTTGCCTTAACACTAACTAGAGATATATATAGTGTATGTTTATAACTGAAAATAAGAAGGAAATTTGTTTCGTTTTAATCATAAATGTCCTGAATTTTATCTAAATGCAACATAATTATCTAAATTTATCTAAATGCAACATAAATTACATTTTTGATTTAAACTAATTTAGTCCATGAAACTCTTTGACATGTCTCACTTATCAAAGAAAAAGACACAGTATCCTAATGTAAGTACCACAGGAGTCATTGAGAAGACTGGTTTCTTATTTATGCAACAGACTTTTATCCATAGTATTATGTAATAGTAGATTTAAAACTCTGTTTTCTTTGTTATCCGTATTCATATATGAAATGATGAATTTTGGAAATTTCACCTTAGAAGTTTTCCTTCAAGTGCCTCTACTGGAAAGACAAGATTGCTGATACTCTCCAAGCAGTAGAGGACGTCCAGATCTCACAACAGTGAAAATACATACTTTTATGATCTACTCATTACAGCATACAGAAGAAAATGATGTTAAAACAAATGTGTGCAAATGCCAGTGCAAATTAAGTTAGTGGAATTAGCCTGCATATATAGCTATTAGTCAAACCTGAAGTAGAGGTTATATAGATTGTTCAGTCTAGTCATATGTGTAGCATCTTATGTATTGCAACTGAATATTTAATTAATGCATGAAAGCAACACAGTATGAAACGTGATTAAAATAAAATACTTATGAAATTATAAAAGTTGTCAAGGAACTACTGACACTAAAACTTTGAGGGAACTTCAAAGAAATACACATCTTAGTCAATATACAGTTGCAGAATATGCAGTTTATTCCTTGTGAAATAATATCCAGAGGTTTACACTATTGTATCACTGACTGAAAGTACAAAACTATGTCTAAACTGTGAAGAAAAATAAAGAAAAAAAGACAAAGGTGGTAACTGGTTTTCTTTGCAAATGATTTGAAAATAGTGTTTACAGGTAAAAATCAATTAAATTATGAACTGATTAGAAAATGATGGAAACCAATGCTCAGCATACCAATTCAGATTTATAACCATGATTATGAGCAAATAAAAGGCTTATTAAATGAACAACAGAATGAGATAGGATTTTCTTACAGAACACATAAAGACAATACACTTGAAAGTTTACATTGGTATTTATATCTCTACAGTACCATGACATCTGCATATTTCACTTTTCTATAAAGAGAGCCATTACTATGTACAGAGAAGCAGTTAAGAAGGAATCAAAGAGATATAGGTATTTAGGTCAAAGTTAGGCATCTATGCTATCTGTATCTGAACCAAAATTACCTGTCCCAGAGAACTTACCAGTAGAGAAGTGAGTTGAAAGATGGTTATTTTTATAAAAGCCATAAACACGCACCGAGTAGAACAAAAGCAAATAAACCAAATGACGGACCAGCATCAGCTCTCTTATGCCCAGGTGTTAAAAAAAAAACTTAAAACTTACTCAAAATAGAGAGCATTCTGGGAATTGCTCCATTTCTATTTTTTCTTCCTGCTCATAAATCTTTTAGGTTTTTGTTTGTTTCTTTATTTTTCCTAAAGCTCTTTCTTATAGTCAGTGGCAACTGATCTCTCTATTTCTTTAAATAAATCAAAATACTGACTTTCAGATTCTAACAGGATGACTGAGAGTTAGTGATTGAGGAACACTTCTCTAGTAAATAAATAAAAAAAAAAGTAGTGAAATTGGCAGAGTTGGTTAACAGTAAAGTACTTACTGTTGTAAGTACTACTAGATTAACTACTTAAGTTGGTTAACAGTAAAGTCTTACACTGCAAACTCTTTAAGGAAAAGAATCACAGAGTTTCATTTAGAGTATTTGCAACCCCTAAAACAATCCAGCTTTCATTTGACTGAGATCTCCTGATGTTGCAGTATGAATATTTCATAATCAAGTCCATTGACTAATTCTATTTCATAGAATTAGCCACAAAAAGATAAGGTGTCTTGAAAGCTTAGTTTAAACTTGGTAATGTCATAGTGAAGAAACTGATGCATATTTTAGCATTCTGTACAAATGAAAATTATTGACAGAATGACAGGCAACCTGAAGTTGAAAATGATCAACAGAGTCTAACATACCTGTCCAGAAGCTGAAATGTCTAATAACAAAGTAGAAGGTAGCTTATTACACCCAAACATAAATGCTTGAATATGACCACTGAATTTAAATCCAGGAATCAGAAAATAGGAACCATCTTCACCTATTGTTCCTGTCCTCTCCACTCTCAACATAGAGGTAACATCTAGATAATTTAAACATAAAAACCCTTTTCTTGCAAACTGTTAGCTGTATTTCTTTTAGTAGGCTGTATTCTGTCTATTATGTAATATTCAATTTAAGAGCATTTTACAGAAAAAAAAAATGGAAGGGTCACTAGCAATTTGATATTTCATTGTGGTCCCTTACACTTCAGTCAAATGCTTTAGTAGGATAACAGTGTAAAGAAGAAATATCTCCTTGTAAGTAAGGATAAGAATTTTAGAAAATCTACATCACAATTCTCCACTGGATTCATTAATTAAAGAGGGGAAAACCCTTGGTCAAAATTTATTAACGTCAAAGTTATGATTCTAAATGCTAAACTGTTATAACTCGTGTAAACTCCTAAGGAAATCTGGCTTCTGCAGACCATTTCAAAGTTTTGATATTTGATAAACATACCAGAAAGCGTTTTCCAGAGGGTTTCACCCCCTTAGTTCTGGGTTACTTACACAAGTAGAATCCATACTGCATGATCCAGCCAGTAATGACCAAGAACAGGAAAATGATACTAAGTGGTCAAGCTGGTCCAAGTCTCAAATGTCTGTTTCTTACTAAGCCATATTGTACTAACCTGTTTATGGTAGAACGGAAATTAGAACCCTCCTTATCTTGTTACAGACAAAAGAGAGCATACACATGGCCACAAGGCCACTGCACAAAAATTAAATACTATCATAGGCCCAGCAGTCCATTTTGTTCAGTTTGCCCTATAATCTACTAATACGTCAATCAGAGACAGATCCTTCACGACATCCCTTCAAAACATGTGGATAAATGTAACAACATGGGGAAGAAGAAAGCCAATATCACTTTTGCAAACAGAGGTCATGCTTCAGAAGTCTTTTAGAATTGTCCAAAGCAGTTATTAATGAGAGGACCAATCACTAAGATGTACTTGGGTTTCCAAAAACCATTTGTCCCTCACAAAAGATTATTAACTGATTTGCTATGAAGTAAGGCAAAGCCCCAACACAAATTCGTAATTAGGTAAATAAAGCAAGCAAAACACTTCACTTAGTAACCAGTTTTTACTTCAGAGGGTACTATCTGTGGACTCCCAGATATACAAGCTATTCAGCATACTGATTGATGATGTGGACAAGATAGTAAGCAACAGACTGATGAAGTTAACTATATGCAGCAAGTAATGAAAAATAATAAAAAGAAGAACAAACTGCAAACTGCAGCAGAAGCACCTCATGATACTGAATGACTGAGAGGTAAAAGGACTGCTAAAATATTACAGATAAATGAATACTAATGCATATGAGTGAAGTCTATATTAACTTTTCCTGGACTGTAATGAGTTATGAACAGATGATAAATACTCAAAATAAGATCTTGCTGTTGCAGGAAAAGCAGAGGTTGAAAGATATGGAATGGCTTTCATGCAAATAATGATTAAGTAAACAAAGACTAATTAGACTGGAAAAGAAGCAGCTGACATGACTGTATGACAAGTGTATATAAGAACCCAGAGAAAGGGACTAGGATATAATGGCTCACTTTCCCTTAAAATAGAGATCCTAAAATACAGAAGGATAAAAACAATGAAAGAATGCATTTCTGTATATAAGAAACTCTAGTTCAGGAAGAATCTATCCAAAACATCATGGAGGTGCACAGAACATACCCTATAAATAATTCTACATATCTCCCCTGTTCTTGGATTCTTAAGGGCATCTGTTGGGGACGAGCTTTTTAGCTAGGCGGTTCTTTGGTCTGACCCAGTGTACTGAGCTTGCTTTAACTTCAAGCCTTCTGTCTACTAAACAGCTGCTGCTCATGCTCTGCACACCATTCCTCCAAAGGACTGAAAAAAAAATGGCTGTTTAGAGATAATCTCTTCAATTGTGGCTTTTATCCTCTGGTTCATTTCACACCTTTGGCTTTCTGCTGAGATCACCAACAATGTTGCCAATTAATGCCAATTTGCTTGTAACACCTGTCCATCAAGAAATGGATTGAGTACAAAAATCTCATTTTTGACAGAACACTGAACGAGGATCAGTTTGTAATGACGCATAATCACTATCCACCTGGGACAGCTGCGTACTGTTGACCTGGAGGAGGGAATGATCCTATATCCCATTAGCAATCACTGACCTATGAAGGACAACATGGGCAAGTGCTTTGTTGCTTTTAAAAACATATTCTGTAACTACTCGTTATGGGACAACCATGAAGTCATACGATAAGTAGAATGAAAAGGCTAAGATATACGATAAGTAGAATGAAAGAATGAAAAAGAATGTTAAGTGGGAGACCTAATCAGACATGTCTCTATAATTAAGCTTCCACTAAGAATATAGGAAAGACATAAATAGATCATAGTTCACTGTGATTGTCAACTTTTTATCCTTTTGTGACATATTATCTGCTGAGCTTGGGCAACTCAATTATTTTACCTTTTTAATTTTAATTTTAAACTGTCATTGATTCTAAAACCTCTGCAAGAAAAATGTCATGTACTCAAAAGGAAGCATTTCTGAATCCACACTAGTAATTTAATTTGTAGTTTCTGTTAGGCCTGCACCTTGAAAGCAGCCACAGTGATATTTTAGGATGAATGACACGCTGCTGCTTCTTTAAACATGGGCTTTAGGCAGGCTGAAGCTGGGTTAAATCAGTTTTGGACTCAGAAATACTTACAGTCATGTTGCTCAGCAAGCTTAAGCTTGCTTTCTAAATACACTTTTCAACTCATAGTACAAACGCTGTCTGGTTTGCAAAAAGTCAAGTCTTGCAAAGTCTTCATAGTAGATGACGACAAAGGACTACACCTGGAATAGCAATGTTTCTATCAAACACATTCTCGTATCACAATTAATCAGAGGTAACAATAATTGGTATAGTTTTTTTCTTAAAGGACTAAACTAACTGGCATCAATGATTTATTCCCTTGAAAGCTACTTTTCTTTATTACCATCATGCCTTGCTACTGCCACCAGCCTTAAGAAATAAAGAGAAGGCAGGACTCTTTATCAACATCTGAAATTTCAACTGTATATGAACTAGCGCAAAGGATTTCACAAAAGGCTTGTGTTCTATAATTTTTGTATTTTTTTGCTAAATTATGCTTAAGGGTTTCAGAAGACTGGCAAGATGTACACTGGAAAATTAACTTTCAGTTAATTTAATTTAAATTAATTAACAAATTTAAGTAATGATAGTTTTGGCAAAGCCTAAAAGGTAAAAGAATATAAAAGAAAATGAATAAGAAGCAATTGTGATATGCATGAGGAACATTTTTAACTTAAATTCTGTGATTTTGTCTTTCCTCCTGTAACTTTTTCTGACAATTGGAATTCATCCACTTTCTGCTTTAGAAGATTTATTCTTTCAAAATGTATCATTAAACTCTTGATACTGTTCCATAAACTGGTACTTCTACCAAGCGCATGTGTATGTAGCAGGCATGACTTATTTTAGATTACTGCTTGTGATGAACACTGGTTCAATTTCAGATGATATTATTTATCTTTTGAGCTGTTGTTGTTGTTGCTATTTCCTCTTTAGTGAGCATTGTTGAGTTTCTGAAAAGAATATCAGATATTTCTCTGAAGATATGTGTATGAAAACGCTAGCAATGTTAATATAACATTTGATCTTCATATATTGAAATATTTTCCTAGGAAAAACAACTCTGACATTAAAGTGCTAAAACATAGTGTAGCATAGCTTAATTTCTTTAAGCTATAACTGAAAAAAATGGCTAATACATGTTTATGGACTTTGGTATAAAAACAAAACAAAACAACTCAGTGTAGTTAATACTAACTTAATTGCTTTTTTTTTTTTTTTGTACAAACTGGAGAGCATCTTGTCAAAACTCCATTACTGAAGATATTGCAGTACACTCAAAAGAAAGCCCTCAATATGATATGCTTTTCAAAGTAGGCAGATTTGTCTTACAGTTATTTTGGAGGAAGGGATTTAGATTTATAGCTTTTCTTGCAGCAGCACTGGAAACCCCTCAGCTCACAGTGAATTGGAGGAGCTCTCTCTACATGTTTCAGTCAGGTCAGTGACTGAAATCTGTATGCATATTGCATATACATATGCAATATACAAATGAATAAATAAATGTATATGTAGGGTTAGTTTTCAGTGGATCAATTAAGTAATCTGATTAATGTATAGCTGAGCATTTGCCAACTCTTCTTCTAGGGCGAGACAGGAAACAGAGGCTGCCGACTAGCTGGGGAAGAAAACAAGTCTGCTCCATTTAGCAGTAAAAGAGTCTTACGTTAGCTGACATTAATCATGGAACAACACAATTACAAGTGTTCAGTAGAGACATGACTGAAATTCTTGCAGTGCCCAGCTAAAGAAACACTTTATTGAGGTATCTATTGTAAAGAGGAGTCAATTAGAGTGTTCAGCTTGTCTCAGAACTCAGAGGGATGTAATGATATCAAAATACCTGTGCATTTCTTTGATGTAGCATCAATTCAGAAGAGGGTCTGTGTTTGTTTATTTTTAATGGAATGCTTAGATGCAGGTGTGCAATTCTGTGACAGCTTTAAGAAGACAGTAATTATGAGGTAAAGTATGCATCACCAAATCATTTAATAAAGGCTTTTGTACGGGAAACAAGCTCTTCCAGATGAAGTAACAATTTGGACACGTAATTTGATGTCTTTAAAATCCGATGAAAGAAGCAACTTTTAATTACACAGCTCTATTCTACACTATTTTAATTGACACACATTGTTTAATTAAATGGGAAGAAGGTGAAACAGCACGTGAAACAAGGATACTGCCCCTCCATTTCTATTACAGAAAAACTGATTTAATTCCAATGCTGCATCACATGTAGGCTTCTGAAATTTAATGTCTGCTCTTGAAGACATGTAGTGCATTTGAATTAATGGATAGTTTTGCAGACACTGAGCACCTATATGTGATTACGTGTTAGGGATCTATGCTGCCCTATTCACTGCAGTAGCTATGCATTTAAGTCAATGGGATCGCTATTCTGCTGGTGAGGAACAAATTAGAAATCGTTCAATTATATAAATTTTTCTAGAAGTGATTTACTATGGAAAAATTAATGAATATTTCATTACAGCTGTGCTGCTAGGTGGCTAGGTGCTGTACTTTTTTTTTTTTTTTTAAATGAACCAATAAGGTACAAGCCTAAGATATTTTTAAAGAAAATGTATGGACTACTGCACCTTTTTCTTTGTTTTGTTTCCCTTAGGCTAAATGTAATTGGTTCCTGAATAACCTCAACAACCTTGCCTGCAACACCTTTCCCAGACATATTCTTTCTTTGGGGGATGAGGAGGGTTGGAAAAGTGGGTAAAGTAGTTTTTATCTCAGCACAAAAGCAGAAAGTAATTATGACTCTTCTCAAATTATAACAGAAGTCAGGAAACAAAACACCATGTTAAAACTATGTGAGGAAAATACAGAAGAGAATACAGTGTTGAAATTATTATAGTGTCACTTTATAAATGCAACTGCACTGAAACTTCAGTGTTACAGACAGCTTTTGGCAGCCTTTCATATCCCCAGATGGGGTGTGCTGTCCTTGCTGAGAAGAATTAGCCCAAGGTTAGAGAAATATTTTGGCCTTCACACACTGCAAATCCCGTGGGACAAATTTGAGGTTTGTCTCCTGCTCCTATCACTGACTGGGAACTCAGTAAGTGCCAATTTGTTGCAGAAACTTGTGGAATGACAATGGATGCAACTCTGAGGGAGGACCTGTTGCCTTGATTTCACTGTTGTTTATTATTATAAACCTTTTATGTATATCTGAACCACTGGAGTTCATCTATGCTAACATTGCATCTAGATCTGGGTCACGACTATTCACCTCTGTTTCCCTGCTGATCATTATCAGGGTCTGGTATTTGAAACACTAATCTAACACTAACTATGGCAACAGTAAAAGGATCTTTCTAAAAATAGTAACACTAGTAATGCTTGCTTTCATTTCTAATGCTTCATCTTCTAACACATGCAGTCTTCAATCCCATGAATGCTCCCACGTATTTTTTCTTTCTAACCAAGGACTTCTGATACTCCCTGCTAACATACCTGAAAGATTGCTGCTCTTTCTGTTGCCAAAAGGTGATAAAGGATCATAATTTTGTTTAGTCATGCAACAGAGTTGCACATGTATAACTTCTCTTTATAATCTAGCTCTGCCCTGAAGCAGTCCACTTTGTGCCTTTGTAGTTATAAGCAGGAGAACAGATAATGAGGGAAAAGAGAGAAGCTTTTGTACAAAAATCAAATGCAAATTTAATTCATCCCCAGTTCTCATTCTGCATTCCTGAACATCATAAGCCAAACATAAGAGCATCGCTCATTAATAATAAACAACATTCCCCCAAACTTCTTTGTCTGTCTGTGCAAATGAAAGGTACTCAATGCACTCAGTGCAATCTACAGAGCAATACAACTCTCTGCAAAGCACATTCCCGGTGACTGGTCAGATGAACTGCTCCCTACAATCCATCAAGTAAACAAGGTTCTCCAAATATTCTAATCACAAGTGTAATTAAAAAAGAAACTCTGTAATCACCCCATTTCTGCCAGCACTGATAAAAAATAAACAACTTAGGCTTTATCTCCTAATCCATTTTCTTTTTGTTACTACTGAAAACTAAAATGAACAAGTTCATAAGAAATACGAGAAATGCATTCACAAGAGAGGGCTGTATATGGGAAAATAGGTAGAATCAAAAAATGAAACCAGATACCTGACAAAAACAGGTTATTATTTTTTTCACTTGACACATTATTTATATTATGATCGTGCTGCACTTTTTTTTTTCTCAAAGATAAACAACAAAGCCAGAACCTTCTATTTGACCTTTCTTGGTCTTTGATTTCTTTTACAGTGGCTAATCCCCACTTAAAAAACTGTAAAACTTCTTCTTGGGCTGTGTGTGAATATCAGTTTAACTTTCAGTGCTTAAGTGAGTACTTTTGAAACTAGTATTAGATGTCACAAAGCTGACATGTTGCTCAGTGTTCATTTATTTAGTACCTAGTAAGACTTCCTTTTAATTCAATGTCTTAAGTCCTTTCAGCACCATTTTTAACTAAGTTTAATAAGCAAAACAAAAACCTTAAACAAACAAACAAAAAACATTAAAACCATATATGACTTAAATTTTACTGGGAAATTAAACAAGTGTTTAATTTCTGTGCAGAAGAAATAACTATCCTGACGAATCACATATTAAATAGAAGAAGAAATAAGCCTGTGGAAAGGATTAACAATGACAGTGGGGATCAATAAAAGATGAGACTTTTAAAAATACCTTTTATTCATTTCATTAATATCATAGCAAAAGTCCTAATCAAATCAGAATTAGAGAAACATAACACTTTTGAACATCTAAATCTCAGATAAACAATTCCCTTACTCAGTATCAAAAGCATTTTATAAGCAGATCTAGAATAGTAGAGTAGGAAGTTATTATCAAATAGCTTTTTTTCTACTGATATGATTTCTGAGAGGTGTAATCAGAAACAGAAAATTTGGATTATTTTTCTCTGTATGTAGAAAGGGAACAGTTTCATATTTTATTAGTGGAGAAAAAGGAGTATGCTTATTTGCAGTGCGTTTTATCTCTTCATATAGGATCGCACCACAGAAGCAGTTCAAGATATTCAGTTCAAGTGTAGCTAGCTATGTTTGTCTGTTTTAAGTATTTTCTTTTCTGTTGAGGAAATGGAAGACGCAGTGATGATTACTTTCATGAGGGTAACCAGCACTGTCTCTCTAAGTAAGCTACTTTTTGTATTTACTAGATTTATTACATCTTATGCAATTACATTACCAAATGATACACTATGAATTACAAGTCAATTTAAAGTTATAATTCTTTCATACACAGTGAGAAAATCATGGATTTTCAGATCAGGAGTTGGCAGAGTCTACTGGTATCACATACTGAATCACTTTAACAGAAAAGATATTGATCTGAAATCTTGAAACTTCTTTAAAGTGAGCTACAGCATGACAAAAATGAAGAATAAAATACAAATTAAGAATGATAAATAGTATGTTTATACTGAATTGGAAGGCACTACAAAAACAGGAAAAAAGTAAAATTATTGAAGCTTTTAGATGTGGCACATCCATTTGATCTCAGCTCAATGGTCTGGTTACTTACTGCATTGAAGTATCCATCAGCATAGCTTTTACCCTCAGTAAGAGGGTCTCCAACCCCTTGCATGCACCCTCTTCCCTTTTCGCCTCTGCTGGTTTGGGATTGAGCTGTATCATTCTCTCACTCTGAAACCAGGACTACCATATATGTTAAAGACATAGGACCTATAGGTCCCACCAGATGTTGGGCATCTGTATTTTTCCTTTTTTTATAAACTGTATGTGGTGCTGAAGTAGGCATCTTTCTTAGATCAAAACTTTTTAACTGAACAGATGAAACAAAGCCACCAAATTAAAAATAAATAAATAAATAAACATGTAAGCAACTTAGAAAATTCTAAATGCTTGTTTCATTTAATTTAACCAACTAAACTCAACATACACTATCAAAATTAAATTAGAATCCTTTAATTACATGATCTACTCTAGTCGTAGTCCATTTATCAGAATATCACTTTTAGACAATTCAGAGAAGTTGGATATTCAAAGAAGTGAAAAACTACTAGTTTCCCTTTCTATGGCAACTTTCATAGTATTTAATAGTGTCTTAGTAATTTGTTTTATTTCAGACCTCTTCTTTATTTATTTGTCCAGAGGGCTGACTTGGAAATCCAGCTAGGATAACATCCCTACAGTATTTTCTTCATTGTTTTGTAGTTAGAATCCTTCATGTACATGCACTATAATCACTGGCCTAGAGAGTAGCTCTTCTAAACCTTCTACGTTCCCTGAAATTTCAGAGTATGATTAATAAACCATGTATCAGATACAGATGAATGTATCTGATACTACCAGTCTCTACAGCATTTGTCACACTGCTCAAGCACAAACTAATTAGGTGTGAAGAGAACACTTCACCTCATTTCTCTATGTTCAGGGCAACCCGTCTGAAGCACTCTACTGCAAACTACTCAAATACTATAGGAAAGATTTCCATAAATCCTGAAGATGATATCAAATCACATATAACAGACGCTTCACAGAAGACGTGATAAAGATATGTCTAACAGAGGCAAGCTACCATGAGAACTGAAAACGGTGTAATCGTATTAGGCAGAGACAGCTTGATGTTAACATGGCTAAACTACTTCCTATATGATACAAACTAGTAACACCACAATATATTCTGGTGTCATGTGAATGTTACTGACTGAGATAGCATTAGCTCAGGTGTCTCTGTATTACCGGTTTTCAGAACAGACACACTGAATGACAGTTGGTAAAACTGCCATAATAATCATTCTCTACCTCCTGTCCTTTCCTTTAATATGCATGATTTTTGGAGTAGCATTCATAAATACATGTGCATTGTCTAATATAGCAAGGATCTGACTGTGGTTAGGAAGGTACATACAACATGATGTAACAGATTATTCAAAGTGAGTCAGATCTCCCTTACCAAGATGATATTAAAATGTGGTTTAAATATCTATATTTTTACTGGGCAATACTGTCAGAGGGAATGTCAGTCCAGCTCTTCCTTTACTGAAAAAATGAAAAGTACCTAATTAAAATTAAAAGCACCCACTACTTGATACCTGAAAAACATGCAATTCTGAAGTTCTAATCACAGCTCATCCATATCTTAGCTGGACAGACGTTATACCACACATTTTTGGTGGACTACCTCAAAAGCCAGCCGTATCAGCATAGAATACATAGAACCTTGCTTTTGTACATCATAATAAGAATCTGGCAATTTTTAGTTTTGTTTCCTATGAAGTAAGATCATGACATTTTTACTGGGCTACATATAATGTAAATTGTTTTGCTTTACTTCACTTCTAGGTCAAAGTGTCTGGTGCATATATAAAGGCTCTTCGAGACTTTTTGTCCAACTTCAGAAAAAGAAAAGTGATGTATGTAAACAAGTTAGTACCTCAGTATTCCCCCTTCTGTTTTACAGAAGCTTACATGCAGTCTTTTGTGTGCTACCTTGGAAACTAACTCTAAATTACTTTGTGTTACAAGTCCATAAAACTCCAGCCACTTATTTTTGTAATGTGTAGAATTCCAAGTGTGCAATCCCCACTGTATAGTCATAATGATGATTGAAAGTTATTATGGCACACATTTTAGCAGTTAGTAGGCATTAATTTGCTAAAGCATGCTAATGCAATCAGAAGAAATCACCTGACCATAGCCCTCTTCATACAATGCAAACACTTTGAATAAAGGACTTGTTTGGCTGCATAGCAGCTGGTAGACAGGCATTGCAGAATAATGGACCCTGATGGCAGATGTTTTTTTTTGTTTGTTTGTTTCTTTGTTTTTGCTAAGACAATAGTGCAAGGTAACTAAACGTAAAAATTATCTGGATAATTGCAAACAAATAAACATGATATCTTCTGTATCTATACTCAGTTTGGACCCCAAGCACTAAAGTACAGATATTAAAGCAGAAATGAATACTTTTATTTATTATTTATCATATATATATATATATATGACAAATATTTGCATATTTATATTATCATTTATATATTTATCAGATGAAAAATAGCTTTAAGGATTAATTTAGAGAGATAGTGGTCAAAATGTGCAAAACTTGAGAGAAGCAGCAGACACGTCTGAAAAAAAAGGAGCAACAGAGGTCAGCAGAAGCCTGTACTCCATTCACAGGGCATTCATTCTTTAAAATTTAATATCTAACTGAAAAGACTACAGCTGCAATTAGTTGGGAGTTAAGCAAGTTTTCAGCATGAACAGCTGTTCTTTTATAGCTATTATTTACATCTTCAATCTTCATTTTAAGAAGACAGCAACATTGTCACCTACTAAAACATCTTATCTTCTTTGGTTTTGACAACTTCTATCTTTCCCAGAGAAAATAATGTATTTTTTTCCCCACAATGCTGCACTTAATTCAGTCATAGATGTTTGCTGCAGAAAAAAGAAAGGACCATCCTCTGGATTAAAGAAATAGACTTGTTTTCTTAAGCCTGCTTTCTCATTTTATTTCTTTTTCCTCCTTTTTTCCTTTTAATGAAAGTTTGCCTCAATAATTCAACCTTTACATTCTCTTCTGAATTCCATTTGCATTTCAGCTTCTTCACTAAATTTAATAGCACAATGCTATAATTCAACAAAATATGTTAAAAATTGACATGAATTCATGCCCACACAATGATCCAACCTTGCTGTGATCATTCTTAGAAGCTTCTCAGTTGCCTCACAGCAACTGAGAATAGCAACTCAGGATACCATGTTGGCTATTTCACAAGTATATAGAATTTTACAGCATAGGCACTTAAAAAAAATCCAACAAAACAAATCAAAAAAAAATCAAAACCAAATCAAACCAAAAAACACTCAACCAACCAATCAACCAACTAAACACCAAAAAAACCTTAGGCTAGTCCTATGGTGTTACATTAGCATTCTGAAGCTCAAAATGGAGCAAAAACTTACATAATTTATGCTGTTTTTAGTATTAATTTACTTACAGTATTAATTGAGTTTCCATTTAAATGTAAGCCACTATCAAAGAGAGGTGATGAAGCTCCACTGCTGTGATCACTGGATGGTCCAGGGGAACCTGGAAATCAGATCACAAAAGATAATTGCTTATATTAAAAATATATGTATATATCTATTCCAGCTGTAAAATGTGAAGAATTTCTAATACATATCACCAAACCAAAACTGAAGTACTGTTTACATTTTAGGAAGGTAGACAATAAAATGTGTCAATCTTATGCTATACTTTATGTCTAACCAGAAAAAAAGTAGCTGGATGTCATTTTATGGAGACTGTCATTCTATAGAAGCTGTGCTCATGGTACCTTCTTAGATGCTTAACTGTTTGCAGGATTAAGCCTTTTAAACCTTTTTTTTATTTTTTTCACTGAGAATGAGATATTCAAAATCAAGTAACAAATTCAGTTACACAAATCCCATTAATTTAATGAATAAATTTCCTACTCAGTGTTGAAAGTCTCATTTTGGAGTATAATTATGGAGAGTATATCTATACACAAAGCTAATAAGAAACTCTCAAGCAAGTACTAACAGTACACATACTTACATTTTACTAATGTATATATATTTTTCATAAAGTGGCAATTACTTTCAAGAATAATGCACCTTCTCAAACTAAGAAATTAAAAGTAAATAGTCATCTTGCAATGTTGATACTGTGTTAATACTTTAATATAACACAGCTATATTCTTTGAGATATCTGTTCCTTTAAACAGCTATTCATGATCCTACTTTAGCAGTTAATGGGACTCCAGGAAAGCTTAATGCATTTGTATGTAAGAACTTGTTTAATATAACAGAAACAACACAAAGCCACACCATTGTGTAATTTTTGCTTAAATATAGAATTATAACACATAGCACCAATAATACACAATTACTGTCAGAATATACTTGGCCTTACCAATAAAACACATAAAATGAGTTTCACAGCATTATATTCATCATCACTGAAAACTCATTTTTCTGTCTGAAGAAGTCACCTGAAATTGCCTTTAAATCATTTCACATTAATAGGTCTGTCAAATCTAACATCACAAGAGTCGAAATGTCATTCCAAGTCATATATTTTTGTATGTATCTATTCCACATATCTGAAAGATTTAGCAAAATGGAAGTTAATTCAACAAAAGCTCATTTTCTCCATAACAGCTCTCTGTCAGTCCAGTATTGAGATCTCAAAATTATACTCTGCGTTCTGAAGTTTCAGCATGTTTTCACTCATAGTCTTTTCTGTACAGTTTGAGACAATATCAGCAGGAGGCACTGCTATGTTTCGCTGATACAGGTCTAACCCAAGTGCCAACTTAGTAGCTAGGTACATTTTGTAGCTACTGTAAACCTACAGTACACCACAAAAATCGATGTTCAGAGTTGTAGGTGACCACAGGGAATTATTGTAACAGAAAATGATATCTAATTTTTTATAAAAAAAATGTTTAAATAAAAAACTTGGCATTAAATTCCCTGTGGAAGAGCCTGCCTGTTGGAACCTCATTATCTCCCATAACAGACATGTATGACAGGTCCATGAGTCGATCAGATTCTTAATGTGGACCAATCCCACATCTTCTGCAATTTCAGCATATCCAAATAGACAAATTTAATTATTTCCAAAACTCTGAATGAAGGATTTACTATAATACAACATATTACATTAGTGTTTTTAAGTATGTAAAACTGACATCTGCTGCATGGGAAAGCTTAGAATAAAAGGTGAAGTAACATATTTTCCTCCTCCCAACATATCCCTCCAGACTTGCTTTTCAGTTCAGTAGCTTTCTTTGGTTTTCTGAGTCACAACAAACTACTCAGCCTCCCTCAGTCTAAGTCACCTTCACCACTTGATTGCAGGGAAGTTCACAAGTTGTTTAGTCTGCTCCCTGCTTATTCACACACTCATGGACTGTTCCTTCATTGCCTTGTTCTGTATTTTGGAAGCTTCCCCTGTTTATGTACAACCGTTTTCATGGAAGGTGCAGTCCCCTGATCTCTCCAAGGAGCTCTACCTGCCTCCTGGCATGGCAGTCCCAAAGCTAGCAGGTGGGCTTTTCTCTTCAGAACAAAACATAGGATATACATACACAGCATATACACGATCCAAAAAAATTACACTAACACAAAGCAATCTTATACTATCTGCTACTACAGCTCTTGCCCAAATAGATGAGACTCCAAATCAAGTGCTGGGTACCAGTTCAATCTCTGGAACTTTATTAGTTCATAACCATCTAAAAAAAGTGCTTATTTAAAATAAAGCGTCTGGTATAGACAACTCCCCTTGCCATGACTACAGCATCTTACTGGGGACTGATGCCAGAAGCTAGGTACATGGTATATTGTGAGACTTTCAGCAACCATTATTATCACCTAGCTTTCTTCTTATTCCACCCAAATTGTAGTTAGACACTCAAGCTATGAGAAATGAAAACTTGTACTATGACAGGTCTTATCTGTTTAATTTTTTTCCTTTCTTTTTTTTTTTTTTCTTACCCGTGTCATTTTTGTTATCTTAAGAACGCTAATTCATAAAAGATCCTGTGACTAAGGGAAAGAAAGATTTTTACCTGAGCAACAGATTACTATGCTCAGAGGAAAAAACTTCCCCTGTGACGTACGAAAGGGCCGGAGAAAGAGAGAGATATCCAGTATATACGATTTTGCAGTCCACAAAAGAGACTGAGATACTCCTGAGGGTGGCAAGTAAAAGCGAGAACTCAGAGGTGAGTGAAAGAAACTTCTTAAGGACCACACGGGATTTTGCAGATCTAGCAGTAACTCAGGAAAACCACCAAGTTATCTGACACTAAACCTAAAGCAAGAAATCATTTGCAGTGGAACAGGTAGGAGTTGTTTATAAAACCTTTTAATTATTTTTGACAGAATCACTGAGATTTTTCAATTTAAAAAGTCAGGTATTCTGCTACTTAGTTTAATAAAGCCTGGATATTTTTATTTTATTTTTTATATTTACACCTTAAAAGCCTTAAACTTAGTAGACCTAGAAAAATCTATTTTAAAGTTCATCAACAGTTTTATTTTTTTAATGTATTTCAGTCAGTGAATTACACTGAACCTCTAAACAACAAACAAAAGCCTCAAAATGAGCATATCAATGTAAGGCAGTCAGAAAGACATTATCCTCTATAGCACTACAATTTTTCTTTTGATTAACATTGCTGAATGATACTGGAGACGTCCTGCATAAAAAAATAAACAAACTCATTTATCTGATTTGCTAAATATGTCATAGACAGCCTCCAACAGACAAAAAGACCATTCCGGAACAACCACAAAATTAATGTCAAAAGAAACAGAAGCTTTGCAGCCTTCGAATATTCTGATAATTTGGTATAACCACCAAAATCAAAAAATTCTTAAGATATCCTGATTTACCATAAAATACCCTGAAGACTCTTTCCAGCAGCAGTGTATCTTATCTAAAAGGGTAAACACCTTATGTCTTGCTCAGCTCTGGGATGGGTAATGGACTTAGAGTACCCTCAATGATGGTACCCACAGGCTGAAGCCGTAATATTCTGTAACAGGCTAAGAAATAACCCTCATATCCACTTTTAACCTCCTGACACAGCTTCAAAAAAGGAAATTCCTTCTTTTGGTTTCCAGAAACATATATCTGTTTTCTTTCTAGCTGGAAGCCACCTTAGAGCAAATCACAGGTCATGGGATGTGGAATCATCCCAGCCACGGGGCCAGACAATGCAATGAGCAGAGAGTTACTGATCATGCAGTGTAGCTCCAAGAAGACGATACCTGACTGGTGGATTCTACTCAGCCCACCACTCCTTAGCTGGCCCACTCTATCCTTTTGAAGAGGACTGTGAACCCGGTGTCCAGACTCCACAGGACGGTGCCCCCAAAGGCACACAGCTGTACACCCTGAAGCTAAATCAGGTGCTCCTGGAGTATGTCAAAACCTATACTAGTTGTTCACAATCCCTGAAAGAGTGAAGTAACCAGAAAATGTGAGAACTGTAGGCGCATATTTTCCTGTTGTGACATCTAGTGTCTTTGGTACCTATAGTGTGAGATAGTGTAAGGAAGGAAGACCTATGAGAAGGAAGCAAGGGAGGCAGATGCTGCTCCTGATGATATGCTTATAAGAAATAGTAGTAACAATGGTTAATGGGAAGAGACAGCATGGTTGCATTTGAAGTGAACATGCCACAGTACTAAAACTCCTAGGGTAGCAGCTGGTCTGACTGAATCCTTGGAGGTAGGGGACCATGTGCCTGAATCTTCTGGGATGCCAGGAAAGCCTAAGATACTTCAGATTTATGTATACATGCACTTTAATCTTGCTTGCAGTGTGAGTTGGGATGCATGTAGTTGTGTAGTAGAATTGATACTTAGGTTGTTATATTCATCACTAATTCTTCATGACTGGGGTTTTGCACATGGATTTGTGAAAAGCTCTTCCTGACTTGGGGTCTTACCACTGCTAATTGCCTTAACTTCAGCTGGCTGCAGGCCATGAAACAGGCCCTTTGAAAGAGAATGATATTTTTTGTAAGGTGAAAGTTTCTTGTTGAAGTGTTCAAGGATGCTGTGTACCTCCTTCTGGTCACATGAAGATAGAAGATGGCCTGGTCTTCCTGTTAATTACTGCTTTCTCATTTCCAGGAACAGCACCTCATACAAGCAGTGCCATGATCTCAGCCTCCCTGGTAGCAATGGCTGCAGCGCCTCCTGGTGCAACACAGGCAATGCAGGAGTCACCTAAGTTCCTCTTCTCTCCCATGGAGAAGACACCGATGTTCCTGGACCTGCATGAACTGCCATGTGAAAGTGGCAGCTGTCTCACACAGGATGTGTACTGTGTGTAGGTGGCAAGGCAGCGGGGCTCCAGGTGTGGCCTCTGTGAGAAAAGGCCAGGGGCTGCCCCGTGATGGACAGAGCCAGCTCCAGCCAAAACAGACCCACCACTAGGCAAAGCTGGTAGCACCTCTGAAAAAGTGCGTTTAAGTAAGGGCAAAACTCCACACAACAGAGAAAGGGGTGAGGAAAAAGTGTGAGAAACAGCCCCGCGAACACCAAGGTCAGAGAAAAAGGAGGGGGAGTATTTGCTAACCAGAAGAACCAGAAATTTCCCTCATCTATATTGCCCATAAACAATACAGTATTGCTACTGTTAAACTGTTGTTTATATCACAGCATAATTCTGCTCTCTGATAAAAATGATCAAAATATCAAAGTAGTTTATGAAATATACACAATTAATGTTATCCATTTGCTTTGTAAATGTTCTGTTTTTCCTGATTTTTCTGAAAAGAACAACATACCTTTCAGCATGAATACACGACTCAAATGTTTTGTAAACATTATTTTATTGCATTCAGTCAAAGCTTCTTTAGCAAAACTTCCAGCTATCACCCATGACTGTACTGCATTTTAGTGGGTTTTACACTTTTATTTTTAATAAACTATACAGACACAATCACGAAGTATGTATTAGATTCTTACAAGTTAAGCAGAAGAGTACATAAATAATTTTCTGTTTCTTGCTGTAAAACACTCAAGAATTGAATTCTTATTTCTGTCAGTGTCATATTATTATGAGAATACTGCAAAGAGGCAAACAAATTACTCCTATCAGTTAATTTCCTCTTACCTAATGGAAGCTTTAAAAATGATGGAGCTTCCCTGAGGTACTGAACAGTGATGGTAACTTCATCGCCAGCATTTCGCAGTAGGTGTACCTGTCAGTGTACAAATAACAGCCACTTTAAACCATATAACCAGGAGTCATGGAAAGCATATTATTTACAATGAAATCAGCATCTCTGTTGATCTGTAAGAAACTCAGTATGAATACTTCTGACTAGGAATGGAGAGTATCAAGCCACACCAATAAAGGATAAGAGTAGGCAGGACCAATGGAACAACCTGAAGAAATAATTTGGTGAGTAACTTGTTTTTATAGAAGAAGCTGAAGATAACTTCTACAAACAAACTCATTTTATAAAATTGCCATAGGGTAGTAGGGAAATTTGTGTTTTGTAGATATAACATATTAATTGTGTGTATGCACACATATACAGACACATAAATATAAATTAATAACATCACATATATTTCATATCTGATTTATATTTGGTTTGATTCAGGTGTTACATTAGACACATTTTTCTGTTTCAAATATAGTTTTTGTGACTATCTTCATTATCTGTGAATATTTGCTCACCAGAAGAGAACACATATATAAACTCATTACGCATATATGTATACGTAAATGTATACGCATATATATATATGTGTAAAGATATACACGTATTAAAACATTAGAATTTAACTAAAGGCATATCACACTACTGCATAAGGAATTTTAAAAAATCGAGAGCTTCAAATAACATCTTTGATGGAACTCTGTTCCTTTTACGGTCAGAGTTATTCCCTTGTTTCATATCCTTGACACCCAGGAAATAGATATTGCATTTGGCTGGTAAGGTTTGCAGCCTTGGTCCCCTTTGTCAGAAACAGATGCCAAGGCCTGTCGCTTCTCAGCTGAGCACAACCAGAGCTTGAATGCATCAAGCAGAAATGTAACAACAGCAAACAGTAACTCCTATAAACGTATTTACTGATCTAATGTGCTTGAAGGAAGCAGGTGCTTGTATTGCTTCAGACCTCTATTTCAGCACACTGCCACATTGACTAACATCACAAGATGCAGGATTACTACTAACAAATTAATCACAGCAGGGATTACTTATTTTATACCTTTTCTGATGTGTATCAGAATGTAATCAGATATGTTTGGGCATATGCGAGTATTTTTCAGGCAACTAATGGCTTTCTGGAATTGTTAATTACAATATTGTAAGGCCGTTTGCAGACGAGAAGGAAGAGAGGAGTAAATTCAGGACATTGCAATAAGGATCTGTAACAAAATCAATATCCTCAGCCTTTAACATCATACACTATATAATGTCATGTGGACAGATTTTTTAAAAAGAAGAGTATTCATTCATTAGCAATATTATAGACAGTTGTATTATTCATCTTGTGATTTGCTCAATGGCTATGAAAGCTACAAATCTCTTCAGGCACATACACAAATCTCTGAAAAAAGGTAAAATAGAGAAGTATAAGGAAAAATTAAATTTGAGGTAGATAGTTATGCAAGATATCTGTGATTGATTTATGTAAAGATAATTTTTGTTTACATTATAAGATACCAACATGAAAATAGAATGACTGAGAGAGTTCCAATGAGTCACCGAAGAATTAAGATTTTAAAAAAAACAAAACAACAACAAAAAACATATTTTCTCTAGATTTCATAGTTTTGTTTTGTTTTGTTTACTCTTATATTTTATAGTCTGATTCTCTTAGAATCATAGAATGGCCTGGGTTGGAAGGGACCACAAAGATCATCTACTTCCAACCCCCCTGCCATAGGCAGTGACACCACCCACTAAATCAGGTTGCTCAGGGCCCCATCCAACCTGGCCTTGAACACCTCCAGGGATGGGGCATCCAAAGCTTCTCTGGGTAACTTGTTCCAGTGCCTCACCACCCCCTGCGTGAAAAATTTCCTCTTAACCTCTAATCTAAATCTCACCTCTTTTAGTTTAAAACAATTCCCCCTCATCCTGACAATATTCAACTGAGCAACGAGTTGCTCCCCATCTTTTTTATAAGTCCCTTGACTACAACTTTTTGGTCATTTGCCTTCATAGTGTTCCACCCAGGTAATTTTCAAGTCTAGGACTTGTACTTCATGAATATTTCAGGTGTTTTATTTCTGAAACATACTTCAAGATCAGACATTCATCGTGAGAGTCACTTCCTTTTACTTTACGACTTTTGCTTCAGACTTTAAGCCTGTATTAGGTGTTTAGTCTTAAGTTTTCATCTATAGATGAGAGATTTGATTGATTTGACTGAACTTCGTATGTTTAAAGTATAAGGTTATCATCTAGGCTCTTTCTTTATTCAGAGATAAACACCCACAGGTGATGAATCCTTTTTATTCTAAGATCTCTACAGATTTCTAGGGAAAATATTGGCAACCACTTTGGAATTGAATCTTAGCTAAAGGGCCATATGGATGAACTCATTCTTCAAAGAGATGCTCCTTTTCAATTTTAATTGCTGATACAGTTTTGATCTATATTAAGATAGAACCCAATTCAAACAGCCAAAACCCCATCTAAATCTCTGAGCAATGTGAATATTAATAATCATGTACGTTTGAAGGGTTAGAGTAAGCAATGGTAAACAGAAGGCACCAGAATTTAAAAAAAATGCACATCATCTATGAATTGTGCCACTGACTTTCCTTCCTGAGTTAGGCATATAGGATTTACCTAAAGTGGGCATTAACAGTAAAAATGAGGCAACAAATATAATTTGGTTTTGCTAAAGTATCAGTCACATTTTGCTCCACAGACTCTTGAGCGTAATTAGGTAAGTGAGATCTAGGAGCTCCTGTTTGTATTTTTTACATTCTCTCTGTTATATTCTTGAGAAATAGACGTGAAAAAGAAACATAATAGAACTTGGCTTGATAAATGCACTTAACTGAGTTATGCAAATTCCACAAATTAGAGCCAGCATGAAAAGTAAGCATTTCCTTTGATGCCCTTTTTCTTTCGTACGTATGAACACACAAGTACATGTACACACACACAAAGTTAGCTGCAGCCAGTGTACTTGATCAACTATAAAAAATAATTCAGTCACTTTTTAAATTCTTCTACTGCTACACAAAGGCAATAGTGCAACTGCTAATGTAACTTCAAAGGTACTAGATTTGTCTTGCTGGACTTACTGGACTTGTGCAAAAGTTTCAGTACCACAGAGAAATACATTATTTAGTGACCTTCTGCACCATTAATGTCTTCTTGTGAGCACTGAAATTGAATCTTATTTTTGTTCTTAGTATACGTGGTTCAATAATCCCACCTCTTCAGGCATTAACAATATAAAGTGGCTCCAGGAAAGTGTAATACAATACCATGTCTCCTAAGGCATAGGTTTGGTAACTTTAAATGAAAACATTAATATTATGAGTTCTTTCCTTTTCATAATATCATTTGAAATAAAAAACAAATTTAATTCTCTGCAAGAGTTTTTAAGCTAATGTTTTGTTTTGTTCCATACACTTTCTTTGATGGAATTTTTCTTTGTAATATTCGATTAAGACCTTCTAAAAGTACACTAGGCAGTACGTTGATCTTGCAGTCTCACAGAATCATAGAATCACAGAATGGTCTCCTCTTCCATCTTGATAAATACTATAATGTGTAAACATTCTTTGATGCAATAAAGAGGAAACATAGTTCTTGTGCTTTTTTTAAAAAGTCTACTTCAACATTTTTCTGTCCATTAGGTTGAAATTCTTGTTATTTCACATATAAAGAGCTAAAGAAGCCAACATTTGGAGCTTTTCTTTAAAAAATATTATAAACAATAGAGTTCTCTGTATCAATTTTATTTGGTTTATGTTTCTTCCCATTAGATATTTCAGCACAGTACTGTGACTACATTATAAATTTGTGATTTTTGAAATTATCTATTGGATTTTACAAAATACTGATGTTTCTACTCTGAGTGTAAGGTAAGCAGTGTTATATGTACCACATAATGATAAGCAGAATGATATCACAAGACACAGGCACATTTTGTGACATGAACTTGCAACTTGCAG
Organism: Cygnus olor; assembly: GCF_009769625.2. Lineage (NCBI taxonomy): Eukaryota > Metazoa > Chordata > Aves > Anseriformes > Anatidae > Cygnus > Cygnus olor. The sequence goes on from NC_049171.1 coordinate 20,304,611, forward strand.
TTGACAAACTCTGACCTCCTGTTTCCCTTATACTAACTTTTTGAATGGTAATAGGAATTCATTGTCTGTTAACTTTATACTTGTACACGTAGGAAATATTTCCAATTAAGCTTTGTTGGTTCATGACTCAGAAATTCCGTGATTCTATCAATACAGTGTGGCAAAAATTTGATTTACTCTTACACATGTTTTGATCAAATATAAAAGCATTCAGTCTAGTTGTGAAGGCTCCATAGCAATGCACATTAGTGTAACTGGTGCAAAGTCATTAATTGGTGTGACTGGGCTAGAAGGAGAACATCAATTCTTTGCAGCTCCTAATGTGGATTAATGTGGATTAATGCAGTTTGGGAAGACAAATTAATCAGCTGGAGAGTGGTAAGTAACTGTAGTCTAATTTAAACATATATAAGGATATACCAACAGTTTCTTCAGTTTTTAACAGAAGTGTTTTTCATGTGACAGTTCATATATACATATATATAGATTTACACATACATGAAATACACGTAAATGTGTACATTATTCTATCTGTACTATGTTTTCGCATATGGTTCAATATGAGTCATGTGGTTCGACAGACTATTATCGTCCTATTTCAGCTTTTGAACAAAACAAGCAAAACCTGTATAAGTATACATATGTATGTAGCTCAGCTATACGTGACAGAATGATAGTGACAGTCTGTAAGACAAGTACTATATTTTTATCTCCCATTGAATTGATCATGGATGTTTTTCAAAACACAACTACATTCAGTAATATTAATTTCTAATCTTGCTGGTGCATCCAAATATTATGTGATAATGGATCTGTATAAATACTCTAATATTACTTTCTAGGCAATGTTTACATGAGTTGACACAGCTTCATGAGTTTCTGAGCATTTTGTGCAAAGTAACTTGTTTAAATCCATGAAACATATATTAATTTAATTTATTTAATTAAATTTAAACTATTGAGATTCATCTCACTTAGATGTAATGTAAACATTTTGAATCTTTAAATCAGACTAAATTTAAAAGAAAACATCCAGTTACTGAAGAATTTCAGAAGTATTTAAAAATAATGTCATAGTGGAATCTGGACTAAAATATTTGTGTATGTATATATGTATGTGTATTTGTATATATATAATTATTTTAATATAGATTAAATAAGAAATATCTATCAAATAGACTTTCTATTATATATAAGAAATATAAATTACACATATATATAATAGTCTTCAGACAAACTAACAGCTATCTTTTAACAGTAGGACATGATTTGCATAGTTACCTACCAAATTCAGCCCTTCACAAGTAATAAATAATGTTTGCAGATATTACAGGAAATAAGTATTTTTGGTAGGAAATAATTTAATTGTAGATTGAACCTAGGGGAGTGAGGAAAGAGGACTGGGGAGCACACTTGTGAAAAGAGCAAGAAGAACAGGGAAGTGGGGCCCTGGAGGAGGGAAGATTCTGGCCATGAGGGAAAAAGAACTGAGCTTAAAACAAAATGCAAGTCCTTTACGAGAAACTTAATAGAGGTGTAGGCCTTTCCACTTTCCTTTTTTTTTTTCTTCTTACTGCTTTTACCTTTTTTTATTATTTTTTCTCTTTTTTTTTCTTTTTTCCTCTTCCTCTTGCTTTTTTCCTTCCTTTTCTTCTTTTCTCTTTTTCTTCCTTTTTCCTTTTTGCCACTTTTGCTTTCACTTTCATTGATCCATTTCTACCCATCATCTACTTGGACTTGTGTAAAGCATTTGATACTTGTCCCAAAGCATGTGGGACACCACACAGCATTCTTGTCTCCAAACTGGACAGACAAAGATTTGGTGGACAGACTATTCAGTGGATATGGAATTGGCTGGATGGCTGCATCCAGACAGTGGCAGTTATCAGCTCAGTTCTCAGGTGGAGATCAGTGACAAGTGGTGTCCCTCAGGGTTTGCCGAGGCGATCGGCTCCGGGGCAGACGCGTTCTGCAGCGGAGCGGGGGATCGCCACAGGCAGGGCTTTTTTTCCGACATCGAGACCGCTCGAGGGAGCCGCCAGGACCCGGCAGCCCTCGCGAGGGAGGCTGACGAGGCGTAGGCGGAGCCAGCAGCGCCCCCTCCCCGGCCGTTCAAAAGCAGCCCCTAGGGAGCGCGGCGACCAGGCCGGGCAAACAGGGCGGGGCGCGTCAGAAAGGCGGGGCGCGGCAGTGCGCGCAGGCAGGGCGAGGAGGGAGGGCAGAGAGCGCAGACCGTTTCCCCCCCCCCCCCCCCCGCCCATACGGACAACTCCTCTAACGGCTGTCGACTGCTAGCTGGGCTGCAATGGTCTACACCAGGCAGAGCGCTCTCTCTAGAAAGTCAGTAACCACCCAGACTGACCGGCTGCTCAACAATGCGGCAGTTCAGGTCTCTGGGTGCAGGGAGTGTGTAAGCCTGTTGCTGCCATCTGAGGGAGGCAGAGGGACTGTGTGTGTGAGGTGCGAGCAGGTGGATGACTTGGGCCGCCTGGTGTCAGAGCTCAGGGAGGAGGTGGAGAGGTTGAGGGCTATCAGGGAGTGTGAGCGGGAGATAGACTGGTGGAGCAACTCGCTGCAGGGCCTGAAAGAGATATACCAGGGTGAGACACCCCAAATGGGGGTGGACCCCCTGCCTGTCAGGCGGAGGGAGGGGACCTAGGAGTTAAAGAGGAATAGAGACAGGTCCCTGCTCGACCTCGCAGGCGACACCCCCCGCTACTGCCCCCACATTCCCAGGTGTGAGTACAAAACAGGTTTGAGGCCCTAGAGCCTGAAAGACCGATGGGTAAAGATGAGGTAGAAAGTCTACCCAGGAGGATACCTAGGGTGATGAGGTCGACTCCACGCCTCAAGACTGCCTCCACCAAGAAAGACAGAAGGGTAATAGTTGTAGGCAACTCCCTTCTCAGTGGGACAGAGGGCCCTATTTGTTGGCCTGACCCTGCCCATAGGGAAGTCTGCTGCCTCCCTGGGGCCAGGGTCAGGGATGTTGCCAGAAAGCTTCCCAACCTGGTTCGCCCCTCTGACTACTATCCGCTTTTGATAGTCCAGGCTGGCAGTGATAATATTGAAGAGAGAAGCCTGAAGGCTATCAAACGGGACTTTAGGGGACTGGGACGGTTAGTGGATGGAGCGGGAGTACAGGTGGTGTTTTCGTCCATCCCTACAATAGCAGGGAGGGGTACAGAGTGGACACGGAAAGCCCACCTGATTAACACGTGGCTCAGAGGCTGGTGCCAATGCAGAAATTTTGTTTTTTTTGACCATGGGGCGCTTTACTCGGCACCTGGCCTGATGGCCGCAGATGGGTCCCTATCTCTAAGGGGAAAACAGATCCTAGCCCAGGAGCTGGCAGGGCTCATTGAGAGGGCTTTAAACTAGGTAAGAAGGGGGATGGGGCTGAAATAAGGCTTGTTGGAGCTGTGCCAGGGGGAACAATGGCAAGGCCGGGGGAGAAGGCAATGGCCCGACTGAAGTGCATCTACACTAATGCACGCAGCATGGGTAACAAACAAGAGGAGCTGGAAGCCATCGTGCAGCAGGCAGGCTATGACTTGGTCGCCATCACAGAAACGTGGTGGGACCACTCTCATGACTGGAGTGCTGCAATGTCTGGCTATAGGCTCTTCAGAAGGGACGGGCAGCACAGAAGGGGTGGTGGTGTGGCTCTCGATATCAGAGAGCGTTTTGATGTTGTGGAACTTGAGGCTGGGACTGATAAGGTTGAGTCTCTGTGGGTTAGGATCAGAGGGAAGGCCAACAAGGCAAGCATCCTGGTGGGGGTCTGTTATAGACCACCGAACCAGGATGAGGAGATGGATGAGGAGTTCTACAGGCAGCTGGCAGAAGTTGCAAAATCGTCAGCGCTTGTTCTCGTGGGGGACTTCAACTTCCCAGACATATCCTGGAAGCGCAACACAGCCCAGAGAAAGCAGTCTAGGAGGTTTCTGGAGAGCGTGAAAGATAGCTTCCTGACGCAGCTGGTTAGAGAGTCTAGCAGGGGAGGTGCCCCGCTAGACCTTCTGTTCACAAACAGTGACGGACTGGTGGGAGATGTGGTGGTCGGGAGCTGTCTTGGGCAGAGTGACCACGAAATGGTAGTTCTCTATTCTTGGCGAAGTCAGGAAGGGGACCAGTAAAACCGCTGTCTTGGACTTCCAGAGGGCTGACTTTGAGCTGTTCAGGACACTGGTTGGCAGAGTCCCTTGGGAGGTGGTTCTGAAGGGCAGGGGAGTCCAGGAAGGCTGGGCACTCTTCAAGAAGGAAATCTTAATGGCTCAGGAGCGGTCTGTCCCCACGTGCCCAAAGACGAGCCGGCGCAGAAGAAGACCGGCCTCGCTGAACAGAGAGTTGTGGTTCGAGCTTAGGAGGAAAAAGAGGGTTTATAATCTTTGGAAAAGAGGGCGGGCTACTCAGGAGGACTATAAGGCTGTTGCAAGGCTGTGCAGGGACAAAATTAGAAGGGCCAAAGCTCATCTGGAGCTCAATCTGGCTACTGCCGTTAAAGATAACAAAAAATGTTTTTACAAATACATCAACACAAAAAGGAGGACTAAGGAGAATCTCCATCCTTTACTGGATGCAGGGGGAAACTTAGTTACAAAAGATGAGGAAAAGGCTGAGGTGCTTAATGCCTTCTTTGCCTCAGTCTTTAGCGGCAAGACCAGTTGTTCTCTGGATACCCAGTACCCTGAGCTGGTGGAAGGGGATGGGAACCAGGATGTGGCCCTCACTATCCACGAGGAAATGGTTGGCGACCTGCTACAGCACTTGGATGTACGCAAGTACTCGGCTCTGGTGAGGCCGCACCTTGAGTACTGTGTTCAGTTTTGGGCCCCTCGCTACAAGAAGGACATGGAGGTGCTCGAGAGAGTCCAGAGAAGGGCAACGAAGCTGGTGAGGGGTCTGGAGAACAAGTCTTACGAGGAGCGGCTGAGGGAGCTGGGGTTGTTTAGCCTGGAGAAGAGGAGGCTCAGGGGAGACCTCATCGCTCTCTATAGGTACCTTAAAGGAGGCTGTAGAGAGGTGGGGGTTGGTCTATTCTCCCATGTGCCTGGTGACAGGACGAGGGGGAATGGGCTAAAGTTGCTCCAGGGGAGGTTTAGGTTGGATATTAGGAAGAACTTCTTTACTGAAAGGGTTGTTAGGCATTGGAATGGGCTGCCCAGGGAAGTGGTTGAGTCACCATCCCTGGAGGTCTTTAAAAGACGTTTAGATGTAGCCCTTAGTGATACGGTTTAGTGGAGGACTTGTTAGTGTTAGGGCAGAGGTTGGACTAGATGATCTTCGAGGTCTCTTCCAACCTAGACGATTCTGTGATTCTGTGAAGTCGATGGGGCCGGATGGGATCCACCCGAGGGTACTGAGCGAACTGGCGGAGGAGCTGGCCAAGCCGCTTTCCATTGTTTATCGGTAGTCCTGGCTATCAGGGGAGGTCCCAGTCGACTGGCGGCTAGCAAATGTGATGCCCATCTACAAGAAGGGTCGGAGGGTAGACCTGGGGAACTATAGGCCTGTTAGTTTGACATCAGTGCCAGGGAAGCTCATGGAGCAGATTATCTTGAATGTCATCACGCAGCACTTACAGGGCAACCAGGTGATCAGGCCCAGTCAGCATGGGTTTATGAAAGGTAGGTCCTGCTTGACAAACCTGATCTCCTTCTATGACAAAGTAACACACTTAGTGGATGAGGGAAAGGCTGTGGATGTGGTCTACCTTGACTTCAGTAAGGCTTTTGACACCATTTCCCATAACATTCTCCTCAAGAAACTGGCTGCTCGTGGCTCGGACTGGCGTACGCTTCGTTGGGTTAAAAACTGGCTGGATAGCCAGGGCCCAAAGAGTTGTGGTGAATGGAGTTAAATCCAGTTGGAGGCCAATCACTAGTGGAGTCCCCCAGGGCTCAGTACTCGGGCCAGTCCTCTTTAATATCTTTATCGATGATCTGGATGAGGATTGAGTGCACCCTCAGTAAATTTGCAGATGACACCAAGTTAGGTGCGTGTGTCGATCTGCTCAAGGGTAGGAAGGCTCTGCAGGAGGATCTGGATAGGCTGGACCGATGGGCTGAGGTCAACTGTATGAAGTTCAACAAGGCCAAGTGCCGGGTCCTGCACCTGAGGCGCAACAACCCCGAGCAGAGCTACAGGCTGGGAGATGAGTGGTTGGAAAGCTGCCTGGCAGAGAAGGACCTGGGAGTACTGGTTGATAGTCAGCTGAATATGAGCCAGCAGTGTGCTCAGGTGGCCAAGAAGGCCAACAGCATCCTGGCTTGTATAAGAAGCAGTGTGGCCAGCAGGTCTAGGGAAGTGATTGTCCCCCTGTACTCGGCTCTGGTGAGGCTGCACCTTGAGTACTGTGTTCAGTTTTGGGCCCCTTGCTACAAGAAGGACGTCAAGGTGCTCGAGAGAGTCCAGAGAAGGGCAATGAAGGTGGTGAGGGGTCTGGAGAACAAGTCTTACGAGGAACAGCTGAGGGAGCTGGGCTTGTTCAGCCTGGAGAAGAGGAGGCTCAGGGGTGACCTTATCGCACTCTACAGGTACCTTAAAGGAGGCTGTAGCGAGGTGGCGGTTGGTCTATTCTCCCACGTGCCTGGTGACAGGACAAGGGGGAATGGGCTAAAGTTGTGCCAGGGGAGGTTTAGGTTGGATATTAAGAAGAACTTCTTTACTGAAAGGGTTGTTAGGCATTGGAATAGGCTGCCCAGGGAAGTGGTTGAGTCGCCATCCCTGGAGGTCTTTAAGAGACGTTTAGATGTTGAACTTAGTGATATGGTTTAGTGGAGGACTTGTTAGTGTTAGGTCAGAAGTTGGACTTGGTGATCTTGGAGGTCTCTTCCAACCTAGACGATTCTGTGATTCTGTTTGTACTGGGCCTGGGACTGTTTAATATATTAATTAATGACATAGTCAGTGGGATCGAATGCACCCTCAGCAAGTTTGAGGGTGATACTAAGCTGAGTGGTGCAGTCAAAACAGTGGAGGGAAGGGATGCCATCCAGAGGGACCTGGACAGATTTGAGAAGTAGGCCCTCATGAAGTTCAACGAGGCCAAGTGCAAGGTCCTGCACCTGGGCTGGGGCTATCCCACACTTGAATACAGGTTGTGCAATGAGTGGATTGAGAGCAGCCCTGCAGAGAAAGACTTGGGGGTACTGGTGGCTGAAAAGCTGAGTATTAGCCAGCAGTGCAAGCTTGCAACTCAGAAAGCCAACCGTATCCTGGGCTGCATCAAAAGAAGAGTAGCTATCAGGTCAAAGGAGGTATTATTCCCCCTCTGCAATCCTCTCGTGAGACCCCACCTGGAGTGCTGCATTGAACTCTGGGGCCCATAGCATAAGAAAGGCATAAACCTGTCAGAGCAGGTCCAGAGGAGGGCCACGAAGATGATCAGAGGGCTGGAGCACCTCTCCTAAGTAGAAAGGCTGAGAGAGCTGTAGTTACTTGGCTTAGAGAAGAGAATTCTATCATTGTATGATCCCCTACCCTTTTGCTTCTGGACCCTTGTTCCCCAAGCTCTGTGATCTGATTGGACTCCCTGTTATGTGCTTTGGCCTTGTCAAGCTCTTGCTTCTCCATTGCAGAGCTGTATTTCTAACTTAATAAGGGCAAGATGACATCATTCCTTCCATAGTCTGGTCACCAACCCCAAAAATAAAACATACTGTTCTGTGAGAAACTAAGTCATATTTACTACCACTTAAAAAATTTCTCGTGTCTATTACCTACCTATTAAGGCAATGCAGCACATGGAAATTTTCAGATTTAAATTAAATCACCAATTCTCTTAGTTTATTCAATTGACACTTTTCTCTTACTTCCGTTAGAAAATTCAGTAAAAGATGTTTTGAACCGCAAAGCTTCACTATTCATTTTGAAAAATAATACTGCTCCTGTATGCCATAATCACTATGAATTATATACAATAACAAAAAAATATTTTTTTTGGATGATTTTGTATATTGCTTTATCTACTTAATCACACAATTCAGTTTGTGTTTCACTTCGAAACAATGCTTACACAAATATCTGGCATATGAAAGACAATGCTACAAACTGTGGATTGGAAAATATTTTCTAAGCTAAGTCAGCTGTTCCCTGAAGCAATGGAAGTTTAAATAAATTTGCTTAAGGCTGTTAACTGAAGCATGAAGACTCATCCCTCAGAAAGTAACACTGCCATCCTTCAATAACTCCAAGAATAACAGTGCACCACAGTGACTTCTCTCTGGAACTTCAGGTCTGTCTCAACTGTCATTAATGTGCTATAACTGAACAGAGTTCAAAGCCATGGAATTCATAATTTTACAAGAAACAGTATGTTTTATTGCACAACTACTATTATGTATTACTTGTAAAAAGAAAAACAATCTCAAGAATAAAAAAACCACAGTAGACAGAAATGGTCAAATAACCAGAAAACAAACGTAATTCTTAGATGGAAACTTAATCAAATCACTACTGATATATACGGTATGTAAGAAACACAGTATCAAAGTGCCACTTTCAGTTCTAACAGATAAACATACCTGACTGAGATTGGAAATGTGTATATTTAACTGGAATCAAAATCTGTAGAAATACACAATTTCTCCTCTCCTGTGAAGACAGGCTGAGGGAGTTGGGGTTCCGCCTGAAGAGAAGGCTCCTGGAAGACCTTATAGCTGCCTTCCAATACCTAAAGGGGGAATTGCTCAAGGCCAGGCTGGATGGGGCTTTGACCAACCTGGTCTAGTGGGAGGTGTCCCTTCCCATGGTATAGGGGTTGGAATTAGGTGGTCTTTAAGATCCCTTCCAATCTAAACCATTCTATGATTCCATAGGATAGGGGAAAAAAAAAATTCTGATTTCCTGATCCAGTTCTTTAATAGTTTTGATTCAATGAGTTAGCTTGTTTGCTATATGAAGTGTGTGAACAGACTCAAATTCTATGAGCAAGTGTTTTGTCTGGTATCTACAAAAAGGAACAAGTACCAGAATCTAGCCACCATTCAGTGGCTAAACAAATGTGCTTGAAATACTAATGATAGCCATGAGATCTATTCACTTGTTTAGATTGCACTCCCATTAAAGTGAATGACTTTATGAAGAGAAACAATAGAATCTCAGAATCACGGAACCATCTAGGTTGGAAAAGTCCTTCAGTATCACCAAGTCCAGCCATCAACCTCACCTCCCTAGCCCATCACTAAACCAAGTCCCTTAGTGACACGTCTACACATCTCTTAAATACCTCCGGGGTGGGGACTTCACCCATTTCCTGGACAGCTCACTCCAATGCTTGTACTTATGTACAACTAAAAAAGCGATCTTTTCTAACCACAATACAAAATGAGTTTATTCATCTCACCTGTCATCAGAAATACAATAATTTTATTCATAAGTTGATTTTATGTGGGTGTAAGTACTCTGTATAACTTGCATTTTCCTTCCCATTTGAGGAAACTTACCAAATGCAAAATAACTGAGCTTCGCTTATATAAACAGATTAAGTCTAATCTTTTACAAACACATTTATTTAATTAACCAATCCAACATCACAAGAGTGTACACTAAGTCTTTTTTAACTTTCTGCTGAGTCCTCTTAATAACATCAGCCTAGATTATACAGGGCTGCATAATTCTTTCTACCCTAATGAAAAGTTGAGGCTCATCCAATATAAGGTAGTGAATTAGTCAAAAGCACAGAATATAGTTTAGGTAGAAAAGGCTGGGAAAGGTAGTTAGAAATGGGAAGGAAAGGATATTGCTTCAGAGAAACTATGTCAACTGTAGCTGAAACCCACAGGAGTGACCAAAAATTAAAACACAAATTAGTTGTTGCACATGATGTAAGGATCAAAGGAAGCAAGGGTGGAAATGTTTTCCCAGCAACTGTCAGGAAAAACAAGGGACATAATACAGTCCTTATTTATTTATTTATTTATTAAAAAAAAAAAAAAAAAGAGAGAGAGAGAGATGATTTATTTTTCCATCAGCTTTATAGAAGACACTCCAGATTTATTCATGGATGTTTTATACCCTTTTGTTCTTATTCTAACATTCTCCTTTAGCAATATTTGGTCTCCCTCCATGGTGCTCAGTTTCATGCAGGTAGAAAAAGTGTGGAAAAATAAGAAAAGTAGTGAGGAGCAATAAGTGTGGTGGGTGACCAGCACAGGGTTCTGACCTCCAGGGTCTTTGGTTGTCATTGCACAGGGGTCCAGGTGCTGAGGGTGCACAGAGGAGGTGCTGGCAGCAATGCCAACAGCAGTGTGGATGCAGGTGTAGTTGGTGTTGGTCGCCTTGTCTGCGTTTGGGGAAAAGTAAAGGTTGGCTCTTTGCATGAAGAGGGCAGGAACTCCTGCCCCAACCAGTCACACTGCTGGCTGACCCTTTCTTTCTCTCCTTCTCCATACAAAAAAAGATAGAGAGGAGATGGACTCAGTATAGCTGTCCTGAGCATGTTATGTAGATTCTAAAATCGTCCGGTCTTGTACCAGTTCCCTATATTTCATATACTTGAAAAACTCCTGGGCGCTCCTTTCACTTCTTTTCTGTGGCAGAAATATTAGATAATCATAAAACATGTAGAAATATGACTAATCTAACATGACCTACTTGTAAACCTGTATTGTTTGACCCAATCTCTCTTTGTCTGTTATACTTTCCAAGCAGTGGATTAAGACCAAAATTATTTTGCATCTTATTAAAAGCAAACTGCTTAGATCATGCCTATCCCTATTCCATAAAAGACAGAACTCTGTTAAATATACTATATTTGCTTTCTCCTGGTATTTGTACAACTGATTAAATTGTTCTATTTTGTAGAAGAATCTGCAATGTCATGTGCCAATTTTTTTCTGAATTCTAAGACAGGGACTCCCCTATTTTAACAATAATAAAATATGTAAATTGTGATCCCACTTCAAAGATACAAAGTTTGCTTTTATATTTTCATTCCTAACCAGCCATTAGTCATCCTGCTTCCCCTCCAGCATTATTTTTTTTCCTTTATAAAGCAAAGTTACTTTCAGTTTCTGAACTACTCTTGTATTTTCTATGGTTTACGCATTCCTCTTACAGTGATCCCATTTTTGATTATTTATGACTGAAGAGGCTAGTAGAATTTGTTATAAGTCTTTCCACATTTTTAAAACTAGAAGGAATAAAAGAGATATAGATACCACAGTCAGGAACTAAATGAAAAACAAATGAACAAGCAAAAACTTTAAATCTTTTTACCTTTAGGAAGCATTGCTTTAAATAGTGGTTGTCCCGCCACACTCTGCATGCTTTATCTAAGAAGTGCTACATTTTGTGTCCACAGTATAAAAAGCATTTAAATTCTACCTATTGCTCCTTTGTGGCAGGTAGCTGATTTTTTCTATAGGTTTTAATTATAGTAATTCTGCTTTTGTGCTCAAATAATATGTGCAGTGTAAATGCTCATAATGCCAGAGAACTCACTGCTTTTCTAACCCAGGGAATTAATGATTGTGAAATAGATAGGGGTAAAATAATAGTATTGAAACCTAGAACTCCTTAATTGTGGATGCTTTCTTAACATGCCTACATCTTGAAAATAAGTCAGTTTCCAAGAGTACATTATAGAAACTATGTAATATTTATAAGTACACACCTAATACAGATACCATAAAACATACTCTATTTTTTAAACTTTTTTTTTCCTGCAATCTTGTAATCCTTTACAAAAGAACTATAAAGGTGCAAAAGGGTGCAAATTTAACTCAAAAATGTGTATGTGAGTTTTATCATTTGCATGTAAAAGACATTGGAGATTAAAAGTTCATTATAACTTGCTTCTTAATGAGGAATGCAGCCAGATGCATTCAGTGATAAAATAATCACATTTCTTAGGGCATCTGGCAAATTGAGGTTGAATTGTATATCCCTCAACATTTGAATGTAGTACTACAATTTGCTGCTTTTATGTGTTTTTATTTTTATGTTGTGTTGGCATACAGAATACCTATGGCAAATTAGCAGCTGGAGAAATAAAACTAAATTCAGATCTTTTTAACCTAAGAAATGTGAAGAACATTTTAAAATTATTTGTATCACTGTCAAGTAACAGGGCTGCTTTTCTACAACAACCAAATCCCCAGGAAAACAGCTCAGAAAAATTCTATAGGGTAACTGAAAGAACGGGAAAACTATGAACACCACAACTTCATTCTGCAGTCTACTGACACAAATTAGCATTCTTGTTATAATTGTCCAATTTTTTCCTCTCTTTCTGTTACTGCCCCCCTACATAGCAGCAGCTAATTTTCTAAAAACGCACGTTAAGTCCCAATTAATGAAAGCAACTATGCAATACCCATTACCTGCTCCCTAATAAAAGGTTCGTTCTCTTCTTTCAGCTCCTGCATCAGCTCTTTTATAAATGCAGCCATTCTGTAGCTATATACTCACTGCAACAGGTATTTGCCATCCATGTAATACATGGGACTGGCCTAGGCAATGACAAAGGAAACCTGGGAGAACTACCAAGATGAAGTTAAGAAAGCAAAATCTTCTAAAGCTTGGTATCTTTTCTCTCTCTCTTTTTTTTTCCTCTAATCCAAAAAATATATTTAAAAGTTTTAACTAAACTGAGTTTTTTGGTATGCTTCATAGTTAAAGAGGTCCTCCTCTTTAAAAAACAAAAGAGACTTTTTACAGAAAAGTTGTAATTTTTTGTTTAGCAGTGTCTGGAAAAAAACATTCTGTTTGAAAAAGATTTACAAATGCTTTCAAATCTACATTCCTGCTTTGGCTGACCCCAAATGTAAATCTCCTAATAATGGGGAACACAAGCAGTCAGAGTCTGGGATCATTTCAACTAGTTCTCCTTCATTAAAATCTTCACAGCTGATGGATTCTACCCATGTTGTTTCTGTTCATGTGTCTGTGTGTAACTGGAGATAGCCTCTTAGCCTGGAATACATCAAGAACTTCTGTCAGTCAAGATATGACCCTTTTACTTAGTGCCCCAGTCTTCCCATTTAAAGAAATAATGATAACAACAACACATTGGGAAAACAATACACCTAATCACAAACTAATGAAATTACATATCATATAAAGAAACTAGTCATAAAAAAGTCAATAGGAAAAAAGCTCTACATTTCTTCTTCAATAGCCAATAACAATTTAGAGTAGTGTTAGAAATCAACTTGAGTATGAAAAGTACAATCTGCTAAAGGTTTTGGCTTTTTTTATTATTATTACTACTTTATTTTATTTTTTTCAGGAAACAAGTGTGAAACAATCTAAGGAGAAAATTCAGAAAATGCTCAATCTTCAAAAGATTAAAACCATTTCACAGAAAAATACTTTGGTAAAAACAAAAGGAGACTCAAAGATACCCGTCAGTATGGACCCCCCTAAATTATTTTACAGCATAGCCCTGTGAAGTTCTTTCAGAAAAATCTCCATCATTTTCCTCTCTATTCAGGTCTCACAAACAAAAAGATCTCAATTTCATTTGATAACTCTTAGTTCTGGCTTCTCTACTGGCAGAGACAGTGAACAATCTGTCCTTTACTATTCCTTTCATGCCAATCAACTTTACAAGTCTCCACAATATATCATCTCAATTATCCTATTTTCAGAGTAAAGCTCTACCTGCCTTTTAGCTATTCACCGTTTAGAAGCTGTTGCACATCTTTGATCATGCTGCTCACTGCCTTGTTGCTTTCTCTGAACCTTTTCCTTTTTTTTTTTTTATCCTTTGAAGTGAAAGGACCAGAAATACTGTCAGTACTGAAGATACAAAGCCACCTTAGATGCATACAGTGATGTTTTCAGTTCTGCTTTCTACTTCTTTTCTAAAAAAAAAAAAAAAAACTCCAACATTTGGTTAGCTTTTATGAATTCTTAAAGCCTGAGATTTTATTTCACAGCTGCAGTGGTCAGTTCAGAGCCCATCATTCTTTACATGGAGCAAGGACTCTTCCCTCCCATGTTTACAACTAAGCTTTTATATGAAAGGAGGTTGTGGCAAGAAGGGTGTCAGTCTCTTCTCTCAGGTGACAAGTGATAGGATGAGAGGAAATGGTCTGAAGTTGCACCAAGGGATGTTTAGGTTGGATATTAGGAAGAATTTCTTCATGGAGAGGGCAGTCAAGCATTGGAATGGGCTGCCCAGGGAAGCTGGGGAGTCCCATCCCCAGAGGTATTTAAGAGATGTGTGGACATGGCACTAGGGTTTAGTGATAGGACTTGGTAGGTCAGGTTGATGCTTGGACTTGATGATCTTGAAGGTCTTTTCCAACCTAGATGGTTCTATGATCCTAAGACTTCACCTTCTATTGTATTGTCACTTAATCAGCGAGTCCTATTGTCATTCTTCAGAGCTGTCCCTTACCCTTCCCAGTCTGAACAGTTCTGTTGAATGCGCAAACTGTCACCTCATGTTTCATTCCATTTCACAGTTTGTTGTGAATATGTTGAAAACAGAAGTCCCAGCAAAGTGGGATTGTGTGGGATATCCCTTCATTGTGAACTTCAACCCAATTACTCTTCCCCTCAGTTTCTATCTTTCAAACAATTATTTATCCAAACAAGAACCATTGTTATTAAGTTTCCTTTAAGGCATGTATGAAACAAGGATTTTGTTGGGAGTCTTTTCAAAACCCAAGCAAACTATATCAATCCTTTATTCGCATTATTAATGATTCTTCACAAAGCACAGGCAGGTTTCTGAGACACGGCAACTCTTTGCCAGAAATTTTTTTTATCTATATATTTGTTAATGGTATTTTTTTAAATTATGATTGTTAATTATTTCACTAGTACAGACACCAGGCTTACCAGACTGTGGTTCTACAGATCACCTTTCGCACCTTTCACAGGTATGTACTTTTCACCTCTCAATCCCCAAACACCAACATACCTTAGACAATGTCTTTTAATTTAAAACAATTATATTTAAACCAAATGATGGTTTATGATCTTCATGGTTTATGACCATTATGGTGGTTTTATGATTTTATTCCATCACCTCTTCTGATACAAAATACTTTATAGAAATTTACATTTTTATAAGAAATAATTCATTTTAATTATATTTTCATGTTTATATTATTTTTTATCTTATTTTATGTTCATTTTTAATTGAATAGTTAAGTGTTGTGTCATCATTTATCAAATAAATGATCCCTATGGTGACATTTAAATTAGCAAATTAAACATGATCAGGACACAGATTCAAACACTGAGACATGATTAGCTAAATTCCATATAGTTAAATTGTCAGCACAGAGCAAGGTATGGTTTAGACAGTGACTACTTAACACTCTTCTAAATCCAGTCCTGGCATGGACTGGGTTAGCCTGAGCCAAGGGCCATTATCAGTAAGTGTTTTGCAGATGGGCTCCCTGTTTCAGGAGAGGTGAGTGAGTTTAGTTACATGGACATAAGTCATGCTGTACCAGGCAACCTCAAAGTGACTGGGTAGGAAATGATGTAGCGTGCAGTGTCCAGCTAATGCATCACACCGACTTCGACTCATTAAACTGCCACCAAAACTCTTCAGTATGAGCACCTGCAAACCTTCCTATCAACAAAAATATGAAAATAAAATCTTCACACTTTCCTACTATTGTAAATGTTTGGACACAGTCAGTCAATTTCATCTCCCTGCCTAGAGAGGCAATAACTAGTTCTCTTCCAACCAACATCCACTCAGCCAGCAGAAAGGAGCCTCCTCTGTTGCATCCTCCCTGACTGCTTCTCCTCACCGTGTGATAGCGAGAAAGAAGAGAAACCAGTGATGTCCCAAATTACAAATCTCCAGACATTCACAACAAGAATTGCTGAGGTTTTCTCCAGGTATAATACTCTTTAATTGGCAAAAAATGTCTTTGCTTAGAGTATTTCTTATTGATGCTTAAAAGAAGTAAATAAAGATATTCAAGGCTGCTTCCCCTGTGGCTGTAAAGGGCCAGCAAGCACATCCTTGTATAGCTCACCCTTACAAGGAGCCATTTGTTCCCTGCTATTAGATATGCCTTACTATCAATATCACAGAAAATGTATTTTATTTTGTAATAATCTGATCAAACGCACCAGCAAATGCTTAATAATACTATTTGATCATATGTATCACCTGCCCACTGTAGACAATACAGGGATGTTTAATAGTAGCATACCCCACAGCAGTGTAGAACAGCTCAGAAAAACAGGGTCTCCAGTGCATTGCTATGGACATAACTCTCCTTGACAGCGATCCGAAAAATTAAATGTAAATTAATATACTGGGAGTTTGTCAAAGAAATTTTATAGTTTGGCAGACATCTCTTTCCCATGCCCTAATGAGTCCTCAATAGCCCTGGAGAAATAGGTTCTACATTGCAGAAATATTTTTCAGTTGAAATAGACTACTTGGAAAGATGCATCTCTAAGACAACAGAAAAAAAAACACCTTAAACAGCACGGTTACTGTAACTCGTGATCCAGAACCATTAAAATGATCATTAGTTTTGATTTCTGTTAAGTACTGAAACACTGCTACTGAAAAAAAAAAAAAAAAAAAGTGAATCAAAGATTTTCATTTTAAATTTTGAAAGGAGTAAAAAAAAAAAACATATATATGCAGTTTTCATTCCAAAACAAGGGAAGAGATTGATGCAGATGAAATATAATTTTGCATCCTGAAAGTGTACTTTAGGGTGAACATTAAAATGACATTTTATCAGGAGAACTGACTATTCCATTTGTGTTGTACAGGGTGATAATCTGATTAGCCACCAGGGAAATAAAATAAATTTCCCTCGCATATAATCAATACAGAAACTATATTAATCTCCACATTAAAATTCTCTGCACTCACAGTCTCTCCACACTAATATATTATTTATGAAAATAAACTTATTTTTCAAAAAATATAAATTATTTTCAGTTCTCCACAGTCTATTGTATTACCTACTGTAAAAGACGGATTTTCCTCAAACCCCATTTCCATTTTTTCATGTATCTATTCATACCATTAGCCAGAACTAAGCTGTGAGATTACAAGTCAGTAGCAGCTTGAAGAGTTATGAAGAAAAGCAAATCTGAGTAATTGGAAGTTAAAACCAGGAAAGCCAGTTGTTTGGCTTGCACAGAAGTAAGCACCTTTCAACCTTGCTCAAGACAAAAAAAAACAGGTATTTGGTGCAATCAGGATCAGCTGCATACATAACAATCTCCAGAGTGTCAGTTGTGAAGATGGTAGGTAGTAAACACAACAAATTGGCCTCCTTTCCTACTATTCCTAGACCTTGTAGCCTTTTCACCCCTGTATTTACCCCAGTGGGTTTTAAGTCTTTAAAATCTGTGAGCTGAACTGATACGTAATTATACATAATCTTCCATTTAATAAAAGACAGGTTATCTAAAATTACGCTTATTCAGTGCACTTACTTACATGCAGAATGACGCCCAGTCTCAAAGAAATGGCTATCTCCCCCCAAAAAACCTGTCCCCAGTTTTTATTGCTGAGCATGACGTTATGTGTCACAGAAAATCCTTCTGTTCAGTTCAGGTCAGCTGCCCAGCTTGTGTCCCCTACCAACCTCTTGCCCACCCCCAGCTTACTTGTTGAGAGTGGGGAGAGGTGGGAAAAAGAGAAAGCCTTGATGCCGTACAAGCACTGCTCAGCAACAACCATGACACCAATGTGTTAATTAACACTGTTTTAGTCACAAATCCAAAATAGCACCATACAAGCTGCATGAAAAAATTAATTCCATTCTATCAAGCACCAGTACATAGTCCTTTGGATCACACAGTGCAATATGTAATCTTGAATTAGGTGTTTGCAAATGAGGTCTTCATCACCCAGAATGGAAGTAACAAGAAGTGTGTTCAAACTATGTCACAGGATGACCTTTCACAAGTCCTATCTTGGTGTAGATCACTGAATATATGAGATCATGGTGCAAGAAAGAAAGAAAGAAAAATAATTGCTGAATAACCTTTGACAAGCATATTCCCATAAATTAAATACTTTGTAGGATGTTAACAAGATTAACTGTAAAATGTAACCCAGTGTGAACTGACGCTAGCTAAGCCTCATTGCTGAGTGCCTTTGGAACAGAATTGCTCGATGCCTCTCAACTAATTTGACTGACACAGTTAGAAAGAAGGAGACAGAAGGAGACAGAGACAGAAGATGCAGGTATGTTTTCCCAAAAGTTGGATGAATCCTCCAGCCCTAGCCTCCTGCTTTCTGGAAAAGTACCCTTAATCATTAAATTGATATATTAATAGTAATTAAAACAACTTGCAACACTACCTTCTCCCGTGGCCTTTCTTTGTGCTCAAAAATACTGCACTGTATGCAAATTTCAAAGTTATAGATTTGTGTTCTTTGAACCCTGAATGGAACTTAGGAGTGGGATTTCCTATTCTGCATACTTTAGAAACCTTACCTATGAAAAACAAACAAAAAAAAACACACAAAAAAAAAACACACTGAAAAAGCAAACATTATTGCAGTTATGGATCTGTGCCATACCAGAAGTTTAAAAACATAAATTTTCATCATACAAAAAAGATATAGAAATCCATGGATCCTCAAGAACTTGAACTGAAAGCTTGCTTTTTCTCTCTCTTTCTCTCTCTCTCTTCCTTTCTTTCTTTTTCTTTCTTTTCCTTTCTTCCTTCCCTTTTTCCTTCCTTCCTTTTCCTTCTCTCTCTCTTTCTTTTTTAAAAATTAAATGGATAACATAGACTTATTCCTAAATCCAATATAAATTTCACTTTAGATGTTTATGGGTCATGTTTGTGAGCATGGGCACACAATCTGGACCTCTGTACTCTAAGAAAAATGAGGTGAGAAATATTAGCCTCCTGACAGATAGCAGACAAGGGCATCATTATAGTTCCATCTACAAATAGTGGATACTGACAAATACTGATTCCTACAAGCTGAAAGCTTAGGAACATTAAATGTACCCTTGTTTCTTTTTTCTTCTCAGTTATAAAGCCACCATATTCAATTAAGGAGATCTCTTTTGGGGGTAAGAAAACACAACTATTATTTCATAAAAATGCAATGATATTCTTGATAAAAATAAGAAATAAAACATCCTCTATTCTCCCAAGACATTTTGGGAATAGCCTACTAAATCTCAAATCTCACAGAATAAGCCCCTTCCTCTACCACTTGACCCATTTATCAACCCCGACTCTGATTATGATAGCAGACTGTGATAGTAGGACTACTGACATCCCTTTTCCTTCTGGAGCTTCCTTCAGCCCTATGGGGTTAAGTTCCAAAAACTTTTGTTTAATGCTTCTGTTGAATTCCCATGCACAGTGTAAAGACTAGTATTATACACCACTACTCGCCACTGGAGCATAGCTGTGTTGCACTGACAGTTCTGGAGTGCTTCTTGGTATTGGAAAGCAATCCTTAAGGGATGTAACTTATCATTTTGTGGTGAATAACATTCATGAAGTTTATAGTTTTGTATGCAAGATAACAATACAAGCAGCATGAGGGAAATTCACCAATAGACAAGAGACCTGACTGTGCTCTGTGAAATTCTAATTATTTCAGAGGTTCAGCCTCTGATGGTATTAATTGGAGAATGAATGGAGAAACATTCAACAGTGAATTGGCTGATGCCGTCAATAACGGTTTAGTGGCTTCCAAAATCAACAGGTTCTCAACCACTTCCTTTTCTCTGTGCTTGCCAATACATTAGTCTGAGGGTTGAAGTGGAAGTGATTCTCAAACTGATATAGAATATGAAGTGGAGAAGAAAGTTCAAGAAATTCGTCCAGAACATTGGCATCAAATATTCATCTTAGGCCTACTATAGAATATGTGATACTAATAATGTTCTGGAAATTCAGCTAGCAACCTTTGTCTTACCTCTCATATAAACTCTGACAGGTAATATACAGCAACTGGCAAGCATTTTCTCTTTTCAGGTTTGGCTGCAAACATCTAAGCACTTAAAATGCTACAGAAGGAATTACATACAAAAATAACATATTTTAGAAAAAGAAAATAGTTCCCCTACTTTATTTTTCCCCCAAGAACAGAGTCACCCCTACTGAAATCTATCACCTTTTAAAAGGGGGATCAAGGAGTTTGAGAAGCTACCATGTTATTTTAAGAAGTCCTTGTCATCTTAATTCGACAAAACAATGTAGAAACTTTATTAATTTTCCTTTTAAGAAGATAAAATCCTTTCCAGAGTTCTTGGCCTAAAAAATATCAAGTAATCTTCTGATCGCTGTAAGCCATAATCTTTTATTATACAGCAATAATAACTCCCCAGAACTCACTGGAAGACCTTGGTCCACTTCTTGAACAGTACCATAAAAATGAATCACTTGCAAGATTCAAAATATCGTGCTAGTAGTATTTAACATAATTCTGCTCTAATCTAGAGATTTGTCTAAACTGAACAAAAATTAAATACTGTTAACGTTTCTTAAAAATCAATGTTAGTGAGCTTCAGCTAAAGAAAAAAAAGAAAAAAGTAGATACGTATTCACATCAAGCTTCTATTTATTTTGTGAAATGCTTCAATATGAACAACCTTATATGGTGAAAGGCTAGAAACAAAACACTATGGGCACAGGATATTCTGTATGCTATCAAAAAATCAAAGTGGAAAGACTTACCACTTCTTCATGAGTAGCACTTTCTACATTAATACCATTAACCTAAAAACAGAGATGCAATAGGAACAGAATGATTTCCAATATGTAAGTGGGTTAATGAAACAAACGTAAAGGCAAGTATGAAACAAATGTCTGTAGAAAAAAGCAAACCTTTACTGACCTGCATTATTGCATCCCCTATAAATAACATTCCTGTTTGGTCAGCTGTGGGATAACAGAAAAAGTACAATTTAATTCAAAGCAGTACTGAAAAACAATGTATATTATGTTTCAACATTTGGTTTAGCATGCTGTTTGTAAGCATCATTTGAAACTGATTTGCTTGTGAAAATACCAATGGCATAGCAATCAGTGTTCATTCTAAAAAGGTAATAGATTCCTAGCAATTTTAAACAAATTAAGAGAGTTACTTCCCATGCACAAAGAACTTATTTAATATGGAATACAAATGTCATTTCTCACTAATGAAGGATTTAATTAAATTATGTGGAAAGCATGATTCACACTTTTCATTATTATTCTACAAACGGGAAATAGGAATTTCTGAAAATACTTAGCAATTCCTTTCCTCCTGAACAAATTTACAGGGACTGCTATAATTAAAGAGGTTGTGCCTAGAATTTAATACAACTCTTTAACATGAAGTTTGAGTTATCTTAGTTCCTGAGAATAACATAATACATTATTTCAGTTGGTAATTTGCATGTTTCCTGCCTTACAAAATCAATGGGAATGATATAATGAAACTGCAAAGAAAAACAATTCTACACAGACACAATGACATTTTTGAGGTGTATTCACCAGCTTTTAAATTTATTTAATTTTTATCAAAAATTCATGGATGTTTACCTTTTGAAATTTAGCACTTAATTGAAAGTAAGTCTCTGATCCTGCAGACTGATATGATTAAATTAAGCATATGAGTAGTCTTATATACATGATCTTATAGAGTCACAGTTCAAGACACTGAAGAATGTTAACCAAGATAGTATTTTGAGATATGTAAATAGAGGAAAGAGAAGAAAGAGAGGAAGGAACTAAAAATATTCTTACCATTTCTACAGTAAAGTTTTTGCTGCTGAAAATGTCACACTTTTGGTAAAAAAAAAAACCAGCTTCTTTATATTAAATTTATATTTCTAATAGATTTTTCATCACTCTTTTGGCAGATAAAGGATACATTTTATTAGTACTTTTATCAGTACTTAGGAAAGATTTCATGATTTATTTTAAATACCATGTTACAAGTTGTACTGAAGGTCTTTACCCTACATTTAATCCCACTTTGTATTTAAAAATATGCACACAATTTTTAATAGCATAATTCAGTTGCACAGAAGCGCAACTGATTTAAAGCACTTTGAAAAAAACAAGCAATTCAGTGTAGCCTGTATAGGTACCTGTATCCCTGTATTGGGGAGACATATGCTACCTTGGGCATCTCAGTATTAAACTTCTGGTCAAGATGTTAGCAATACATACACCAATAGTGAAAGTCACCTGATCCATTTTTTTATTCAACGTTTATGCCCACTGTGTGTTAATGACTAGGAACAAAGCTAAGAAATGTTGACTACTACATCTGTAATAGCAGGTGATGAGTCAGAACAGAGATGGATTATAGCCCAGTAATAGCCCAGGACTGGCTCATTAGGGGTGTCCTCCTGTAGCAGGTTGAGACCCACTCACACCTCCATGACCCCTCCCTAGCTTATTCAACAGATGTTCAAGCACTATATTATGAGGAGGTCAAAGTTTCAGGGACTGTTGTATTGCTTTTAAGTAAGGTTAGCTTCTGCGGTCCTTTACAGCTACTGTTGGTAGCAGGAGTGCATCACTGTGTGAGGCTGGTGTGCCTCAGGATGGGCACTTGGGGGCCCACATAATAGAAAGTGAAGTTTTGTGTAACAGTTCCATAAAAACAGGAAAGGGAAAATTACCAACACAAAGTTCTTGATGTAGGGTTAGTAAACAGTTCAAGGACTGAAGAGGAAAAACACTGACATGAAAAGGTATAAAAAACACTGACATGAGAAGGTATAAAAAAAAATCTCAAGGAACTAAAACAGGTAGCTGAAGGATGGTAACTCAGCAGCACTGAAGGCAAATCCCTTCCAGGGAGCAACAGAGGCTGAACATTCCCCTGCTGACTGCCAAGACAGCAAAGGCTTATTGGCTGTTCCACAGTGATGAGTACTGCAATGCCCCTAGCTACCTATTGTGTGCATTAGCCAATAAATATTACAGTTTAAGTGCACAAAGCAATTGTATTCTGCTTGCAGAGTCTTTACACACAACTGAAGCTGTCCAGATAAAGTGAGTAAGAGGAGGAGAGTTACACAGCTAATGCCAAATGTTCTATGAACTGAAAGAGAACATGGAAAATAGGCAGAATCAGAACATTTACTTCAAAAGTACATTATACAGCTAACTAACACAATAATGTGGACACCTCCATGGCTGCTGTCATCGTGGCAAGTGATGGTACTCTGGCAAATGATGCTTACAAGTCTGTGATGAAACACTTTGCTTTATATATAACCTCTATAGCTTAAAATCAATGATGATTTCTGACACAAATATTTTCTACAAGTCAAATTGTAGAGGAAATGTCACTGCGAAGCAGAAGACACAATGTAGTTGGCAAGTGTATTAGAACTAAAGTGACCTGAAAAACTCCTTGGAAAGAGACAAAAAGACAGTCTTGTTCTCTCTCATTTTAAATCTGATGACAAGTAGTGTATCATTTCAAACTCTACTTATGCTTTCATTAAGTTATACCTTTTCTGCATGAAAAAACATTGTTAATTTCAAGTGCTATGTTCCACTTTATGTGGAACTTCGTCTCCCGCTGGTAGCATCCTCATATACAAAGATGTCTATGAAAGGTTGCTCTGCAATTATGAGTCACTCTGTGTAGAATTAATCAGTACTAAAAACAGACCACTTGAGCAACTGTATTGAGATACCAAGTAGCATATAATCTTATTCAGAGAAAGAGTAAATACAACTTTACTGGAATTCGGTATACCTCTTGAAGCTTTACTTGAAATAATATTTTATTAGTAATGAACTGAACATGGCCAGAAAAACATTTTCAAAAGAAAATATGCACAAAGTAGTAATAAGCAGCAATATACCAAGATTTAAAAGAAAATCAGGTGTGTGCTGCAACAATTAGTATTTGTCACTGATAACAACTCTACATTTCAATTATCTTTTGTACATTCATTAAATTCACAAGTGATACTGCAGTAGGAGGAAAGCATCAGGGAAACCCAAAGGGGCTTCTATAGAGGAAGTGATACAAAATAAACCATAAAAAAAAAAAAAATAAAATACGATTCTTAAGAATATATTAGACTTGAAAAACTTTCCCAAGAGTAAATGACCTATCATACTAGTTATTCAAAAAAATAAATAAATAAATAAAAGAGAATCAGACAGAAACATGGACTATGAAAAGTTATTTTGCACCCTTTGAAAGGGGAAAAGAACAAGTAATTCTTCTGAGCTCTGTTTTATTTCCTCTTCATAACCATTAGCTATATTAAAGTTTTGAAAATTTAAAAGACTGTGAAATGGTTAATTCACCAAACAGGTTCTTGGGAAATTCTGACTTACCACATGGTAGTGATGCACAGATCTATGCAGATTTGAGTCTGTAAGTAATACAATGTGCTTGTATTTTTCAAGCCTTATAACAATACATACTTTCACTAAATTTTTGCTGAATTCCTGAATACTATGAGAAATGTACCATGTGCTAAGTCCTCTAACATTGTATATATGATACACAAAAACATGCTGTTTAAGGCATACAGGTAAGCTCATCGACTTCATGACCTCTCAATTCTTAAGCTTAACCTTAAATATATGTAAAAGTGTCCAGCTCCATAAAGGGAATTTAAATGACAAGTTAAGCAAGTATACAACTTAAAAAGAGAAGACTGGAGAAATTGGTATCTAGAATGCAAGAGGTTTCATAAAGTTATCTACAAGTGTTTTTCCCTTCTCTCTTGGACATAGTTACAGTCGTGACTGTAAAGACACCACTGGTGCAATTCACTTTTACATTTTCTTGAAAATAAGTAGTCTTGTAACTGTATTTGTAATCAATGCTTTAAAACAGAACTATATTAACTCAAATATTAAATACAACCTTGTTAAGGAAGTTTTAAAAAATTAGCATGCTCTTTAGAGGACTTGAGCCAAAAACTGAGAGGTCATGCAAAGTGGTTGTCAGGTCTCCATCCTCAGAAAAAAGAAAATTCAACTGGACAGTCCTGGGCACACTGCTCTAGCTAATGCTGCTTGAGCAGAAGGGTGTACTACATAATCTTAAGAGGTCTCTTCCAACCTCAAAAATTCTGTGGTTTGCAAAGCTGCACACAAGACTTTATTGAATATTTCAACATATTTGTTCAACAACTATTAACCTATTAAGGAAGTATTTGTTGTAAATAAGAATATTTGGAATGAAAATAGAATTTAGTTAGGTTGATTCTCAGATGTTAATTCTTCTCAGAATTATCCTTCGTACTCTATGCAACCCATCTTGGTTTCTTGAAACTTTTTGCTGAGAGAAACCAAGGTATTGATTTTCTTACAGAAAACAAAAAGACAGATCTTCTTACAAGTTTTCAGTATGACTAGTAAGGAAGGTTAAGAAGAACCATCACCTCACCCTCCTCTCCCCCTGCTCCACAAAAACAAAACAAAACAAAAAAAGAAATGATGGACATTTCTATCCATATGTACTTCCATTTCTTAACATCATATCCAGTATTGTGCTGTAACGTGACTTTCTCTCTTCCATTATTATTGTCTTTTTTTCTTCACTGTTTTGATTTATCTATCTGTATCTGTTTGTGTCTGTGATTTTCCATCTCACTTTCTTTTAATTTTCTGTGTATCACCCTTAAGGGCTGTACTCTCAACCACTCACGCCTTATTTTATTTATATAAACACTTTAAATATCTTATTATTTATTTATTTTAAGGAAAGGCATGGCAACTGAGTTGGGGCAACAAGAAAAGAAGAGTAATTTTTTTTTTTTTAATCGTGGACTTTCAGTATATGAAGGGGCCTTATAAGAAAGATGGAGAAATACTTTTTACCAGGGCCTGTGGTGGCAGGACAAAGAGAAACGGTTTTTAACTGAAAGAGGGTAGATATTTGGGGAATTGGACTAGATGATCTTTCAAGGTCTCTTCCAATCACTAACATTCTGTGATTTAGATTGGACACAAGGATTTATTTATTTTACATTGAGGTGGTGAGACACTGGAACAGCTGCCCAAAGAAGTGTTCTGGGAGATTTCAGAGCTGGGTTGGATGGGGTTTTGAGTAACCTGATCTAGTGAAAGATGTCTCTGCCGATGGCGGGGGGATAGGACTAAATGATCTTTAGAGGTCCCTTCTGACTAAAACTATTGTATGATTCTATAATCTCCAGAAAATTTGAAAATACTAATTGCCACTGTTATTTACCACTGGGGATACATACCTAACCTTAGCTAGGAAGTTCCTTGCTTTTGAAAATAAAAGTGAAAATACTTATGCATTGTATACATACAGAATTAACTAGCAATAAGTAAGAGGCAAAAGCAATACTTAAAACTACAAGCAAGCTATTTTTTGTCATTTTTTAAAAACAAAGTTATAATAGCCAGGCACAGGTAACACTCCATTAAGAGTCAGTGAAAAGCTATTTAAAATAACAAAATTGTGGTCTTTCTATTAATATGGTTAGTAGTATTAGAAGCTCTAGGTACTCTATACATATAATCAATCTAAATCTGATATTTCCAGATTTATTACAATATTTTTCAGGTGAAATAGTTGTGTGCATTTAAAAAAATAATCACTAGGTTAATAAATTGATAGAAAAATGTAGTACAATGTAAAGGAAAATTAATCTGATCATACAATTGCAATACTCTAAGGCATAAGGTTAGCTCTAATAGACATGATTAATATCACATCTAAAAGGCTTGCTGAGCTGAATAACATAGTCAGACAAGTTATGAATATGTAACATTATATTAGGATATAAATTAAAGGCAAATCTGGCATCTTCAATTTTTTTTTTTTTAAATGTGTAACAGCTTCCACTAAATACTATTACAGAATGCAAGAAAGTTTTAAATGCTGTAGAGGGGAAGACAAACTTGCAGACTAAGGGGGGATGCCTGAAATAATGGAAATACATGCATTAAATGAGACACAAGAGAAGAAGAGATACATTTCCTAAAATAGCCTAGAAAGTCTTTAGTTCAGAAACCAGTAATGGAAAGATAAGAACACTGAAAAAATCAAAAGTAGAACTTTTGTGAAGTTGCCGAAGGATGTTATTAAATCTCTCATATTATTCCATATGACAGTATCTCCAAACAGAAGGGTTGTCACATTTGCTCCTTCCATCAAATATTCTGTATGATTCTTGACTGTGCTTCAGCCCAAATAATCTGAATGAGTTTTACTCTGTCTTTAATTCATATTTTTCAATGCAGTAGGAATCTTTGTTACATGTTAGATGGTTTCTGCCTAGTTGCTTGCTTCTCCAGCTTCAGTACTAAAACATTATGGTAAAAGCAAGTTTCAAATCCATAGTCCAAAACACCATTCATCTTAAGAAGGACTTCAACCAGTTCTTTCCTGAACAAATTACCTGAGAGAAAATGTACAATACAGTTCTCTGATTTCCCTACATGAAAAAATTATCATCAACCTTTGTCTTCAGTCTGGACTGCAGTGGTAAATTCAAAAAATAACTTTAAATGTATTTCATCAGATTTCTGCATTTCATAAGGGCACTACACTGTTAGCCATTCAGAATCATAGAATCATAAAGGTAGGAAAAGACCTTCAAGATCAGAAGGTAAATAGAAGAAAGAATAGAAATTGTACATTTAAAGGGCATCTTAAGGTCATAGTTTTTTCACCCAACTGCTACCTGCAACAGATGATAACTAACAATATTTTTGTACCTTTCTCTATGAATTTTGGAGTACAAATGATAACCATAATATCAGAGGTCCACTGAAATTACAGATATTGTTTTTCAGATTTTATCAACCTTTTGCTTCAGAAACTGCAAAATGCACCATTCAAAGAGAATACTCACCATAAAAACCTAAGGAACTGAAATAATACTCCCAGAAACATTTTACATTTTAACACAGCTGTCAAGCAAAAAATAATTATTTTTTTAATCAAAAGTTGATCTTCTTCACATCCATTAAGAATAATTTTATTATTAACATACCCTATGAATATAATTTCAAACAAACAAAAAAAAAAAAACAAAAAAGCATTATTCTTTATCAGGAACTTAATGCACAATTTTTTATATACATCAACAGCCATGTATACATAAGCGTATAGAGAGAGAGAACCTCACCTTGGGAAAGTATGTAAGTGACTGTTTAAATCTAGAGTTGGACACTAAATTCACTGTTTCTGATTTTTAGCCAAACCAAATGAATGAAAACAAATTCAAATTAACCCATGACAATGCTTTAATTTTCTCTGTAAAAATGTGTTTTAGATTTATCACAGTCTTAATTGCTATAAAAAGAAAACTAAGACAAATTCTATAACAAAACAAAACTACAAATATTTCATCCTGTTTTTTAGAAATAATTTAAATGCATAAAAATAGATATTTCATTGTAATAATGAAGACATTATCATTGTAAAAATATTCCACAGATTAGATTTAAACTATATACCTGCTCAGTTAGATAAACACATAAAAGTTGACCATTTGCATCCTTCTAACCAAAGAATTCTTAAGGTTTAGGTCAGTAACTTATGTTCCACGCTTCAGCACTTAATCCTTGAAACAAATCCGAATAGTATAAAGAGTTCAGTTCAATAATTTATCTATCTATATGCATCTTATTAAATATACGATGACTACTGACTCCTATTCATATAATTGGACCTTAAGTATGCTCTTAACTATTCTGTTGAACAAAAATACTTTTCTGAATCAGGGACCAGAGTATCTGCACTTTGCTTGTTGACTGTTCTTCAACAGTTCATTAGGATATCCTTTCTACCGTAAGAACTGCTGGTCTCAAGGATGCAGTATAATAATAAATAAATCAAAAATGCAAAGAATATTCTTCGCTGTCCTGTGAAACTAAGTTTAATGCTGTAGGCATGGATCCAGTAGAGATAATGATGAGTCAATGTTACCTTTAAATATAATCAGCTATTCATTAATAAAGAAAAATAACACTGACAAATATAATTAAAAATGACACACAGAAGATATGAATAATCCTTCAAAAGTGTATGTATATTTAATATGTAGGTGATACTAGGAAATAGTGTACATAGATTAAGTATCATCTAACTTCAAAAATTTTATGTTCAAATCAGTTCTTTCTTATGTTTAAAGATAGCTTTGTATTTAGCCTTCACTTTCATAACAGATAATGAAAGTTTTTGATTCATTCTGACCTCCTTATGAACACAAATATAGAAGCATAGAATCATAGAATATCCCGAGTTGGAAGGGACCCATAAGGATCATCAAGTCCAACTCCTGGCATCGCACAGGTCTACCCAAAAGTTTAGACCATGTGACTAAGTGCACAGTCCAATCACTTCTTAAATTCAGACAGGCTTGGTGCAGTGACTACTTCACTGGGGAGCCTGTTCCAGTGTGCAACGACCTTCTCGGTGAAGAACCTCTTCCTGATGTCTAGCCTAAACTTCCCCTGCCTCAGCTTAACACCGTTCCTGTGGGTCCTGTCACTGGTGATTACGGAGAATAGGTCACCTGCCTCTCCACTCCCCCTCGTGAGGAAGTTGTAGACTGCGATGAGGTCCCCCCTCAGCCTCCTCTTCTCCAGGCTGAACAGGCCCAGTGACCTCAGCCGCTCCTCATATGTCTTCCCCTCTAGGCCCTTCACCATCTTCGTCACCCTCCTCTGGACACTCTCCAACAGTTTAATGTCCTTTTTGTACTGTGGTGCCCAGAACTGCACACAGTACTCGAGGTGAGGCCGCACCAGCGCAGAGTAGAGCGGGACAATCACTTCCCTTGACCGACTAGCAATGCTGTGCTTGATGCATCCCAGGATACGGTTGGCCCTCCTGGCTGCCAGGGCACGCTGCTGGCTCATATTCAACTTGCTGTCAACCGCAACCCCCAGATCCCTCTCTGCGGGGCTGCTCTCCAGCGTCTCATCCCCCAGTCTGTACGTATAGCCAGGGTTGCCCCGTCCCAGGTGCAGGACCCAGCACTTGCTTTTGTTAAACTTCATGTGGACGGTGATCGCCCAGCTCTCCAATCTGTCCAGGTCTCTCTGCAACGCCTTTCCACCCTCATCCGAGTCCACAACTCCTCCAAGTTTGGTGTTGTCGGCAAATTTGCTCAAAACATCTTCTAGTCCTACACCCAAATCATTTATAAAAACATTGAAGAGGACTGGCCCTAAAATGGAGCCTTGAGGGACCCCACTAGTGACCATCTGCCAGCCAGATGTGGCCCCATTTACCACAACCCTTATCTCCATCTTGGCTTAACTATTCCTTAATCTTGACCTTGCTGAAGTGAAGCTCCAAGGCTGATGAAGCCAAGGTGATGAAGAATATAAATTACAAATACAAACATGCTGTGCATCTTGCTTATAATCTCACATCACGCGCAATGATTTATCCATATTAGGCTTGGTTACTCTAGTTGCACCACCTTCGTGGATGACTGGAGTCAGCATAGAAAAAAATACTTCTGCGGGCATTATCACATATGCTTCCATATCAAACCATCTTTGCCTGGTATATATGTGTAAGTGACACTGCTGTAAGCCCTCATCAAACTGGCACTGTGTCCTCCAAACAGATGGTCCTGAATGGAGGCAGCCAGGATGTGGTATTTGGACACAGTCCATGTTTGGAGAGTGCAGAGTTTCAAGCCAAGAATGTTTCAATGGCTGAATGTCCTGAGTTCATTCCAATCCTGCCAGGTTATACGGCATCTCCCCTCAGAAATGGGCTAAACACATAAAATAACAAGTCACCCTTTATCACAGGAGGTGGCAAAATGCTTTCAAATTAAAGTTTTAACCAGTTTTGGCTCTCAAAAGAGGATCCTTTGCAAAACTGGCAAAATGCAAACTATCCCTATTACACCAACTTTTATTCAATTTTATTTAACTATTTTTGTCATGCCTCAATGACCTGAACCCACTGTTCTGTTTCATCGCTGCTGCTTGTCTGACTCCACATGTTATATGAGATACAAGCAGAGCTCACAGCAGTAGTCAGATTATTGCAGCAGTGCTCACAAAAATGGAAAGCTGCATCAAGGTAACCAAATGTGACTGCTAACTTGGTAACTGCAACGTGAAACAGAAATTCAATTCTTTGACCAGAGGAACGTAACAGTTTTTACAATTAATATATACAGTACTGTATGCAATGAAAGTCACTTGTACCTACTGTCAAGTTACATTTCTAAGTCTGTAACTATTTACTGCCTCTACCCTTCAGAATCCACAAGTTCATAAAAATATTTTAGTAATTACAGATGGGAATAACGGATACTAGATGGAAAGATATAATCACAGAAAAGCTTGTACAATTATCTCTATATTGTTTATGAGGATTCCTTTAAGTACATTTAATGGATCTGACATATTTTCTTACAGGTTCACTGTACATCAAGTAAGCCTGAATGATCTGATTCCTTTCAAAGTTCAGGATACTCAGCTACACACATCATAAGAATAGGACTCGGCAGCGCTCAATGAATCATAGAATCACTTCTGCTGAAGGGCACCTCAGGAGCTGACCTGCTCCAGACCCCCCCCCACTGAAAACAGGGCCAAGGTTCTCATCTTCATGACAGAGATGCAACTGATAGTATATATACAGCTTTCTTCATACTTTGTCAGGTGTGCCAGTGTCCTTATGCCATTCACTGATTCAGCCATGAACACTGTATAGGAGCTTATTGTGATGCAGCATTGTCTCTGGTTATAACTGCTACTCACTTTAGAGCTTCCTTGGACAAAAGGCTACAACATCTTGCAAATATCTTTTGATTTTCAAATCTGCGGTAACCCACTGACACCATAAAGTTGTTGTTGCACTCATTACTCTACAAATAAACACAGTCAGTTCATGAAAAACTGCCTAGATACAAAACTGTGCATACAAGTATTTGATATATAAAACCAGAACTAACTTTGATTCAAAGCACTGTGTCCTAAAAAGGGCAGTAGATATCTTCCCCTCATTGGTGATTAATTGTATAAACTACATTCCTTAGACCTCAATGGTTATATTAGTATTTTTTATTATTATTATGTATTTACTTTCTTGATACGGTTTATTATGCTGTGTATTCATGGAACCTATTATTGTTCCACCTACATAAACACAACTGGCATAAAAACATCTATTCACTTTCTTCTGCAGAAACAATATCATAAACGAGAATCATCATGTTGATATATATCTAAGTGCCGTAACACAGGAAACTTGAAGGAGTCTTTCTAATTGGATACTGGCATAGACAATCTATTCAGTGTTCACTAGATATCATCTGAAATTAGATTACCAACTTCAGGTATTACACTTCAAGCAAAACATGGGCCCACAGAAGAAAATGCAGAGAAGAAAAAGTACCGTCTGCGATCTACTAAAGCATGAGGTTGGACACAGTGCCAAGTAAAAGCGAATGTGCACAATTTCCACTGTGGCACAGCAAGAAGAGAGGCTGATGAGTAAAAAGATGGTGTCAACGGTTTGAGTCCTTTAAGGAGCAGGGCATGCACTAAGTATCATAACATAGTGCTCTGCCTTTTCTTGCATAAAAGGTTACATGAAATAGGTAGATTTATTCTAGGGAAGAGGAAATACATAGAAGATTTATCATAGGAACACAATACTTCTTCAGCTATGTAAAAATTGCCTCAGCAAAGAACAAACTAGTCCCCATGTCCACGTCCACCTGAAATGAAAATACATAAGACCCTTAGGCCATCTTGCAAGGCACTGCCCACTCACATGCAATTGTTCTACTTTACTGATTGTCCCCATTATTTTCCAGAGCAGTTTTCAAAGATCAGTCCAAGGTCTATCATTGTCCCCAAAAGGTTATTTTTGCTAGATAAATGCCAATGTAATACTTAACTGTGTTGGGCTACACCGATTTAGATCTAATGTTATTGTAACAAACATTACAAATCACTCTCTGCAACTAGGCAGTCAGTCATGCTATATGATGAATTACTGTGTAAGGAAAAGATATGTTCAGTTTATATATTTTTTTTAATCCTTTGGGTTATTAAACTTAAGTGCATCAATAGGCACTATATCATAGTTTTGTTTTCACAAGTAATGTTAAAGGCTTTGTTTACAACACAACTGTCTTACTGTAGTAAAAATATTTTTGTGAAACTATTACTTATCAGTAAAACTTCCAGTGCAGGTCCTAAAGACTTTAAAAGATTATAAATTCAGTACAAAGGTATGTGGATCACTTGGACATTTACAGAAAGGCTTAAAGACCGTATGATGCTGGAAGAATTAATTAGAATTAATTCTGAGTTTAAAGAACATTATTTTTTTTTTAATCATGTACACTACAGTACTATATATTTAAATAACATAAATATATATTTTACCTGCTTGGTCTTTAAACATTTTTGATATGACGACAGGCACTTTGTGCTCAGCACCACCCTGTAAAAGATGCATATTAACTATGAGATCTCAATTAAGGCTGAAGTGAACTAATCATACCGAAAATTAAAAGAAGAAACAATAAGTTATTCATACCTTTATGCTTAAGCCCAAGCCACCAACTGGTTGTCTACGAAGTGTAACAGTTCTGTGCTTTAAAAAATTGTAGAAAAAATACATTTAGGTGAAAACACAATATCTGAATAAGTACAGAAGATACTTTAAACTTCCTTCTACTTAAAAAAATAATGATTTTCAAAGGCACCCTGGAAACTAAATAAAGTTCTGTTTTGAAGTGTCATTCAACACTGATTTATAGGCACTTATTTAACTCCTTAACACGGAGAACAGAACTTTTCTACGAACTCTGCATGCAGATTTTTAGTATGTTTTTCTACCACTGATGTGATACTCTTCCTAAAAAGAAACTTTTACATGCTTTTGCTTTGTTCTGACAAATGTTTTCACAGTAAAACTATATGAACAGCTTTGGGATGCATATTTTCATAGCTGATTTATATTCTTTAGTTGCTATCAGGTATGCACGTTATATTTATTCTCATATTTCAATCACAAATACCAATGTCTTCTAATCCATATCTTCAGTCATATGCCATTTTTTGCAGCATATGCTAAAAGACTTTTTGTGATTGTCTGCTTCAAATGGTTATTTTCTTGCATTTCATGTTTAACTGCGTAAAGAAGATAAACATTTATCAATACTTTTCTGTATCAACCTATCATATGTTTAACAGTACACTGAATTTGGCATTGCATTAATGTGCAAATCTTGGTGCCTGACAACACAATGATATCAATTCATCCATTGACGATAATTACAGAGTTGGTGAGAACTGTTTTGCAACATACTGAACAATAGTGCATATAATGCGACCTTTCAAGAACTGGAACTGAACATGTAAGATTAATATATTTTTTTTTTCATTCTGTATATCAGAAATCATATACAAGATTACTTTTATATGTATACCTACTGATCAGATATTTTATAATTTCTCTAATTCTGATAAATGGATTTTTTGATTTTAATACTGAAGCCCATAAACACATATTAACACGTTATTTTTATTTTCTTTTATTTTCTGAAATCCACCATACTTGCCATACTTAGATTTATGTTAACTCAGGAAAAAGGGGAATACAATGCATCATTGATTTCACTCTCATTTTAGAAAGGAAAAACAAATGCATATGGGAAAACAACAACAGCAACAACAAACTTCCACACATTTTCAAAATTTCTTTCTTCTCTTACCATGAACATTATAGTACAGTAGTCTGTGCTAAAAATGGACAACTATTTTAAGTGTTGACATATAGTACCTGATTTAAATCAAAAGTTGTATATGTTTCAATCTCAGACCATATAATACAGCTTTACTGAAATCTGCACTAATTTAAATTGCTTTATTGGTACATTTCTTCATTTTGAACTGACTCAAAACTTTCAATCAAAATATTCAAATGCACTGAGAAAGTTCAGATCCAATCTGAATTAGAATATGTTTCTGCCTTCATAGTCAGAAGAGACATTTTCTATGACATAAATCCTGTTTAATTATTGTTTCTCTCCACTTATACTCACAACCTGTAAACTTATCACAAAGTTTTACTTATCACAAAGTAAAAATTATCACAATATATCCCATCACATAAGAATGATGGAATAAATGCTTTAACAGCTTGATTGCTTGAGCATTATTGGACTTCAAATACACATACAGTACATGGATAGCCTTGGCCCTTTTATAAAAGACAAGCAAGGTACTACGTAATCTTGGCCACTCAACTATAACATTCCTATTTTTATACAGTAGATACATTTCACATGATAATACTGATTCTATAAATTAGTTTATAGCTCTACAAAGAACGCTATTTGCATAATATATTTTTATAAGTTTGGCATTTGTATTTTCAGAGCTCATAGCATAGCTCATTACAGAGCTTCAAATATTCCTGTTGAAGAACACTTCCAGAGAAATTAAGTATGTACCTAAAAGTTTCTTACAAAACAGCTTTTAAAATTAGAGCTACTTGTAAAAATGCAAAAATCTCCTACATTTGAAGGTGTTCGTAAGCTGAGCAGTATCATAACCAAGATCATTTACACAAACTTATTCAATCCTATGATCACATATAATTCACTATGATTGCAACTAATAGTCATACAAGACCAAACACCACATTTCGTTTCCTATAGGTAGATTTTTGTTACCGACTTCGAATTTTTAAAAATGTAATAGTGTCCAATTCCAGAAAATTAGAAGAAATATAATACTGGGCCAATACGGAAAAATTATAAATAGAGCTGTGGATCTTCACTATATCCCAATGCTTAAAGGTCAGATAATCATAGATCTGAGAACACATAAGCCATTCTGTTATGGAATAACTGTAACCTAGTTTGTAAAAAATTAAAGGTAAATAATTTTAAAGGGGAATAATGTTGTGGAAAATATATTTTCAAATGAAATTGATGACAGAGTACCAGTGTTGTAACAACCCTTAAAATGAAGGGATCTGATAACATAGAAAAAAGTGACTAAAAACATAAAACTATTCAAAATAATATGCTATATTTTTACTATATTATTACATTTTTATTATTTTTATTTACATATTTAAATTGACTAAAAGATTTCGAATCAAAATGTAATTAAGATAAAGTTACTATTTAGTGACATCTGGTGAGGTAGTGACAATACTCGTTTTAAAAATATATATTAAAAAAATCAGTGATCTGAAGAAAACCTAAATTAATTGCAATGATGTTTGTAGGTGACACAACAGTTGTGAGAGAGTAATCATGAACAGAACAGAGCCCGAGTATACAGCAATTCAAGGTCATTTAAGGTCATTCTTGTAACTTGGAAAACAGTTCAAACAAATAGGGAAAAGCATTCAACCAAGTCATGCTCAGCACAAGAAAAAATGACTTTCCTGCATAAGCTATGGCCAAAAGCACTAGTGTAATTTTATATCATCAAAAGACTATTAACTAGGAGTAGGGAGACTACAAATTATTTCTCTGACAAGATATCCACACACTTGAAATAATACAGCCGGTACTGATATGCTCATTTTCAAAATAATCCAAATAAATTGCAGTGGTAGCAGGCAAGAGCCACCAGAATGCCAAATACTTTGAGACATTTGTCTAGAAATGCAACAAATACCAGGAGTGAAATATATTTAGCTTTTCAAAGCACTTTTCAGGGATGATCAAGCACAGGCTTAAAGCATCTTCCTTGGCAGAAGACGACCAAATCACACAGACTGATGCAATGAAAATTTCAATGACTTGAGTTCAAAACAGACACACTCAGGATACAGACACAAGACATGATTTTAAACTTTTGTGGCATGACACACTTTAACTGGATTTAAAAACCAACCAACCAACCAACCAAAAACAACAACAAAAAACACTTTTAAAAATAGTAATATGAGCTTGAGACCTTACAATGCACAGATATTTCTTCTTTTATCTCTATTTAAAGCATAATTTTTCATGTTATTTCATGAACAAAGATTTAATTTAGCTCTAATTGTAGGATTACTAAAATACTCAATGGGATTTTTTATGGCAGTAACCAGAACAGTGTTCAGTTTTTTCCACATCAGTGAAATTAGTTTCACAGCCTGCTAGAAGTACACTCTTTCTACAGAGAAGGAATGCAGACACACAAAGATTTAGGGTCAATGGATTGTTCTACTGATTTGAAATGCCTGAATGCTTTTTTAAGTATTTAATTTTCCTATGAACTTTATCTGTTTGAAATGTCTTGTGGACAAATTGCAACCTCAGCTTTGAATGCTCAGCACTTTAACACATCTTAGTTTTATACCAGATGATGAGAAGCACCTAATTCCTGATCAGCAGTGTAAAGTCTGATGTATATGATACAGCCAGGACCACATGGCACCTCTGTTTCCAGAGAAGAATCATTCACGAGGTGTTGGGACTACCCTTCAACTAATCCACTGCATGTCTTCCAATATTAAAAAACCAACACAGGGCCAAGACTCAAAAGACAGCAGCCTATATAATTCTAATTTTCTAATACTTGACTTTGCAACTTCGTTTTAAAGGCAGAATTTTTTTTTTTAAAAAAAAAAAAAAAGAATGGGGAAAAAAGCCCACAAATTCACATGGTTCACTACAGGTTGGTTTCCATTTAGTCATTTGTTTGGACCCTTAAATTCATAGTACAGATGCCCACTGCTTAAGAAAAAAAAAATCTGTAAGTAATTTAGGGGGGATTCACCATTAGATACCTGCTGAAAGCAAGACACTACCAAATTAGTTATCAGGTTTTGTAGGCAAACGTGTTAAAGAGTAATTATTCATTTTCATTTGACCGCTTCTCCCTGCCTCCTCTCACTTCTCCTGTTGAGGTTCTTTTCTCTTCTCAGGACCCTTCTTTGCTTTTATTCTTCGCCATGTTGTAACTCAAAATTCTGGAAGCTATTTTTCACTTTTCATTCAAATCAAAGTGCACCCCTCTCTATGATGAAACTCATTTACAATTTATAAACAGAAAGGAAAAAAAAGGCATCAATATACATGAACTACATGCACAGATTTAAATTAAAGTATTTCTAACATATCCCTACAATATTGGTAGTCATGTACAGCAAAAAACATACATGCAAAATAAAATTCATATTAGTGAGTATTATATGTTATTTAAATTCTGATAGAAAAGCATGCAAAATTCTCGCAGATGTTACGGAGTGAGCAAAGTCCTTGGTCCAAACAACGTGAAAGAATTTTCTCTTAATATGTTCTAAATGATGATGTATCTCTATTACCAGCTAACAACTCGTATCTGCCAAAGCAGATTGTGCTGGTTGTGCTCTTGACCAACTACTGGTAGCAGAACTCCTATATATGGATTACCATACAGGTAATTCTACCTGTTTGCCTCTGCTTTTTCCCTCAAGCTGTCAGCTGTGCAGAATTAGGAAAGACAAGACTAACTGACGACATTATCAATAATTGTTTGTATTACACCCTAATCTGTTATACAAATGTGGATTAAATATCCAGCTGATGTGTTTCAGCATGGTTAAGAAGATCTGTATGAAAACAGAACTGTCTGCACACATACTGTATAACAAATGTAATCTAAACAAAATAATTGATGTTCACTTATAGAGGTGACAGAATAACGTTTCCATCAGATCTTTGATTGCAGGGACACGCAATGAAACTAACCTGAAATTTTCACAAAGGAACAGAAATCAGTGAGAATGTCAATGTCCACCTTCTGCTGGAAAGCAAGAAGGCAAAGGAAATTGCCAGATTTCCTTTCCTTTCTTTTCCTTTTTCCAGAAAAGGAAATTGGCAGATGTTTGGCTGCCTTGAGAATGCATTAGCTGGGAATTAGTTAAAACCTTTACATATGAAAAGCTACTCTGTAATGGTAACTGCTATCCACTTTTTATTCAACATTTATACCACTGTGATCCCCAAAAATGAACTATTCAAAAGTCAGGAAGGTTGTTGAAAGGAAGAATAAAGGGGAGCCAGCTAAGAAAATTAAAGCTCCATAGGCAGCGTGAGGAGTTCTTAAGGCTACCACACAGATCCACTGAATGCCACTTATTAGAAAGACTTAGCTAAGAAAAAAAGGAAAAAAACAGGAGGTTATTAGATGTAAAAAGTGGTGGACATCATGTTTAAAAAGAAAATGAGAAAAAGGAACATAAGCAAATAAATTTAAAAACTGAATTGGACAGCAACAGTAAAGAGAGTTTCAACAATTGCCAAAAGGAACCACAATTAATAATAAATCTTCAAATCTATCAGGAGCAGGAGGCCTGCCAAAGAAACCACAGGAACAATTTATGATCAAGGCATACTCAGAGGAAAGAAGGGTACCGAAGGGAAGATAAATAAACACTTTTCATTAGGTCTCACTGTAAAAGAAACTAGAAATGTTCCTCCAACATTTTTTGTAGCACAAAGGATGTATGGACCTGTCTTAATTTGAAATCACTTTAGAAGCAAATGACTAAATAACAGTAGCAAATCACCAGGGTCAGATACCATTCACCCTCATCTTAAAGGAACTCAAGGATGAAACGAAGTAATAGCACTGGAGTGTTACTTCTCAAGAAAGCCTTGATATTCAAAGACTACAACACTACAAGTAAAATTCCATTTTTTTTCATAAAATGTTTCAATTAAGGTTTAAACTTAAGGCCTGCACTATACAAATTAGAACTGTAGGAAAAGAAGTGTATGTATCTACAGACAGTAAGAGAAACTGTAACAAAGAACAGAATCGCTAGACACTTGAATCCACCTTGAAAAAGAGAAAGCATTTTTTTTTAAAGAACAATGTCTTCCAAATCTACCAAGAATCTCTGACGTGGTCAACAAGCATGCTAGATTTTTATTGAAAAAATAAAATAAGCTTAAATTATTCAAAGACTTTTGACAAAGACTACTTTTAAGGAAACAAAGGAGCCATGAGCGAAAAGCCTTGCACAGATATACTGCTAACTAAAATTAGTTAAAAAGTAGATAGAAAACAAATGGATGGATTAAATGAGTAATTCTCACAATGGAGGAAGGTCACCAGTGAAGTTCCACTTCTGTCTATATTGTAACCTGTATTATTTAAATTACTTACAAAGATATATATATATGTATAATTAAAGGTATGAGCAATGAGATTATCTTCATTGCTTACTGAGGTAGGAAGGATGAGTGAACTGAAAATATTTGCAGATCTTATTAAACAGTCATCAGGCAACAAAACAGCAGTACAATACTATAGTAGATAAATGCTAGAAAGAAATTATTTTTCCCATGTACATTATTAAGTACATTTCCCATGTACATTATTACATAATGTAATGCACATTAGGATTGATTCTGAATGAGCTGTTTCTAATATGGAGACCAATAAGGTCTAACAAGACCTTAGAGTTGAAGTGCAAGGGAGAGACTCTTTATCAGGGAGTTTAGCAATAGGACAAGTGTGAGCGGTTTTAAACTAAAAGAGGGTAGATTTAGATTAGATATAAGGAAGAAATCCTTTACTATAAGGGTGGTGAGGCACTGGAACAGGTTGCCCAGAGAAGCTGTGGATGCCCCATCTCTGGAAGTGTTCAAGGCCAGGTTGGATGGGGCTTTGAGCAACCTGGTCTGGTGGGAGGTGTCCCTGCCCATGGCAGAGGGGTTGGAATTACATGATCCTTAAGGTCCCTTCCAACCCAAACCATTCCATGACTGTAAGACATCATCAGTTCATCGTTCAGCAGTGGTCAAAAGCACAAATTAAATTTTTGGAAGTCTTAGCAAAAGAACACAGACCAAGCAAAGAACATTATTACAACAATGTAAAAATCTGAAGTTCACCCCACATTGAATACTGCATCCTATTCTGGTCCCCTCATACCTAAAACTGCTCAAAAAGGTTCAGAGAAGGCCAGTAAGGCTGATGGAACACCAGTTGTGACCAGCCACCAACAGGATTTAACTCCATTCACAATGACCCTTTTGGACTGGCCATCCAGACAAATTTTACCCAGTGAACAGTATATCTGTACTGAGAATGCTGTGAGAAATGGTATCAAATGGTTTGCTAAAACATCACCAAATGATACTACTAGGAACTAGGTTTAGGAAAAAAAAAAAAAAAAAGTGATTCTTTGTGGAATGTTTGGTGAGAAAAAAAAATCTGAATGTTCGAAGTCTACACATAATCAGGGGGAAATTAGACAAATATACAAAACCATATTCTGCTCAGGAATAACTTGAGGCAGGAAAACTTTTAAAAGAAGTACCACATATTCTTGTCTTATCAGCTTTCCAAGGGATACATCAACAGCTACCATCGGAGAAAAGATACTGTACTTAGAAGATGTCCTGTCTGACTCAGTTCTGAACTCAGAACTCATTTCTTATAAATTAAAAATTTCATGGCAGCAAAATTTGGACAGAAACCCATACTAGCTTTGCAAGCAATTATGAAAGACAATTCTACTCTAGAACTTCATGCCAAAACTGAATTGCAAGATTTGTCAGGAAATGAAAGGTTTTTTTCCGATATTATTGATAATTTCATGCACATAGGCAGATTAAAATACAGTGTTTTTGCCTCAATCAAACAGACAAACGATTTATTTAATTTTCTAGTTGTCTGCAGGTTATGCATCTTTTTTATTTTCAGACATTTATTTATTATTTGGGGCTAAAGTAAGACAACCATCATTATCAGTAAAAAAAAAAGCAGAACTACAGTTGACTGTACAATAGCTGTATCATTTTATTTTATTATAGGCAAGAAAAACTCTTTAGTAAGTGCTAATAATCATCAATCTGAACAGAAAAGCTGAAATTAATACTTTTATGCTTCTTAACTAGCATTTTGTTTTGCTAATTATACACTTCAATAAAATCTAGAATTTATTTAATCCTTCATTTTAAAGGTTTCCAAAGTACTAAGTGTGTACACTGTAATGATCAACTCCTTCAACAATTATGTACCTCCGATAGCACAGTGCACGGTAGGTTTTTTTTGTTTCATTTTATTTTTTACTTCTAGGCAACAAGAGAAAGAATAAGTGCCCTACATGGAACTTCAGGATGCACTTGAATAGACAGGATGTAATTACTAAAACTGTAACTGATCAAGATACTAACATGAACTATTATTATTTTTCTGGGACCTTTTATTGCTGCAAGTTGTTGAGGATTCTATCATATATGCTTCTCAAAGTGATACTGCCTCTGTCATACCTATATTAAGTTCAAGAATTGGATTAACAACTTGGGTATGACAGCCCTAGCATCATGCTTTTTATAAGCAAATACATTGACCAGTGTCAAAAGTACCAGCGAAAGAAAGAGAAGGCAGATTTACCCACTAAGTGTTTGACAGGAGATTTGACCTGCTTGTATGGCCAGCAGATCTTTGATTGGGTAAGCTGGCTGCTTCATTTTGACTTAATTTACTGTGGAAGAATATGAAGTTTAGAAAATTATTTTCTCTTTGAATGACAAATTGCAAATCTGAAAAGGCTACTACCATTTTCATATTTGTAATGCTTAAATGTTCTACTGTCAATGTGTAGTCCAAATTTTATAACACATTCATTTTCTAATAAAACTTGCAATTAAGGAATCTTTTAGAAGGAAACACAGAAATACTCACTGCAGAAGTCCAACTAGGACTACAATTTTTCTAAATATAGGAGTAATAGGATTTGTATTTTAAACAATTAATATAGCACTATAATAATACATGTTTCAAGGATGTGGATTAACAACAGATCTATTTCATAAAAATCTTGCATTATACGGTGCTTGAAATTTAAGCAAACAGATAAAAATATATTTAAAAAACAAAAAGCTTGTTTTATGTTCATGTTATTTTGATTGTTTCCATTTTTAAATGAAAATGTTCCTTATGAAAAAACAACAAAAATATAAAAAGAAAATAAAAAATAAAACTAGTGAGGTTTTTTTTGTTAATACTCTGGAGCTAACAACAGTTCCCATATAGAAGATTATTTCCTTGCTTCCAAGGTAGAAGATTTTTTTTTTTTTAATTTTTCACAAATTTGTTGCTGTTGTTCAAATATTATTTTTATTATAAAAAATGATTTGTTCAAATAGTCCCTTTTCTTTTATCCCTAAGCAATGTTATCCAGTCACAGCTTCAGCTGTGTTATCTTCAGATCTCTGAAAACGACTTCCAAATTAGTTGACAACTTCCAAATTAGTCAGCATTCCTTTTACCACAGAAAACTTATCTGATTGTCCTTAATGGCATACCTGCGTGGATGTCATGGTTCATACTGAATTACTTCAATCAACTGTTCCAACTCTTACCTTGCCAAAGGTCTCAACTCTTTCTTCTCCATTATATAGAATTTAAAAGCCAGTAACAAAGGCAATCCATATTGCCTAATCACACATGCCCAAGTGGAACTTTTGTCTTGTTCCAATGAACAAAAACATTGAAGAATACGTGTGCTGACTGAACTGTTTTTTTTTTTTTTTTTGTACGTTCAAAGACAACTGAACTGCGTTTAAGAAAGCAGCCTACTTTTTGTGAAAGACTAACATTTACAACCACCAAGACTGCTAGCTAGGTACAAAAGCAGATTTCTACGGATTAAATTCACATAGCTGCAACAGTGGAAGGACAGAATTTAAATTTTTGGTTAGAAGCAATATTTAGGTGCTTGATTTGTCTGTCTCAGTCACTACCCCTCTCATGGAGTAGCATTTACTCTGCAGGAGAGCCAGAGCGTGACCACCAGGTTTATACCTCATCAGCATATACAGCTCAGGGACAGAGGCTTTATTTCTTTATTTTGGAACAATATCATCTTCTGTGCACTGAGGCAAACAACTGCACTGCAGAAAAAGTTGTTAAAGATATGAAGAAGCAGAAATACTTTTGCTCCAGCCTAAGATGCAGATGCCTTTGTGCTGAAAAAGAACATGTAGCTAGCTATATGGGGGGAAGGAGGGTCTTGAAAGGTCTCAGCAATCACTGCTGAACCAGTGAGGCAGAAGCTTTCAAGAACTCCAAGAATGATTCTAGACAACAATATGCTGAAAAACAGATCCGGTATAAACTTAACAAATATAACAAATTTAAACTTAACAAACATAACAAATGCAGACAGCATATAAAAGAACATGTCAATACCTGTATAGATTATAGTATATATAGACTAGTTAGTATCTGTAGGTGTAATGCTGCTTGTAAACAGCTACTGAAATTCAAAACTTTTAATAATAGATTTATTTCCAATAGGCTTTAAATTATTTTTTGAAGTCT
Organism: Cygnus olor; assembly: GCF_009769625.2. Lineage (NCBI taxonomy): Eukaryota > Metazoa > Chordata > Aves > Anseriformes > Anatidae > Cygnus > Cygnus olor. The sequence continues at coordinate 20,348,774 of NC_049171.1, forward strand.
TTTCCTCTTGGGAAAAAAACATGAATGGCCACTCTCATTTTAAGCATATTTCCCTAAAACAAACAAACAATAAATATCACTAACAACAACAAAACCATCTTAATATATATGCCTATCTACTGAAAAATAGTTGAAAACAATCTTACAGTTTTAATGAAGTTTCAAAAAGAATAGATATTTTTAAATGTAATTTGGAAAACTATATGATCAAGTACCTGTCTTTTAGGTATGAGATAGCTCTTGACATAAAAATACTCTAGATTCTTTTAAACCACAATGACTTGACAGAAAAGTTTCTCTTTAGAAAGGTCTTTTATATCTCTATTCATTCATATGAAGTGGCATGACTGGAGCTTAATGGGCAATGTGAGAAGGCAATTACAGTCCTTATTTTTGTTAGTTAGGTTTTTAGCAAGATTTGATATCCCCTGTAATGCCTGCCCATTTTGTCATTATTACCAGGTTGTTAAAGCACAGGACCAGCACTTGTGGAAAAGGATCTTTCATTAGGAAAAATATTATGTACCTCAATGAACAATGTACTAAAGGGATTTCAGAAGGTGAATGCGCTTGAAGCACTCCACATGCATTGACATAAATGGATATATTTGGAAAAGATTCCATCCATAGATGGATCCACAATATTTTCTATCCACAATAGAAAATAAAAGCCAGTCTTGGTCAACAGTGGCAATAACAGCAGTTTGCCATCCAAGCCCTTGGGAAACATATAGGGAAAAGGAACAACAAAACCAAAAAAGTTCAATATGGAGAGTTAAAAGAGAAGTCTGCAAACATGGATGCAAGGGAAGAAACACCCTGATATAAGAAGGAAAAAGAAGATAGGTACTTAAAATAACAGCCATATCTTATCTTTTTTTTCAGCAACTCTTCAAGCTACCACAAGGAAGTTAGGAGATAAGAAATGATCGAAGAAACAGATCCAGTGAGAATGTGAGACCCGGTGAAATGTGAGATAAAATGCAGACATCCTGCCAGTTGCTGTATATTTGAAAGGAACGAAAAATGGTGCATGGAGAAGAATATTTGAAATCCCGCAGGAAGTTGTCTCCTCAACAAAGATGAGGATAGACTATGGATATGGATTTTCTCAGCTCACACTCTCTGCCTCTCCATTCCCAGAGCTTCCTCAGCAACTTGAGCTAAATGCATTTAGCATCCTGCCGTGTGCTGAGATTTACACTTCTGCTCATACAACCCCCACTTCACACTGATTGGCAGGGCATTTCCACCTTCCCAGTGGTTGCAAGCTGCAGACAATCTTTTGTCCGTCTCTCTTCCTAGAAATGTGGATTTTAGACTACAGCAGGGGCTGCTCTTGGCAAGATTCTTTCCACGCACAATTCAGAAGAAACACCATGCCTAGGAGAGTGCGCTCAGCAGCCCTTACAAGAGAAGGTTATGGGTTATGGTTAATCACCTTGTCCAACAGTTTAAGCATGATACAGCTAGAACCATACAGCTTTATGCTGGCACATAAAGATATACGACATATCATGCAGCATGTCAGAAGAATTACAGTGCCATCATCAAGGACTGTCATACAGAGATTCTTTTTTCCACTACACTTTGAAACTAACTGTTGAAAGAATGCTGAACTTATCCAGAAAGCACTGATTTTTAATTGCTTCTTTAGCCACTGCTGTTACTATTTATGTTACCATATGGTCCATAGTCTTTATTAAAGACCACAAGAACAAAAAAATCTGATGAAATCAGTGGAGCATGAGGAAAATGTAAATTTCAGTTAGCCACTTTGGCCAGAGATCTATGCATTTTCACAGGTTGTCAATACTGCCCTCTTCTCTACTCTTCCTCTACTGCCCTATAAACACCAGCATCTTATAATTGATCATATGAACAATCAAATAATGCATTGAAAACTAATGTAACAGCTTTTTCATAAAACAATATTGGGGCTGGGATGTCAATTGAAGAACTTTGCTACAAATAGTATTTGCTATACTGTTGGTTATAACATGCCTAGCCTGTAGGAAAAGCTTTTTGCTAATAAATAAATAAATAAATAATAAAATTTGAAAACGGTGTTTGTATAAACTTTATTCCCAAGTCTGTGTCATTTTTAAGTGCCTTTACAGTCTTAGAAATAGTTATACAGGTATTAAAATGAAAGTCTAACATCTTGGACAGTGGAATTATGAAGACAATGGAAATACCATTCAATAAATCTCAAAACAGGCATGAATTAATCCTCCATGGCATCATGTAATGCCTCACTCCACAATTCCATGAAGAGGAGGCAGGCTATACTAGGGAACAGGCAGACAGAAAGCAAAAGATTACTACAAATGGAAAAGAGTTGAAACTTTCAACATTTTGCAGTGCACAGGATGTAATCTTTTCCCCAAAGGAACAAGAAGAGTGAGTGCATCTATAACAACTGAGGCATGCCAGTAGCTGTCGAGTTTCGTACAGAGACAAAGCAAATCTTTTCACATGCTAGCTGAGATCTGGGACAGCTGCAGAGAATCCTTAATAAGTATGGTATAGTAAGATATTTTTATTGGTTTATCTTATTTTAACTGTTTCTATTACTGTAGATCAAAGTCTATTTTTTTTTTTAGAGTAAAACAAAGTCACTTGTTTTATTTTAGCCTGCCAACCTAAAGGAGGATTATTCAGAAAAAAGAATCAGATTGTTCTCAGAGTTGCCTAGCAAAAAGATGAGAGGCAAGTTTCTACTTGCAGTTAAGAAAATTCCAATTGAGCATAACTGTAAAGAATTTCACAGTAAAAATGATTACGCATTAGGAGAGGCTGCCTAGGGAAGTGATGAAATCTCCATCTTCAGAAATATTCTGAACTTGAAGGGACAAAGCCCTCAGCAACTTGCCTGGGCCATTGTCCTGCTCTGAGCAGTGGGTTGAATTAGGTGACCTTGAGAGGTCCCCTTCAATCCAAATTCTGTGATCTATTCTAGTAAAGATGACCGTGACAAACCCCACTGTAGTTTATTCTCAGGGGTGTAGTGATCTTATTAAACATGTCTGAATGAAACAGTCAATGCCAGTATGAGTTCACAACAATCCTCAGGTACATCTCCAGATTTGTAAAATGCTTTATTTGGGAGAAGAGCTTCCTTTGGTAAGCAGTATGAAGGACCTAGACTACTGCAACTGACAATACAGAGGACATCATCTACAGATATGGATTTCCAGAGTTACTAACATACACAGGAACCTGTGGCAGGATAAGATTATGCTTCTTTTTAAAAATAAAAAATAAAAAAAACTGATTTCTTTCAAATCAAAAGGCATTCTATAACATGAGTTATAGCTAACTCCTGCCAGAACACCTGTTCTTTATTTGAATAATTTCATCTGTATTCACTTTGTGCAACATTTCACATGATGACTGCTGTTTTGATGAAGATGAACAGCAGAGCTTGCATCCATCATTATCCAACATACCATCACTGGAAATGCTCATTTCCGCTGCAGGTATTCTGCCTCTAGCTTTTAAAGACTTTAAACTGCCATACAACCTCTCACAATATATATTATTGCAATTTACTGATCTTGACAGTCTGCCATGTCTCCATGTACAATAGATGAACTGAAATTTTAATAAAGGATACATACTTGTATGTATGCCTGGTTTACCACATAGTAACATCAGTGTTGTGCTACCTTTCCTCTCTATCTTGCTGGTATGAATGCTCACCCTCAGCTGGACTCTCCTTCAAAAGATTATTTTTCAGAGATATCCATAGTCTCCTTTGCATTCCTCTGATTTGTTACAGTTATTTTTCTTTTTACTTAAGCTACTTACTCTTTTTATCTTTATTATTAAAGTTTGTTTTTTTTCATCGTGCTGATGAATACTCATATTTATCATTCATTTTGTGATACTCAGTCTTAACTGTTCTCAAAATGACAGCAGCTTGTGAGCTTTCATAATAAAGATCCTAATCAATTACTTGATTGCTTTTTTTTTTAGATACCTAGGTCAGTTTTCCAACTTATTAAAACAAATAACAAATGGTTAAATAATGCATTTTCTCCATACAAATGATTTTAGTTTCAAAAGAATAGTCTTCCTTTAATCACCCACTTGATGTTTCAAAATATAGAAAAAAATAATATTTTTTACCTGTTTTTAAAAGCTCTTTTAAAAATTATTTCAGACTAAAATACCATACCAGTGATGGCAGAACAGGTTCTGGGAAAATACCGTAGTAACAGCAGTTATCACAGAATCACAGAATTGTAGGGGTTAGAAGGGACCTCGAAAGACCATCGGGTCCAACGCCCCTGCCAAAGCAGATTCCTTAGAGCAGGCTGCCCAGGTAGGCGTCCAGACAGGCCTTGAATATCTCCAGAAAAGGAGACTCCACAACCTCCCTGGGCAGCCTGTTCCAGTGGTATCTAGACAGGAAAAAAAAATTACTTGGGTTAAAAAATAAACTTTAGCCCTTAATACCTGTTCTCTAGAAGTATGCTAAAATAACATTCTTCTGTGTCTGTAGCATCTAAGTTATAAAGAAAAAAAGATATAGCTGTCTCATCAGGGATTGAAATGGTACTTTATGGCCCTGTTTCTATTTTTGGAATTAAAAAAATTCCAGTCCTGCTTTTTTTTTTTTCCTCTCTCCTTTTAGAATCAAATCAAATCGAATAGTTCAGTTGAAAGGTACCTTATTCACCTACCTCACTTTATTCTGTCAAACTCCAACTAAGACAGGACTTGTGAAGCTGGACAACTGGGTACCCAGGATGAAAAGGTTTTTGTCATTCTAATTCTATTCGCCTCACACAAGCCTCTGAAGACTCCTCTTCCCACCAATAAGCCAGGAGCCTGCCTCAGAAACCTGCCTGTCCACTGACCAAGTCAGAAGCATTTCAGCTCTGAGAGAGGGAATCATTGTAAAAAGCTTGATACATTTCTTTTCTTTTTCTTACTTTGCAAGTAGAATTGTCAGGGAAGAAAAGATGCAGAAATAGAATACAAATTAAAAGAAAAAAAATGTTTATGAAAAGAAGAAAGGCATAAAACTGTGGGCTGATAACATGAAAAGGATGGTAGCAATACACATGGAAGAAAAACAGAGTACTAAGGAAGGGAGTGAGGCATAGAGAATACGTAAGAAATTAGTTTCAACATGGTAAATGGCAAAAAGTTATAGAAAATCACACTATGCAGGAAAAGCATACTATGAAAAGTAAAAAAAAAGGAATGCCTCTCTGTTTCTTCTTTAACTGACAATGGATCTTTCCCTGGATTTCATACAATCGATTACTTTCTGTGAGTATTATTAAACTACATATCTGGAAAAAAAAAATCTTTTGTCAAAAAAATACTTAGAAGTTAGTTAAAATGTATTTTTTCTCCCCCTATATACCAGTTCCATCAATATCTCCATGCTTTGTTTCTATGAGTGCACACCAATGCTGATGCACCCTTACACACTTTTATTTCCTACGAGTCTGAACACCCCAAACACAATAGTCAGGAAGATTTGCTTAGAATGTTTGGATTTTCCAAACTTGAATTTCTGAAATACATTTCGGTGGAAAGATCAGATGTTTAGTAATATAGATATAAATCATTTAAATATTACATATAATCTGCTTTATGATTCATAAATGTAATAATACATAATCAAACATTGAAAAATGCTATTTCCTACAATTGTTCCACTTCCAGAAGGATTTTTACAGACATTTAAATGCCATCTTGTCTACTGTGGAAAAACTTGAAAACTAAGGAAAATAAACAGTTGCCTTTACACCATTTGCTTCTATACACATCTTAAATTCCAGAAACCATGTTCTTCTTTCTCATTACTGTACATCCAAGTCAAATGACAGAAAGACAGCTCTACAATTTCTCATCACAGGTGAAGCTTTCTCTGTGCATAAAAATAGCACCTGAATGAATGCAGGGTGGCATAGTATGAAATAAGATCAAGACGATGCTCGTAAAAGACAGGTATTTTACAGTGACAGCCTTTTATCTGTACAATCAATATGAGATTGTTGGGAATAATCTGTACTGCTGAAAGCCCAAACCACCGCAGTACCTGTGATTGCTGGTGTCTGCCACTCCTCAGCATTCATTGCTGCGTGGGGCCAGCTGAGATCTGAGTTAAGCATCTGCAAATCCTGTCCTCAGGATCAATGAACCCGTAAGCTAAACTGGGGCTGGAAGCAAATGTTGTCCTACAGAACTGGCTGGAGACCAAAGCACTATCACAAGTAGACACAGAGGTCTATTTTTCAATTTCTCTATTCACATATATCCGACCTAAGAAGAAAAGTTACTCTAAAAGCAAAATCGTTCTGAATTCCTTCTATGAGTTTGAGAAGACTACAGAGAAAAAACAAACATGTTATTTCTATTTTTGTTGCAAAGGAACTAGTTTGATGAATGGCCATGTGCAAATACAGATTAACTATGAGTAACTAAGAAAGAAAAGTATAGAAAGAAGGAGAATAAATCAGTCAAAGTCATTGTTCAGGACTGCCATAGAACTGACTTTCAAGTTACAGTTTCCTATTAATATTTTGAATCATACAGACGAGGGATGAAAATTATTTTTTTGAACCACTTGAAAAGTAAAGCATTTATCTCTTCTGAATTTAGCTTGTACAGCTATAAATTTAAGACTTCAGAATTACCAAAAATAGCTCTAGAGAACAACCAGCTATTTCAGCCTGATTTCAAATTCTTCTTTTGAGCTCCTATATGCTAGTAATTCACACCCTGTAAAATACACAGGGTTCATATTAAATGTCCTTTATTTTAAATGCTAATTCTCCAGAAGTTTTTATTTTGTTAAAGTATAATATAGAAAAAGCAAATATTGCCTTGAAGTCATGACTTAATCCATTTTTTCTCATTAAACTTTGACGAAAGATGCCCACATGGATTTAATATAACACTTTCAGAGCCTGTCCTTCTATTCTGTCTTCCTCCAGGAAATACTATTTAGGGTACCCATAAAACGTAGAAGTAAAGAGTATCAAAATCATAACACAAATTTTGACACTTTTAAGTCAATATCTGGGTTAACCATTCCTTCTTTATTTTTTATGAGATCAATGAGTGATGATTAATAGAAATGTAGTTTTGATACAACTTTTCCTCAGATCCAGTCAGCCTGTGCTGATTCATTCAAGAATTAGCCTAAGACTAGGTAGGATAGAATTACAAATCTTTTCCTATGAAAGGAAGTTTATACACAAGGCATTTAAATACCACAAAGTCCAGTGCAATCATATACACTTATATGCACAGATACAATATATTGCACAAAATACAATATATTGCAGCCATTCACATATTATTACAATTATTGTAATCGTAATTAGTATAAAACTTATCAACACTATCAACAGTGTCTGCAGTTAAAAGCTGCAGCATTGCACATTTCCCAGTGAAGCACAAAGTATATGCATGCTGATTATTTTTGGCTTAGGTTTATATTTATTTCAGCAAACCAACCAGCATGTGACCTGTCTCTCACTTCACTGAGTGGTCTCCCACTACCTGCCAACTGATGCAACCTTTTTTTTATTTTTTAAGAGCATCTCATGTTCCATTGAGTTCCACTGGCAAGTTTTGAAATCAGTACAAAATGCTTCCAACCACTAAAAGCTGTTTGTTTCAAATTAATTTTTGGTGTGACATTAGACTATATATACACATATTTACTGTGACAGAAATGAAATGCGTTTTTGTGGTATATAAGCAGAATCTCTCACATAATCGCACATACATGTATCTGTATATGTATATACTTATACTCCCTATATACTTTTTGGCTCCTAATTTTCAGCAGGGTATCACAAACTCACTTCCTGTCTCTTGGTGTCAGATTTTTTGCTTATTGGAAATGTGCAATACAGCATGCAGACGGAAGATTCCCTCTTGGCCCTCTCCAAGGAGGTGCATTGCCATGCGTTGCTCATCCTAGCGAATACCATCAGAGTTCATGAAATTTATTTCACTCAATAACATTTGGGATACCTATACTGAGTTTTTAGAGGAACACTGTTTATATGAGGAAATAAAATACAGTGTTTGGGAACACCCATAATCTAGAGAACATCGCCGTACATCTTATGCAAAGTGCTACTAGTTTTTCTAGTGACATTATGAAATGGTGATACAGAAGACTCCTCTGTAGGTTAGGGGTGCAAAATGTTTTTGAAAAAGCACCATAACTGAATTTGGAAGAAAAGGCAGAAAGACATATATATAGATACACATGCTGGCACTGATTAAGCCCAATCTCTGCCTAAAAAATTGAAATAAGTGTCTGTCAAGTATTCTCTCAGCCACCTCTGTGCCCTTATCTGTGAACAGATAACAGACATGTCTTGAACAGACAACTGCCCATACTTGATACTCCAATGAAAAAAAAAAAAAAGACTTTGGTGTATTAGTTTCTCTTAAAATGTTTTCTATAGGAAACAGAGCTTTTTTTTTCAGCTTTTTTTTCCACTTTTTTTTTTTTCCCATTTAATAGCCTAACAATATTTGGTGGAAGAATGCTGTATTCTCATCATTTATAGATATCTTCTCTACTGTTAAGGTTATATTTGTCAGAATAAAGGACATATAGCACTGGTAGAAAAAAAGTAAGTTTTTGCACACAAGAATGCACGTATGCACAAAAAACAACTCATCATTACATATTTCTATTACCCAATAAAATGTCTTGCACTCCAATACCATAATCTGACCTCTGTAGAAGATATTAAAGTGCAGTCGAAAACACAGAGATATAGAAGCACTTACATTTGCACTGTGATCACTTCCACTAACACAGACGACATCTTGTTTTTGAATTGTTAATACCTCTTTTGTGAGCTTCAGTCGGATGTCATAAGCATTTTCAGACACTTCGTCATACAACAAAGCAATACCAGTTTTAGTCTGTGAAAGCAAGGCACAGAAACAAAAATTTAAGTATATGAACATTTCTTAATGATAAATAACAACCTCTATCCCATTCAATGCATAAAACACATATAAAGAAGCATTGTTTACAGAAAGTGTTAAACTGGTCTGCTATTCAAGCTCCAAATGGATTAGACATAAAAAGCCTCTTCTGTGCTGTAAAAAGTGGGCTAAATTGCCTTTGAAATAGGCATTAATACATAAAACAGTACATTTGTACTGTTCCACGAAGGAATGTCGTTGAAGTACGTTCTGTTTTTAATTCTATGACTTACCAAGAAACAGTATTATAAGCAGATAAGTAATGTATGCATAAATGTACGTGAATGCATTTTCCTGTTCCATAAAAAAGTAGAGATGTACAACATTACTTCTGACTCAGAGATGTTCCTTCCACTGTGTGAGAAAAAGTTCTGCATCCTTTATAAAAGTTGCATTGAAGACAAGGAGTTTTATTATGGTTCAATATTAGGTTTTCATATTGTGAAACTCACAAATATACATATTGTAACCACATATAAATACAGGTGCTACAGGGCTTCAATTCGTTTATGTCAAGATGGGCATATATTTCTGAAGTTACTACTGGACTATTAACGAGTAAACTCTTTTGGATAGTCAAGTATTTTGGTATTAACAAGGATTTCTCCATGAGAAGTTGTAAATAAAATCTATTTTAATCTTTGGTTTGTTCATTTATGTGCAAATTTACCATTAATATTCAGTCAGCTATTTCCTTAAACAAAAAATGGGGATTTAGGACTGCTTACAGCTATTTGTTAAAATAAGAAGAGTAGTACAATTTCATAGCTTTATAGTCTTTTCACAGAAGAGGAAAAACAACAGATCTTTTCTGAAACAGATGATCATATTTAAGAATAATATTTATTAGTTTATAATGTATATAACAATATTATCAGGTCACTGCACTTTCCTGTACGCAAATGAAGAATAATCATGCCTAATTTAAAGTTTAGCTGCAGCATTTGTTTTCAAAAGACTGCTCTAAATTTCATTGAATAGTAGATTACATAAAGAACAGAGTAATGAATTAAAGAAGAAACATGCCCTGTGTACTTTTAAGTCCTTTGATTTAAAAGTAAAATCTAACACGGAACATTATAATACTATTTTCATTTCTACAGAACCAAGGAGAAAGGTCTGTGGTGTCTGTTAATAAAAACTTTTGATCTTTAAAGGCAATTTAAACTTAAGGCACTTAAATACTTAAATTTAGATGTGGTGTAGCTCTAAGCATCAACAAGTGTCAAAGCCTCCCTCGCAACTGATGGAAATGCAAAGTGAAGCAATTAAATTTCCCCTGAAGTACACACACAGCACATGCTCATGGCCACAGCTGCCATTTAAGACACCTTAGGATATCCAAGATATCCACAAATGTAAGGCTGACACAAGTGTTAGGGGAGATCTGGGTCCTTCTAGCTGGAGATGAAACCAGACCTCCACTATTATACGAGGTTGCAGACACTGACCATGCCAGCAGACATCCACACATGGGTATCTTAAGCTTGAAAAGAATCTCACCAAAGGTTTTACAATGTAGAAATTCACATCTAGGATGGTCATTTAGATTCTGTAAAGCCAGTGGTGAGCAATAGACACCTCTGAAACGTGATTTCCCGATCCCTTCTCTACATCCATCTAGAAGGGAACAAATTGCATCATAGCTCTCTACTGTGACTTAAAAAAATAAATATAAACGACAACTCAGACACAGGTTTCTCATTCTGGACAGATAAATCTTGCCCACGGTGTTCTCAGGGAATGCCTAAAGGAAACCAAGTTCAGCGAGGGTGTAACCTTTAATCATTCTTGCCTGTTTGGAAACTGATGTGTATCAATATTCCCAAGGTTTTCACATTTTTTAAACTTCCAGCATGTGTGAATGATATATCAGTATTATTTATAAATGAAAATGTACAAAATTTGTGTCAATGCTTTCTGCTTAAAAGCTATATACCACATAACAGCAGGTATTTTCGAGCAGTAGAAGAATTGCCTGGCAAAACCACCTTCCCCACACTGTTCTGCTGTTCACAGGTTCTGCATGGCATCCACTTGGACCGGCAATCACTGTTACTTCTGCTGACACACCAGACTGTGCTTTACAGACACATCTCAAGAGAGCAAAACCCTACACGAGCACTTTACACAGTCTAAAAGCAGACCTTTCTCTGGCTAGTAATTGTTACATAGGTTTAGAAGTAGCACATTGGAAAAAACTCTGAACTTTCATTGTAACAGACAATCAAGTAATGAATGAAATATGCAGAGTAACTGATTAAATACGTTAGCATTTTCTATCACATTATTTAAACTAAAAGTCTCATTGAAGCTCATCTATTCCTATTAAAATCCAATACCTACCTAGCACTTCATCTAACTCCTGATGTGATCTACGATGACATGCAACAATACCTTATTTGCTTTCAGAATCAATAAGATTAATCTAGATTTCTCTCAGCCTTTCAAGTCTGCTTTTTTTAGACCATTATAAATGGCTGTGAATCAGAGTTCAAACATTCCCTTGTTCACCCTTTGTGTTGAAAAGATGATACATGCAACTCTATCGGGCAAACTTCAGTCCAAAGTGCTTCTTCAAAGAAAGAGGTTTTAATGGGAATTTAGTCTTTGCATGTACTTGTATATCCACCAATTTAACTATGCTAGGTTTGTCCTGAATTCTCATTTAAAAAACTCTCTCTGTACAGTACCTCTACCTCTTCCAAAAACTGGTACCAGAAAGAGGATTGAAAAATAAAATAACTCTCCAAACAGACGTAGTAACGTTAGAGTTTATACACCAGATCTACATGTGTTGGTTTTTTTTTAGAAAAAACATGTAGAAAGAGCAGAGAGTTGCATAAGATTTAAGTGCTTACAATGAGAGATAGGGGAATATAAATTAAAACTCAGTTGGCAAATGAGGAAATTAAATGTTGGTTTCTATACCTTTGATGAATTTTCTAGACACTGGACTTAGGAAATGGAGAGGGAGGATGTGTGTGCGTGTGCACACGCATGTGGAGGGAAGAAGAGGGAAAATAAAGGAGAACAGTAGCATAATTGTCACATCAGACGTGACTTTTAAGAAAGCTTAGTCACTATCCTGTTTTTGACAGAAAAATTACGGAAACTTACTTTCTCAAGCAAGCCCCAAACCTGTCAATACCACACAAAAGAAAACAGCACTCTCTAGAGGGAGCTAAAACTGCAGGTAAATACTTACATCATTTTATTCTTGTCTACTCCAGGCATATCCCTAGCCATCGTATTTGCTTTAAAGCACTCCCGTTTGCAATAATGTTTTGATACCCTACTCAAAATACCCCAGTTCTTTCAGAGCACTAAAGACTAAATCTCAGAGCTGCAAATTCTGTTTCCAACTAGACATCTCTAAGCCAAACTTTGGTGTAACTGACATAAAACACTTGTCTTCCCTGCTCTAAGTTTTATTTTGAAAAAGTTTGCAAAAAAAATAGGCAGAGTGTAAAAGTGGTGTTGAGGTGTACCGGGTTTTCTGTAGAAACTATTGATTTGTTTATGGCCATTTGTTTCTCAGGTGGACGCAGCAATATTTGTCAGGCTTTTCATCCTCGTAATTGAAGACCAGGGGAACATGTTCAAAGCTCTTACACAGATCATCAGAAAATTCATATGAGAGTCATAAAAAAAATCACAGAATGTATTTGTATGCATGTAGAGGGAATGTCAGAATGCATGTGTTGCAGTGGTATTATTTTGAATTAGACTGTGAGGTTCTCAGTAAATCCAAACCTCTCTTCCCTCTGTCTATGTATTTTACCACGTGCGATCTGTTACCAACTAAATGGAGTATTAGTTTGTTAGACCCTTATGAAAATAGTTCCTCTGGAGTTTCCCCTACTTTATTTAAACAATCATTTTCACCTGTCCATTTAGTTTCACTGGTCCTCCTGCAGAAATCAGTATTTGCTGATTCTCATCCTCAATAAATGTAGCTTCAGTGACACGGTAGTTTGATTTTTAACTGATAAAATGCATTCATAAATTTATACACTTACAACATCTTAAGGACAAATCTTGAAGCATCATATTTGAACCTAAACTTTTCCAAATTCCACATGTAAATACTTTACAAACAATATTTACAAGCAATATTTACACCTCAGAAGTCTAGTGAACAAATTCTCTAATCCAGTTTAATTTTTTTGTTTCCATAAAAACATTCCACTGAAATTTCCTATCTATGGCATATCCATGGTTGGGACGTCTGCTGAAGGCATGTGAAAAGAGGAGTCACTCATTTTTATCCTACCTTATTTCAAATTAGGCAGCAAAAACACTTTGGGCTGTCCCAGAGTCTGTGCTCTGACCAATAAATTACAGCAGACTCAAATTTACTTTCTCTCGTAACTCCTTTGATACATTTTATACACCACATCTACTATTGTGATCAGAAGACAAAGACGTTTTCTCAGAGCAGGACAATTTAAATTTAAAATAGCCTTGACTGATGAAAAAAAAATATATATATAACGAAAAAGAAACAGGATGAAGCATAATAGCTAGAAGGCATAAGGTGCTACACTCTAGGAGGAACAGCCAGTTGCACAGAAAAAGAAAAGCTTGCACTATTTCCTCAGGAAAGGAAATGTAGCATTGAGGATCAACAGCAAAATATTGTCATCAATATCAAATTGCAATAAAGGCAAACATAGATATTTTGATTGCTCTCCTTTGGGTTCTTTCCTACAGATTTGCTTTTTCTCGCTCTGTCAAGACAGCACCCAAACGTAAACACGGTTCTTCTTCAGCTGTGTAGTACAAAACATTCCTCAACACCACTGAATGAGGGAGGAATAACTTCAAGTCCATGAAGTAATCCATCATCAGTGTTGCATTTAATACATCTCAGTATATCGTTTCCTTTCATACAGTATTATGACAGTGTTGATTCATGACTACACTACAGAAAAGAGATAATGAACTGAAAGAGAGTCCTTAGAAACACAAAAAAATTGAAAGTGATCAGAAACCTGGAAAATAGAACCCATAAGTAATTCTACACTGATTAAGGTTGTTTAGTTTAAAGACAGAAAACAAGATGACATAATGACAGTTTTAAGTACTTAAAAACATATTGCAAAGGCAAATGGAACAATCACATAAGGTAATTCAGAAATCTCTTTCTTTCAAGATGTTTTAACTAGTCTGCCTAAATGGCACAGGTGCTAATCCTCTCACAGGGCAAAATCCTGAAGACGATTTATTTCACATCTGTTTATCTCTGACACTAACATTCAGAATTACATTCTTGCATATGACTGAACCTCTGCATCCAGGAGGACGGTTGACTGGCTTTAGAAGGGCACCCGCACTGAACAACTTGCTACTGATATAGAAGGGATGAAATATAAAACTAGAAGAACTGAAGTTTATCTTTTAGGGGCCTTGTCAGTGGATGAATGACATTTAAAATAAAATTGTCTGATAATCATAATTCTTATAACAAATAATCTGAAGGAGGACTATAACCTAAAAAGAACTGTACGTTTGCCTTTCATGATCAGAAGTTAATTCCAGGCTTAAGGGGCCTTGAGTGAGAACACAAGCAGGCTTTTCAATAGACCAACATGGGATGAATGGATAAGAAGAGCAGATATGTAGGGTGAGCGTAACGCAGCTGTGGAATGCAGAAAATTAATGATTCCATTAGTACTGTAAGCACACAAAGAACCATGCGGTAAAACTAAAAGTAGATACAAGACAGAGATTAATTATATCTTCCTGTAATTAGTTAGAGAGTGCCTTTACAGAATATGTTTCTCCTCTTAATGCACATGGACTTGTGCTTTTTCTCAGCTTTAGCATATTACAGCTCATACGCCTACCAACACTCCTTCACAACTGCCAAGACCTTAATCCTCTTTCCTTTAAGAAATTCTGACTGTAATGATAGTGAATCCCTTAAACAGATTGTTCAGATACACTAGGATTCCCTAATACTGGGGGGCAGAGCGTGAGTATGTTCTAAGGAAAAGTTAAAAAAAATACATAAAAATGCTATGGATGTCAAAACAGTATGCATTTGCCCCATATCTGAAAAAGTAGTTCAAGACTGCCATTTTTAATTGAATAAGTGGAAAAAAAAAATTACACGAGTACATGCTGGTACATGAAAGGCATTAAATCAGGGACCTGTGAGACTCATTGAATATGAGCTATATGAAAAATTCCACATTGCCTATTTATTACAATATTTGTTAGGAAATTACACACATGACACTAATATCCAAAGTTGTTTCAAAATATGGATGTTCCGTCAGAGAGCACCAAAAGGTTCTGCTGGGTGGTTTCCCCCCTCCTCCTAGTCAAGGACTTCTGGCTTCCTAACATGAAATATTGCAGAGGGGTAAAATAAGAAGGAACACAAATTTCCAGACACCCTTCTGCTCTAAATTACTATTGCTCACCATCACCAGTGCCACAACCATCCAGCTTCCAAGTACAGAGGATGTGGCAGTGCCGTTACACCTGTTAGGCCTCGAGGCACTGTCAGGAGATGCTCTAGCCCAACCAATTTTGGAGTCCAAAGGCCAGGACCACGGTGGACACACCTATGCCTTCCACACTGTGCTTCAGGAAGGGTCTACAGCCCTCATTTCCCCCTCCATGTGCACATGTAACTCACCACCAGGTGCTTCCATCTCCCTTCACAACAAGCACAAGACCTGCAGTGGGGACCACAGCACTAACAGCTCAGAGGACCAAGAAACTTGTGCCTGACCCAGGGGTCCAGCCCATCAGCTTCCATCCAGGTTTGAAGAGAAATATCTTAAAGCAATTTGAATGGAAATATTTTAAATGAAAGCAAAGCCAAACTAAATCTGAATTTCATTCCAGTTGGAAAGCAACTGCTAATGTGAATGTTTGACAGTAGATTATTTCACAACACTTCAACAACAAAAAATGTATCTAGAACATACAAACATCCAAACCAACTTTACAGCTGCCTAACTTTTAAGATGTATGCAGAACATGCACATTTTCTTTCAGTTCCTGTTTAAAATAAACAAAGCATCAAGTCAAACTCACCAAAAACTATGCAAAAAAACAAGCAAAGCCGCTCAATAGCCTCAATAAGTAGCTAGTAAGAATATTTATTATTTTCTCACTTTTTAAAAATTCTCTTGAGCATTTCAAGTATGACCTTAGATTCTACGTTTTTATTAGAGCTGTAACACCCTATCATACTTCATACTGCCCACAGGTACTGCTACCAATTAATGGAGAATATCACAAATTCCTGATAATCCCTTTTAGTTAGGTGATTTATATACACACCAAAGGCAGTGGAATATATCTGATGGACATCAGTAATGCTAGGACAGGTCAATTAAGGCTAAACAAATTGAATTACAATATGTTGTAAGCTTTCAGTGTGAGGTGTTTAATAGATACATATATGATAAGAATTAGAAATAAAAATTGTCAGCAACAAATATTGAAAAATTTCAGTACACTTTCCCCCAAGGCACAGTTTATAACTAAAGTATCTACCTTGAAAATTACTTTTTTTCCATAAATATTGATCTCATTTTTTTTTGTCTGCATTTATTAATGACATTATGGATTGATGTTTCACTACATACAGTTGCAAAATATATATTAGCATTACAAATTTGTAGTAGATTTTACCAGCAGCATCACAATAATTTCTAGCAATTCACAACAAAGTTTTTCCTAAGTATCTGTAGCATACAGAAATCTACAAAGATGAGTATTCACTCAAGACAACACCAGTTGGAAAAAATGCTCAAAATACAAACTTTAAAAACTCATTTTGTTGCTTACATCACAGCTTATCCAACACAAGAGCTCTGTTAAAAATAGCTTTAAGGGCAGATTGTTGGGATTTTCTGTTAACGACATTAGCCTTGCAAGAAAAGTGATTAACAGCTGGCTCTCAATCTGTGTGATCTTAATCATTAGAAAGTAAAGCGGTAATGTCTTGCTTAATTACTGCAAGCACAGTGTGTCACCACCTAATTAGATATGATTGATTATTGTCATCTTCATGCACCTCTCAAAACATCTGACACAAATATTTGAATCCTGTAATGCATGTTTGGAAAATTAACTTTCAGAATGTCATGTTGAATTAAAATTGCCTGTTTAAAAATAAAAATTCTAATCAATGCTAAATAATAGTGTTACACAGTTGAATATGTTAGAATTCAGTTTCTACCCCCGGAAAATAGCCAAGGCGGAAACTATTAGAAAAGACGTTTCATTTTATTTTATGTAGATAATATCTTCAAGGAAATTGAGGATATTAAGCCTCATTTTTCAGGCAACAAATTAAGTAGCGTAAGAATATAAAGATGCTCCTATGCTTACAGCATGTTCATACCAGTTAAGTAAGAAAGCATAACTTTCACGGTTCAGATTAAATAATTTAGTAATAGACCAAAAAGACCACAAGAACATAGTCTTTGGAGATCATTTAAGAAACAGCTAAGAGATTCTCAGAAAATCAGTATCATCATTTCTACTAGTGGTACCAATCAGCCTACTCTAGTAGGACTTCAGCTGATACACAGACACTCCTGTTTAAGTATCAAAAGGTAGATGAAGAACATCTTACCTTAATAAACACTACTGGGAGTATAATTCAAAGTGACTCACTCTGTTTTCTTATTCTAGATTAAGTATGGCTACTGATTCATTTGTCTGTCCTTCCCCTTAACACTGATACAGCTCTACCACATTCATTCTTTTTCAAGCTCTACCATGTATATATATGTATTTCTATTCTATTATCACAGAATCACAGAATGGTTTGGATTGGAAGAGACCTTAAAGATCATCTAGCTCCAACTCCCTCGCCATGGGCAGGGACACCTTCCATTTGACCAGGTTGCCCAAAGCCCCATCCAGCCTGGCCTTGAACACCTCTGGGAATGGGGCATCCACAGCTTCTCTGGGCAGCCTGTTCCCGTGCCTCACCACCCTCAGAGTAAAGAATTTCCTCCTTGTATCTAATCTAAGCCCACATGCTTTTAGTTTAAAGCCATTCCCTCTTGTCCAATGCCTACACCTCCTGACAAAGACTCCCTCCCCATCTTTCCCATAGGCCCCCTTTAGGTACTGGAAGGCCGCTATAAGGTCTACCAGAGCCTTCTCCAGGCTGAACAACCCCAATTCCCTCAGCCTGCCTTTGTAGGAGAGGTGCTTCAGCCCCTTGATCATTTTTGTGGCCCTCCTCTGGACTCGTTCTGATACTTCCGTGTCCTTATTGTGCTGGAGGCCCCAGAGCTGAAGACAGCACTCTACGTTGGGTCTTAGAACAGCAGAGTAGAGGGGGAGAAATCACCTCCCTTGACCTGCTGGCCACACTTCTTTTGATGCAGCTCAGGATACGGTTGACTTTCTGGGATGCAAGCGCACATTGCTGACTCATATTGAGCTTCTCATCAACCAACACCCACAGATCCTTCTCCCCAGGGCTGCTCAATCCATTCTCCACCCAGCCTGTATTTGTGCTTGGGTTTGCCCAGATGCAGGACCTTGCACTTGGCCTTGTTGAACCTCATGAGGTTTGCACAGGCCCACCTCTCAAGCCTGTCCAGGTCGCTCTGGATGCCATCCCTTCCCTCCAGCGTGTCAACCGCACCACACAGCTCAGTGTCATCAGCAAACTTGCTGAGGGTGCACTCAATCCCACTGTCCATGTCAGCAGCAGCACTGGTCCCAATACTGACCCCTGAGGAATATCACCCATTACCGATCTCCTGGACATTGAGCCATTGACCACAACTCTTTGAGTGTAACCATCCAGCCAATAAACCATAACAAACATTATGTAATCATAACCAAAACATAACCAACATTAAACTATGTTGATTTTTTCTACCAAGACAAACTAAGCAAAACTATGTCTAACTGCTTAATTTCTGAATAAGGCAGGCAATTCTAGCTTCTTTCTAAATTTAAAGTGGTAAAATTAAAGTCTGTTTCTTCACCCTACAGTGACTTCTGCTACAGAAAAGAAAAAAAAATCTATCACCATTATAGTATGAACTTCTCATACTGTATTGGCTTCTAGTGCTACTGGACATAGCAAGATTTAGGTAAAGATTAATCACAAGAATGCAATAGGATTTAAAGATTCCCTAAGCATTAGAGTAAGTCCAGGAAAAAACATTTACTTTCTTCTGTAATTATTGTTTTTACAGTCCAGTTGCTCAGGTAAACCCAGTGATTGGAAATGAAAATCTTTTTAGCCATGCATTTGGCTGCTACCTTGGAAAGTAATGAGACAGTTCAATTTAATCCAAAGACTTAATGGCATGTTTATGTTTATCATCTGCTACATCACCTTCTTCTTCTTGGCTGCAATTCTCAAACGGAACTGTGATGTGCAGTAACTTTTTAATACTTCTAATATTTAGCAGACTGAACAATAACAAAGTACAACAAACTGGATGAATTACTGAATATGGGTAATAACATCAATAGGAATACAATGGTTTAATTATTGCAATTTATGAAGAAAAACAGAATTTAGGGACATGTAGAGGAGAAAAGAATAAGATAAATGATATGAAAGATAAAACTCTCTAACAAATTTATAAGTCTCTGTGAAAAGTAATGGAATTGGCAGAGAATGACTAAGATGGAAGCCAGTCAGGAAGATAAGAAGTTACCCTTTGATAGAAATTTCATATACAAGAGCAAAAAATGACAGCGGCACCTAGAGAGTCATTATTTAAAGGTGGAGAAGACTCTCATTTATAAACTGATGGCATTTCATGCCATGAAAAAAGATAAGAAAGTCTGTTTACATCTAAGTCATGGAATACCATGATTTCCTGCAGCAAGAGTACACTACCAACAAAACCCTACAGTTTCATTCCGATTTTGAGAATATCTTAGGAATAAGGAATAGAAAAAAAAAATCCAAATATGCTATTTTTATACAGTTGTTGAGTATATAGTAAACTTTTCAAAGAATGAATGTTTTCAAATGGATAAGATAAACAAGATTTTAAGCAATTAGTTTCTGAGCTTGCTGGGACTGCTCCACAGTATTTATTACATTTATTAAATCATTGCATCAATGGTAAGCACACAGAGATTACTCTGGTACTCACTGGTTACTTTTAACAGTGGGTTAATATATATCACTTCAATATTTCAGAATCAAGCGTGAAACAAAAGATGGTATTGAAAATAAATTTAAAATAACCAAATAAATAAACAAAGAGATGTTCACAAAATGCAGAAGATGGAAAAATACCTGAAAATATCAGAGATAGGAAAGGAAAAATCAACTCCAAGTAGGGAAATAAAGTACTAAGCTTACTGAAGGGGACTAAATAAATAACAGACTCAAGGTGTTTAACAGGCATCCTTTAGAAAGTGGCATTTTATAAAAGAAAATAACAAAGGAAATCTAGGAACAACGGAACGTTTTCTGGATTACTCAATAATACCTAAAAAATTATAGGTAATCTAAGTATTGAAAACTAAGTGATTTCTCTGAATCAGACTTCTTCATGATGAAGAAGATTTATTAAAATGAAGAGTATCTATTCTAAACAACCCTTCAAAGGCAACAAAAAATGTAAGCAGAGGTGTCAAGTAGGAACGTATTTTCACCTGCATTTTAAAAAAATAACAAAGGGTCCAAGATGAATAAATGTTTGGCCAGAACTCAAAACAACTTCTATTTTCAAAGCATACACAGTCACATTAGCATAAAAATAATCAAGCAAGAAGATTAATTTATATATATATATATATATATATATGTATATAACTGGCAGTTTCACATTAAACTTAATTCACATCTTTCTCAATTTGAAGAATTCATGGATTTACGGCCAGTGTATACAACTGATTTTGAAACACAGGCACTAAAACCATTTGGCTTATGCCTATTCATGTGCATTTACACCTCCATACCCATTTAACACGGAAGAAAAATAAAACTGCTAGAAAATCTAAAAAGATGTGACTACAATTAAGTACAAAAGCACTTCAAAATAAGCAGGTTGATAAAGCTGGAAATTTCAAGGCTTTTGGCAGAATTCTTACCAAAACAGATATGCTTTAGAGTACAAGAAATTTATAGAATTTGCTTTTTATCCATAATTGTCCCTCCAGTGTCATCTGTCGCTCACTATTGCTTGCCAATAGTGCACACTGCGAGGTGCAGAGCAGCGCAGAGGCAGCTGAATTAGCTCTGAGCAGACCCTAAGCAGCATGGAGGCAGTCACTCTGCTGTGCCTGCATGAAGAAAGCAGACTACAGAGGGAGAGGGATAACAGCTTTACTAAACACATCCTGAAACAGCAGCAAGTCAGGAAAACAGAGCTCCTGCAGAAAATTAAGCATGAATTGGTGCTTAGCATGGAGGAGTAGGAAAGGGAAGTCGGACAGACAAGTGGTATGAGAATTTTTAACTCAAGATTTTTAGGAAACCTTAAGTTAATCTTACTGTCAGGGAAAGATGTCCAGCGGATGACAGGATAAACAGTAACGAGCAAACTCATTTTATTGACAAATGGCAGGGACAAAAAGAAGGGATCAAGAGGATTTATTTTAATTTCAGAACATGGAAGCAAAAGAACTTTAACAGAGCCAGAAACCAACAGAAACTACAATGAGACGGAGAGAAAGCTAGTATTTTATCTGTTATTTTCCTGTTCTTGAATCTTCCTGAATAAACTTTCCTACTGTTGTAGAAAGCTACTTAGATGAAAAATAGTCTTCAAAAATGTATGTATACATATACATATTATACAGATATGTAAAGATAACTGAAGAAAAAAAAAAGCAGAAAGATGAGTTCAGAATTTAACAAGCAAGTTTCAAGTCATAATGTTATCTAGATCAGATTAACCAGCTACAGATTCATTACATCAGAGTAATGTAACTTGAGTAACTTTGTAACTTGAGTGCACTTAACCAAAGATAAACAATTTGAAAACTTCAATAGAATTATTTTAGATCATGGTTGATAAAGTAGTGAAGAGCCTGATTCTAAAAAGAATATTCCTTTATGAAAATGCATCTGAAGCCAGAGATAACAATCTGAGAACTGAAAACAGTGTTCTGAAGTATCATGGAAATCCAGAACTAGTGCCACTTGTGAAATTCAACTTTGCATAAATGCAGGTAATAAAACCAGTGAAATGAAAAGAATGTGCTTCTTCAGTGTTGAATTTGGCTTAATATGTCTCAGAACAGAAAACAACTGTATCATTACAAGAACACTACCCAAGTTCAAACTGTTTTGTAAATATCTTATGCAAAACCTCATTTATAATCGAGTTTCTCCTCAAATGGCAGATCTCACCTCTCCTCAAAGTATGTGGCTTAAGCATTTTGAGACTCATTTTTGGGAGGAAAAAACAAAAGCCCACAAAACGTCAAATCCCACAGAATTTAAATCCTATTTGCATTCTTGCTACTTGTGAGAAAGTCCACCTATCTTCTTTATTTTCTTTTCATATTTGTATGAGTTAAATAATAACATTTACAGAAAGCAATTTCAATGTTTAGATATTATAAAAGTCATTATAAATGCGGTAACACCTGTTTTTTGTTGTTGTTGTTGTGGTTGTTTGCTGTACTTTTCAACAATGCCACCAAAAAAGAAGTGACAGATAACAGAAAAATTAGGCTTCTAGTCATTCGAAGGAAAGCTATCACAGCAAAGACACAATGAAAAAGAAATTACAGTGTGTCAACAAAAAAGTACTCAGCACCATTCAGCATAAAGATAGTCCATCTATATAGCTGACAGATTTCACTGAAGAGAAGTGTGTACTTGGTCTAGAAACCCGTGGGAATTAATTTCAAAAACACACCTCCCATAAAACAGGTCACAACCACAAGTATTGCACGGTATTCAAGGCATGCAAGCACAGAAGTGCACAGCATATAAAATGTGAGCTTGTTCTTGAGTTAGTGTCTTTTCTTTTTCTTCCTAACAAAGGTAATAGACCAAAAACAAACATACAAACAAAAACGACAACAAAAATCAACAATGCTGCTTGCATGTTCTACTTTTTTCTCCACTACCTCAAAACAGACAAAAATTTGAAAAACAAAAATTCATTTAGCCAGCAATTTACCTCAGGTGATCCTCTTTTAAAGCACTGCACAGTTGGAAATAACACAGACATTGACATATCCTGCCAGGTAGGGATACAAAGTGAGTGCCAGTTTTCCCAGGTACCAAAGTGGTTTTGGTAACAACATCAGCAGCACCATATAATCATGCCAGTGCTGTAGCAGAACTGTTGCCTGATTATCCTAATGATATTTCTCAGTGGAAACATCAAGGAGACAATGCTTATGTATCCACAAGTATTTTGGTGATGTGACAGCCTGAATACAAACTCCTGTGTTATACACATTTGAAAACAATTTTTGAAGTACTTTGGCTGGAAAAAAGGTATATACCCCTAAACCACTGACATTTTCATGTTTTTATACAAGTATAAAAGTGAGATTTGCAGGGCAAGAGACAAGAGTGTTTGTAATTTGTGAAGGAATCCAGAAGAGTACAAGCACAGGTGTAGAAAGACAGGGGAGTTGTTCTTGTCATGACAAAATCTTGTGAGAAGAGAATACAGAATACTTTGAATAAGAATAGAATAAAAGGAAGAGCATCAAGAGGAATTAGCAGTAATAACAAGGGAAGAGAGAAAAACTAAAAAAGGAATATACAGAAAAATGAAAAAAAGGCAAATTTTTAAAAATTGCATGCTTCAAACAGAGTAGTTGTCAATCAACAAACACGTCTTTATCTTTTGCAAGAATGTGCAACTCCAGGTTACTAGTCCATACGAGAATGTTAACTCTACTCAATGTTGGTATTCAAAATCTGTGTGAAAAATGGAAACAGAATTTACAAAATGTACTCTGCAGTAGTGCTAACCAAAACAACTGAAAGCCCAACTAAAAGCAAGCCCACAAAACACAGCTGGCACTAAGTAGGATTCTGCCCAAGGTGCACCAATGCAGAGATCACTGTCAGAAGGTTCACTGGGGCGACTGCCAAGGGAAACTGTGCCACCACTTTCTACAGCTTGCTTCCTTATGTGTGCTGGTGCACAGATGCACCAGCCACCCTAAGGATCACTGTTAATCATTGATTATTTAACCCCATTTACCCCTGCCATGACTATATATGTGTGTTTTATATTCCTTTTACAGACTGTGGCACTTTCTATTATCCTTATTCTGTACAGTAGAAAAACAATACTTTTTTTTTTTTTTTTAAATACAAATGTTAAGAGGTGGAACAGTGAGAATATTACTCCTTCAGCCTTTCTGTAAACAGCTATTTTGACTTTTGAGTTTTAGATCTAACTACCCCTGCAAGTGAAAATTTAAGGTGTTTTTCACAAAACCCATGCCTGTGAGGCACTGAGGATCTTCTGATCAGAAGGCTCAGTGCAAGGCACCCCCCTGTTCCTGCTTAGGTTTTCCCCATCTCATAAATGTCAAAGGCTTACTGCAGCCTTTATTACCTTCCTTGGATTTTTGCATTACAGGGATGCACATTTTCTGTACTCAGATGATCAGCACAGATTTTACTAGGCCATTAAAAATCCTGGCAGTAAATATTAAATAATCTATCTCCTTTTCCTATACCTGAAACCAAGCTATTTCCTCTTATACAAAAAGAAACAGCATCCTAACACAAACGGACCACAAAACACCACGGATTTAATTTTAGTCTCAATGAAGTTGAAGTCAATTGAAAGTTCCCAGTCAAGTCAGGTTTTCATCGGAAAGATATTTAGTGTAAATTGTCAGAAACGTTGACAGCCTTTCAAATTGCAAAATCCATAGCACAGTTACTACTATAACTATAAAAAATGATGCAGAAGGACATCTTTCAGGATTCTTCAAAGTTTTTTCTTAGATTAATCAGGCTGAACTCCTTTGTTAACAGATATCAAGACTCCACAACATATGCTGTTTTTCATAACTCATTAACAATTCCTTCCAGTTGCTGAACAAATAAGGGGTAGATTATCGCACTATAAACATATGCAATTTCTTCATTCAAGATATGAATATGACATTAAAAAGAATCTCAGATGTATTATTTTGAATTTGACTGTTTCAAAGCAATCTCATAATATCATGGACCTAATTAAATACTAAATACTACAGATAACTATCAAAATATTTACTAAAAACAACAAAGAAACAATCACACAAAAGCAACATAAAATCACATTAAAAAGGTGAAAATTAAACAAAAATAAAAACTTTACCAGACCGTTAGGAAACCTTTCTAAAAGTTACAGTTACGCTCAACAATTATCGTAACAGGCAAAACAGACTCAGCATAGGGAGACTGATGTAATTTATTACCTATTGCTAACAAGCTAGAGCAGTGGGAAACAAAGGAAAGAAACTAAAACCACCTCCTCCCCCCAGGCAGCACAGGGGAACGGGGAATGGGGGCTGTGGTCAGTCCCTGACGCTTCGTCTCCCCCTTCATGGTCACTCTCTGCCTCTGCTCCACGTGGGGTCCCTCCCACGGGATGCCGTCCTTCCCGAACTAAGCCTGCAGGAGCTGCCCACAGGCAGCAGCTCTTCAAGAACTGCTCCCACATGGCTCCATACCACGGGGTCCATCCCCCAGGAGCAAACTGCTCCAGCACGGGTCCCCCACGGGTGGCAGCTCCCCCCAGACCCCCTGCTCCTGCGTGGGCTCCTCTCCATGGGCTGCAGCTCCGGCCCGGGGCCTGCTCCAGCGGGGGCTCCTCCACGGGCTGCAGCATGGAGATGTGCTCCATGTGGGGACCCATGGGCTGCAGGGGGACAGCCTGCTCCACCAGGGCCTCTCCACAGGCCACAGGGAAACTTGTGCTGCGTGCCTGGAGCACCTCCTGCCCTCCTTCTGCACTGACCTGGGGTCTGCAGGGCTGTCTCTCTCACATTTCTCACTCCTCTCTCCCAGTGTAGATGTGCAGCAGTTTTTTTTTTTTTTCCCCCTTTCTTCAGTCTGCTCTCCCTGAGGCCCACCCAGTGTTGCTCCCTGGCTCAGCTCTGGCCAGCAGTGGGTCCATTCTGGAGCCAGCTCTGATCTGACATGGGGCAGCTGCTGGGCTCTGCTCATAGAGGCCACCTCTGCAGACCCCTCTGTTGTCAAACCCTTGCCTCATAAACCCAAGCTGCATACCAATGCTGAGTACTGTCAGTCACCTTCTTGTCCATTATATGCTTGGAAATGGATTACAGAAGAATGTGCTCGAAAATCAATGAGGCATCTCTCCTGGATCCTTCTTTTCCCCAAGACTGTAACCCATAAGGTTCTTCCAAGCTGATCCCTGTACAGGCCAAAATCTGCCTGCCTGAAGTCTGGTGTTACGATCCTGCTTTTTGCATTTTTCCTTCAAGGATCTTGAATTTCCAATATCCTACGATTAAACAAGGGAAAATAAATGAACTTATAGTATCATCATATCAGATGATGATACTTTACATGTTTCTTAAAACTATCTTAAAGGTAAATATTGATTCTTATCTGGAAACAGACAGTAGATGAAGAATTGACAGCTCTTGCATTTGGAAGAACTATGATCCAACATTTGTAAGTTTATGTTTATTTAAACTTACTGTTGTGGTTTAGCCCGGCTGGCAGTCAAACACCACACAGCCGTTCGCTCACCCTCCCCCCTCCCTCTCCGGGATGGGGGAGAGAAACGGGAAAGTGAAGCCTGTGAGTTGAGATAAAGACAGTTTATTAAGACAGGGAAAAGAATAACAACAATAATAATAATAATAGTATTAATAGTAATAATGTGTACGAAATAAGTGATGCACAATGCAATTGCTCACCACCCGTTGACCGATGCCCAGCCTATCCCCGAGCAGCCGGCCCCCCCTCCACCCCGCCTAGCCACCCCTATATATTGTTCAGCATGACGTCAGATGGTATGGAATACCCCTTTGGCCAGTTTGGGTCAGCTGTCCTGGGTCTGTCCCCTCCCAGCTCCTGCTGCATCCCTAGCCTGCTCGCTAGCAGGACAGAGCGAGGCTGAAAAGTCCTTGGCTTGGTGTAAGCACTGCTCTACAACAATTAAAACATCAGCATGTTATCAGCGCTCTTCTCATTCTAATCCAAAACATAGCACCCTGCCAGCTACTAGGAGGAAAATTAACTCTGTCCTAACTGAAACCAGGACACTTACTTATTTATATTATTCACTGCTGAGCCTGAAATGGTAAATCAAGTGAAATGGTGAAAGGGAATCAACAAACCCAAGACAATCTACTAAATTGAAACAGTTACATGAAAGGCTGTGGGGAAAAAAAAATCTCTTACAAGATTAGCAATCTATTTTAAAGAATACCTGCAACGTAACAGTGGCATGCAAATATATGTGTAGTCGATAAAGTGGACAATAAAATATAACGTTTTGATATCTGATCTCATACTTAATGCATATTTCCATCTGGGGGGAAAATCCTTCCTAAAATGTTCTGTGCAAAAATGGTGGTTTTCACTCCAGTCAAAATTTAAGAATCTTATGGAGATGTGTGTTTTCCACATAGGAACAAGTTAGTCATATAAAATCAAACTGGGAGAATGTTACAATTGTGGATGCTTACGGAAACACATTACTTCAGAGTTCTTCTTATCATACCATTCAAATAATTATGGAAGAGAAACCAGGCATACCAAAGTTCTGGCTACAAAGAGAGAGAGAGAAGATAAAAATGTAGAATTAATTCCTTTCCCTGAGTAAGCCTATAAGCAGTTCCTAACCAATTTGGTTACACTATAATTTTGAAATACAAGTATCTACAAAATCAAAATAAGCACCAGCTCTTGCCATTCTCCTTCAGGAAAAGGACAATGAACATCCTGATGAGTAATCCTACTGTTTCGTTAAAAAAAAAAAGTTTCCAATCCATGCAAGTGTGTGTGTGTGTGTGTTTTTCTACACAAAACCAAACATGTATGGGATATACATAGGCTAAAGTAGCTAACCTTTACATGACCTTGTTTGGAAAGTGAGAAAAGACTAGCTGTTATGAGTTGCACACAGCAGTTTACCTTGTTGAAAATTTTGTTTTCTGACAGCACCATACTGCTATGAGTAGACTAGGACAGTCACTTCAGATCTTCACACGGAACAAGAATTCCAATGCCTGCCTCCAGTCCTGGAGACTTTTTGTTGTCTTCTCAAGCTTTATGTTTCAGATTCCATGTTTTTATATGAAGATGATGTATGCTTTAGATAATTGTTTTAAATTATTTTGAGATTACTTTAAAATGTTCCAAAAATATAGCTGCAAAAATTCTTGTTTTCAATTTTATGCCTAAAAGCCACTTCTAAGTTCATAAACTGGGTATAAATTTGTAAGTGGAGTGATGTTTTTTTTCCACGTTATACTGCTTCATAATTGTACATAATTCTTGTTTTTTTCTAATAGTCATAAAATCTGCTTCCATCATACAGAAGATAATGGATACAATGGGTAGTTTGCCTGTTCTGAGATGGCTCCATCTATGCTCCTGTAAGCTGAAGAAGAAATCAACTGGCAAAGCGGCTTCCTGAAGTATCTTTTACACTAAGCAATAGTTAAGGCTGTCAGGTAAGATGAAGAAAAGAGCAGTTGAGAACAAGGTATTGCTCAACTAAGTAGATTAGACCCAACAGTTAAATCCTGAAAGATCCAGATGGCATCTTGGATTCTGCTAAGCAGCCTAGCTCCTGTTGACCATTGTCTTCCTTCACAGGCAGGAAGACAACACTCTAGACTAAACACAGATTTTTCATATAAAATATGCAATTAAGTAAGTGAATAAAATAGGACTTTCGGGACTCAGGTAAGAGAAAATCATTCAAGATAATAAGGCAAAATAATAAATAAATAAATAAATAAATCTGCCAGGAAGATGAAAGACTCGAGATTGCCTAGTTTCTCTAATGCACTATCCAAAACAGGGAAGTCTATTCTCAAATTTTCAGCCAGGTGTTCCTTTATAAACTTTTAGTGCAGAATGCATGGAAATGAGCCCTGTAACATAAGGGTATTTTCTCACTCAATAAAAATCTTATTTTGGAAACTATAAGTTATTCCTCAAAACAGAATCAAAACAGCTCATCTACCATTAGACAGCAACAACTTTAAAACAGCTGATGGATGAAATTGTAGGTTCCCAGGCTACAAAGAGAACCTTATCAGCACTAAAATATTATTCAAGATATCAGTGTCATCTACCTGATGAACTATCTGCCTGACAGATATTTATTTACTTTTTTTTGAAAAGGGCTTTCAGCATCTATGGGTGTATTTGATTGAATGTAGGAACTGTGGTAAGACCTTGTAGTGATTAAAAAGATCTAGGAACATTTTCCTAAGTATGTACCTTATAAAATGCAGTTCTTAGTTAAATAAAACATTATTGGAATTGCAGTTTCAATATTAGTTTTTCATTTTCCATTATGTATGTTCAACATATCTTAGGACTGGAACAGTTAATGGTTTCTAATCAGCTTCAGTGCCTTTAAAACATCAAAACAATACTAGCAGAAATCTTCAGAAGTCGTGAGGGTAAGAGAGAGAGAACTAATTTTCCAGCCAGATTTACTATTTGTACATTGTGTATAGTAACTGGTACCTTAATTATGGACCAAAGGCCCTTGTTCTGTGTTTACTGAAGGTACTAAGATAACATAGTACAAATTGATCCCCATTATATTTTGGGTACATTTCTGAAATCCCTGAGATAAGATAATCTTTATGCTAACCTCCCTGTGATTTTAGGGAATAAAGGTAGCAATCTCCAAAGGACTCCTAGAGGTTAAGCACCCTCTGAAGATAGATCACAAACCAGTAAGCCAACATAGAAACACTGTAATTTAAATTTTGTGGAAACACCTTCCAAACATGACTTGAATTTTAGGTAAGGTTGTTTTGTTGTTTTTGTTTGGTTGTTTTTTGTTGTTGTTGTTTGTTTATATTTTTAAATGAGGCCTTTTGAAAATAAAACTTTAGAAAATGCAACTTCAAAATATAGTGAAGAAAACAAAAACTGGCATATGATTTGTTGATTAGCAAAGGCCAGTTTCATTACCAAGCAAGAGGAAACAGGTATGGCAAGAACAGGTACTGAAGAAAGAAAAGAGGTCTGTGTTTGATACACTACAAAAGAGGCAGAAACAACAAAGAATAAAAAAGGAAAGAAGAAAGCAACAGAATCTTGCAGCCTCTTCATAAATCACAGGCCTCCTTTGCGCAACCAGAAACACCAGATTATGTCCTTTTCATTTAATCACAGAATCATCTAGGTTGGAAGAGACCTCCAAGATCACCTAGTCCAATCTCTGACCTAACACTAACAAGTCCTCCACTAAACCATATCACTAAGCTCTACAGTCTAACATAGGTCCGTCAAGGCTGAACACTTCTAATTGTGAAGAGCAGGTAAAGATTAAAACAAATGTTTTTCCCTTTCTTCAGACATTTTAAGTCATACTTAATATGTAGTGAAATTTTCACAGAGTGATGAAGATGAGCTGCTAATCCTATCATAGCTTCATTTAAACCAGCACAACTATACCAGTTCCACCAGCAGCACATTTTTTCACCTATTTATTCAGTGATAACTTTATCATCATTCAGGAAAAGTGAAAAGCTTTATCTTAAGGCTGCAGGAGGTGAAATGCAAGTGAAGACTTGAAGACCCAGTACTGTCCCACCTGTAACATCTATACCATAACTAGAATAATAAGTATACAGTTCTACCACATTCAAACTTTTTTTTTTTTTTTAAACTCTGAAAATTAGCGAGGAAACCATAGATCTTCAGTAAGTTATATACACATATAACTAGATACTAGTAGCTAGAAAAGTAGCTTAAATACTTAACAGTAAAGTACATTTGAAGTGTAGGTGTCTGAAGAGTTTCTTCAAAACTAGCCAGGAATTAATTATAGCAGGGAAAAGCTGTCTAGCCTAGCAACTTTATGTTCTTTAGAAAAACATATAATACATATTATCTTCAAAACTACTACTTTTACAATGCAAAATACAGTTTCACTATTTAACTCTTATTATTTTATAATTACTGTTTATAAGCTCCTATTTCAGAACATTTCTTTGAGTGCTAGACTAGGTTAGTGAACAGGGTATTCATCTCTGTTAACTAAATGGAATTCAGAAATTCTCACATTTGGCAATGTTTCTTGTCCCTTCACTACAGTTGCTTACAGAGAGATTTCTTAAACCTGATTTAATAATTCATTGAATGGTGATGTTTAAAACAGTTATATTGCCCTAACTAGAGGACAGCATACGTTGTAGACCTACACTTTGACATTAATTGATGGTTCCCAAACTAGAAATCTTAACGTACAAAGGAGGGGAAAAATATAGTAATCCTCCTCCTCCTCCTCAAATAACTGCTTCAGGAAAATATTAAATTATATAAAGCCCTGCTAATCAGATGGTAATTCATGAACTGCAGCTTTACATACATCTTTGATGCTCTGCTGCTAGCACCTGTTTCTATTGCTTGAAATAAATTAGATATTTATAAAACATTTTGTAATTCTAATTTCGATACTGAATCAACTACAACTACAATCAATTACACAACTTCCCTACCCAAAGATGGAGAAATGATAAAGCCAGATACCATAAGCTGTCCTAAATAAAAATAAGCATTCCCCAAAAGATAAATTTTCAGTTAAATGAAGTTTTCTTTGTTTATACTCAGAACAGCAGTAGGCTTCCATCTTGGCAATCTCCAATAATATATTATTTTCTGATTTTCCTAGCATCTCTCTAACAAAGCCCTTCTTTTATTAAAGAAAAAAAAAAAGGAAAAAAAAAGGGGGGGGTTCTGCTATATCTACTCCCCAAATCACAAAATTGACTGTCTATTACATAGGGTGGGTTTCCATTTTTTGGTAGACCTCTTTCCAGTCAGTAAAAGCAAAATTGTTTAAGAAATGCTACAGGTATTTGCCTTTCAGCATACCAATGTCTCTCAATTAGACTTTCCCACATTTATTCATATTTCAGAAATGCAAAAAGTGCAAGGATTTTATTATTATTTTAAATCAGGACATTAGTTTCAGAAATTGTGTCTTGTTTACACCTGAAAACATGATCCCAAACTACTTTACAGACAGAAATAAAAGTATGAGCATTCTTCTGAATATTTAAATTTTTGAATGTTTGAATTTAGTTATAAGCCTTCCTATTACAGTTTATGTGTTATTCATATAACTGGCACTGAATTCCACAACAGGAGTGCCAAATTAGAATATAAACAGACATAATCCTATTTTTTTTTCCACTGTAATGCTGAGCTTCTGGCATCATTCTCTCTGCTGCATTCATACTGCCTCAAGTTGGATATTTCTTACAGTTTGTTGTTTCTTTGTTTCTTCCACGGAAAACAATATATTTTTGTGTCTTTTTATCTTCCTATAGCCTTGTTCTCATACATCCAGGTAGTAAGTACTTTGGTAAGAAAAAAGATAAGCAAGGAGACAGAGAAAAGAGAGAATTAAATCCTTGTTGAAACAGTAACGCAGCCT
Organism: Cygnus olor; assembly: GCF_009769625.2. Classification (NCBI taxonomy): domain Eukaryota; kingdom Metazoa; phylum Chordata; class Aves; order Anseriformes; family Anatidae; genus Cygnus; species Cygnus olor. The sequence goes on from NC_049171.1 coordinate 20,381,329, forward strand.
GTAACCAGAAGAGATTGGTTTCTTGACAGACAAGGAGACAGACAGAAGCAATCTGTATGGAACTAAAAATCCAACTTAACTTTTTTTTCCTCTCTGACAAAAGGTAGAAAGTAGTTAAGCATACCAAGCACAGGTCTGTAACAGTAGGTGTGGGAGATGTTTTGTTAATTCTCACAGCACACTTTCACATTTGTGCAACTGTTGCTCAATACAAAGTGGACAGGAAGAAAGCATTGGGCTAGATGCATGATGCATACTCTGACGTGCATTAAACACCATTCTAGTATTAACTAAACCACATCCACACAGATACGAATTGTGTCCTCTTAAACTACATGAATTTGAATGTGAATTTCATTAGTGCGACAACACTTCCTAAATCTGAGATTGGAAAAAATATATTTAGAACGATGAAAAACACTCTGTGCATTCTACAGTCTGTTCTTAGGTTTTAAAAAGGTTGTGGAAGATCAGCAGTAGGATTTGGCCCCTCTACATCTGTGTTACCTTCATATTTTCTGCTCTAGGATAACAGTGTTTTCCAAAATGAGACATGAGGAACAGTATTTGATGAAACAGGTAGACTGGCTGCTCAGCTTAATGACTTCTCGGATGTACTATTATGCGTAACACCTCATTCCTATCTGATGCGATGGCCAAAAGCAGATGAGAAACATTGCAATACTAATGTCTGCAAGCATTACAGCTTCATTTTCATGAATTTTGGCTGATAGATCTCAACTGCTTTCATTAAACACTTACTCTATTCGTTCTGTCTAGATCCACTGTGCTAGTTACATTGTAGTAGTATCTATGGCAGAAATCCATAGCAACAAGGAACTGATTATGAACTATTACTCTATAAGAAAAACTACCTCGTTTGTATAATAAAATTTAAGTATTATTAAATGTTCATCTTTTTAATTCCTAAGTTTATAATTATACACACAATGAACATTTTCTCCACCCCAAATTTGCTATAGTTGAAAGACTTTATGCACAGTAAAAAAATTCAGCAAGCTGATTTTTCCTAAGATGTTTCAGGTTTCCAACAGATTATTTACTTCACATATTTAAAGTTATTGTAAAAGTTAGTTATTAAGAAACAATTTTATTATTAAAATGCACTACACATATTGCTTAGTTTTTAGTACATCAGTATCCTATGTTAAAATATAGGAGGATGGACAAATTACTTACTGGGGAAAAAAAAAGAATAAAAAGAAACAAGTTGTGAGCTGTTCGTGTACACCATACAAATTGGACATTATTCCTCTTCTCAATGTTCCAACAACACAACGCTTAAAAATAAATCATTATCATCACTGTGTAAATGTGAGCAAAACTCCCTTGCATCAGTGAATGATGCCTACCTACGTAGAAGGGACCTTTCAATATTCCCTCTTTGCCTTCAAAACACAAGCTATCAATAAAAAAGATTTTATGTATGTATATAACAATTGTTAAAAGAATCAGGGGAGATTATAGAAGATGCTATTCCTTTTATGTGAAAGAGACAATGGGTAACCTTGGACAGAAACACAGAAAAAACAATTAAAGGACAGTTTCTAACATTTCAGTATACCTTTCACTTTGGTTTGGACTTTGAGTGAAATGCAGGGAATTTGAATTACACTCCAAATCCAATTTCCACATTTAATCCCACTGTCTGTCAACACCTCCATAATTACTTTTACACTGCATTTCGGTAGCCAACCAGATAGCTAGTAGCACCATGCAAAAAACTTACTTGTTCACACAATGCAACTTTTTTTCTGGCAAAGAAGTGAAGACAGGATAGATGCTGCACATGAATTCAAAAACAGTTTTAGAATGGGGAAAAGAAAGCCACCTCAGATCACCTATACGGTAAATCCCTCAGAAACTCCTCCATTCTGTCTCTGCCCCTATATAACCACTTCCACATCACGTAAAGCACATCAGTGTAATTGATACCCTCATACCAATGCCTCACTCTTGTGACAAAACTTTACAGGTCTTCGTGAGGTATTGGACCAAAGCCCAGATCTGATGTGCAAAAGAAATATGAAGACTCTGCACACTGGCTGCCTGGATAGCTGAATTTTGCCCAGCACTCTCAGGGATTTATTTCAATAGCTTAATTATAACCTAACAGTAGCTTACTGGGGTGGGTCAGACTGGAGGTCAGAGCGAGTGTGTGCTGACAAATGTATTTTGAATCATTTTAGGATATTAATTTAAAAACAAAGTGAACATTATAAATATTATATAACACTAACCTCAGTAAGACTAGGTTTTGCAATAAAGTAGAAATCTTTCCGTATTCATCACAGATAGACAAATTTGTTAAATGCTAATCACCCTAATTAATTCAGATCTAATGAGAATCTGCAGATACATAATGGCTAAAATGCAGAGCTATCACTGTCCTGAAGAAACACAATTCATGTGTGTTTATAGTGAAAGGGAAAATAAAACCATTATGCATGCCCAAGTTTTGCAGAAAAAAAAGTGAGCAAAGTCAATGACAGAAGCTTTGGTCAGGGCTCGATTCAGCAAACCACTGCAGTGCGTATTCAGGATTTAACCAGAACACTGCTGAAGTATAGTCCCAAGACTGAAATCATCAGGTTACTGCAGGCCACTGTGAGCCACCCGTGTCCAGCTGGTGATGCCATGCATGGGGACCCACACGTTGGTGTGTCCGTGGGACCCTGCAGGGGCTCTGGCACTGGTGTGAGCCCCGGTGGGCTGAGGGGAGCAGAGGGGCACACGGAGCTCGAGCACCCAAAGCATGAGATGTAAATGTGTGGTGCATAAGTAGGGACTGTTCAGAAACGTGCGGGTCTCCTAACATTTTGTGAAGTATCCAGTATTGTATTTTATCTGCTGTATTGCTGATACTCATCCTGAACAGGCAGTATCATCAGTTAATTATCTACCATTTCTAAATAAACAAGCGGCTTCATTCTTGGTTTGATTTAAAGAATGTGAATGAGCTTTTTGTCTGCAATACCCCTCCAAGGAAAGGGAAAAAAAGACAGCTTCTCGTACCTGTACTCAAACATACTCATACTGAAAGGATAAGGACAACCAAAAAAAATGAACAGACCTTATTTCTTCGCTCAGACACTCACTAGCAAACTACACTTATGAAAGAGCTAACACTAAGGTCAAAATGAAGCCCAAAGAACAGCCTTTAGAGCACTTTACTACAACATCAGAAATGAATGAGGGCAGATTCATAAAAGGTTAACATAACGAAAAAAGCAAGATTAAAGGTTATCTGGTCAAAGACATACACTCCCACCAAGAGGCTAAGATAAATAGACAGGACAACTTCTAAAATGCAGGTCCCTTACTTGCATCTGTATTTATGCAAAAATTCTGTGTGTCCTCACTCCTAACGCTTATCTTAATGGCAAATGTCTATTTTCATGACCAGAAGAATTTCAGAATATCAGAAGAATCTGATAATTTATTTTTTCCTGTTTGCATCTTCTACCTTCTGAAACTCTGTAAATTTTTCTCTTCAGCTATCTATCCAAACTAACTCAAGGAATGAAAGGTGCAATCAAAAACAGATTGTTCTTCAACAGATTTATGAAATTTAGTAGTGTTTCTGTATTGGAGAAGCAATGATGAAGGTGATTTCAGCCTGAATTTTTATATATTTTTATATATATATATATATATATATATATATATATAAATGTATATAGCTATCACTACGCACCTGAAAGCACCATGCACAAGCAGGTGCAATAAACAGCAGCAAAAATACATTAAAAATTTGATTACATCTGATGATAAACATATGCATTTTTATATTGGATAGAACAAGATTATAATCTTATGCACAAGATTAAAAATATTAAGAAAAATGGAATTTCATATGAAGTCTTAAACCACCATTGCAAGCAATTTCTGCTTAAATACAGCACTAACAACGTTAAAAAATAACCTATGCCATAGAAAAAAAAAATGCATACACTGAAGTTTCTTTGCTTTACTTATACATGCTTTGAAATTACATCCTAATATATGGATTGTCCAAACATAAATTTTGGTGTTATATCCAAGTTCTCAAACCTTAATTTATTTGTTATCAAGATTTTTTTAAAAAGAAGTTTTAGGGATTTTTTTTTTAAATTATTATTATCTCAAAACGTATCTTTCCAAAATAAACTGTTCAGAAGCAAGGCTAGAAAACTTAAATTGTCCATTAATTGTCCCCTTCCACTTACTTGCTAGCACTGTTCATAACTGTGCAGTTATCTGTCAAGGATTAATTCAGTGTGATTTCATGAGCTCAATTCTGTCTTTAATAATGCTGATAAAGCAGGACTGTTACTTCCCTTTTCAGAGTCCAGTTTGATTTGAGTTCATAAAGTTTGTATGCTCTTTCACTGGGTTTTCACTGTGGTGAGTGCAGACATTGGCTTTAAATATTCATAAACACCTAGTTACTGTAAGTGGATTAGAAATCGAAAATAGATACCCTTATGTCTTGCGTGTCCCATTTAATGAACAAAAGGAAAGTAAATGTCGTCTTTAAGATCTAAACAACCCCAAACATTTAAAAGGAAAAGGAGAAACCACCTGAAGTGAGCAGATACAACAGCCTCCTTTAGGAAATTTGTACTGTTCTCCTGTAACACAGGCAATGTAATTGGTTTTCTTAAGGAAGACTTTATATCAGCATTCTTTATATCACATCTGCAGAGATGCAATGATAGAGACTAGGGAAACCATACTGACAAGTATTACATGACATGGATGACAGAGTTAAAAACAAACAAACTAAAACAAACAAACAAAAAACGCCCTGGAAAGGGATATCCATAAATAAAAAAATGCAAACAAATAAAACATATTCATCACGAATTTTGCTTTATTTTGGAATTACCTTTTCCTTTTGTTTTAATTTATCTTTATTGTTTCTACAAAAACAAAAGACAACTTGATGTTTGAAAAGGCTATTAAATTTCATTTGTTCTTATCTGTCCAGCTGAGGAATCAAGACTAAACTTTACGGGTGAACTTTCAAATTGAGTACATGTCCAGTTTGGAGAATATTCCCTACCAGCACCAATCAATTATAATACAAGTCAAACTTTGACAAGATGGACAAGTGTCATTTTCAGTAAAAGGCATTTGAAATGTATATTACCTGTACAAGGTACTGAAAATATAAGCTGCATTTTTAGAAACTAAATCCGAAGTAAAGATGGAATTTTTAAATTTTAAGTGACAGCTAAAGTGCAGTACTGCAGCCAAAATACAGTCAGGAAGTGAAGAAAAGTGGCAACTGAAGGGGACAGGCATACTTTCTAAAATTCCTGTCTATCATTATTATTTGCAAGATAGATGGGAAAAAAAATATGGCTGTCACACTATTTTACCATTGCTGAAATCTCTTGGAAAATTATTTGTCCTTTATAGACAAACTTTTACTGAAAATTTGGCGTTAAGAAGAAAAAAAAGTAAGGTTCTTTGACAAAGCAGCGTTATCATGATTTGTATCCATATATTTCTATATAGAATCATAGAATCATTCTGGTTGGAAAAGACCTCTAAGATCATCTAGTCCAATATAGTCTGAAAAGAAGCTGGAAAACACATATTTCTGGTTATTATGCTTTTAAAGCACAGCTAAAATATGCCAAAATCCCACCAAAACCAAATTGACTAGCCAGTTCTGTACATTTCATAGATGTTATGTTAATCCTGAAAGGTGCATTATTGTGAACATGGACTAAAACACCCAGAGCAGGAGAAAAAACTGAGCAGGATAATAAAATGCAATATATATATATTATGGATGACGTTGCTCTTTTCTATTATTTCAATTACACAAATAGTATTATTCTATGATGGCAGGAAAAAGAAAATTCCTTTGACTAGTAATTTTTGACACTGCATACACAACACTGACATTCTCCGCTCAAGATCTCCAGGATGTCCTTGTGCAGATGGCAAGAGTCCATATCTGAAACCGAAAAGATCAATTTGCCATGAAAGTACAATAATCAAGCCCTCTTCTCATTCTCCAAATCCCCTGAAGACCTCTGCGCAGTTCTTGCTTATCTGTTATTACTCAGTCATGCTCAACCTGGCTGCTGGCTGCTATTCCAGTCATGAACATCAAAAAACAAGGCATTTCTCGCAGGCCTAGCGATGCTGTAAGTGCAGAAGGAGTAAAGGCACGAAAGCCAAGGCAGTGTTGTCACCTTTCCCTGTACTTCTGAAGTCTGCACAGTGACAAAAGGCACACAGACCAGGGTTTATCTGCAGGCGTTCCCAGATCACATCCGTTATCTTCATAGGGCTTCAACCTCTGCAGTTTTAGAGAAAGAGTCATTTTTTTCACCAACACATAGTCAATCATAATCTGAAGTCCATCAATGCCAAGAGATTAAAAAATAAAAACAAAACCCAATGCAGAACTAAGTGCTTTGGACTTTGTTCTCTTTTTAGATCTACTTAACTGGTATTTTTATTCTCACAGTATTTGCCGGTATATTGGGTTTACGTGGCAAGGGCCTGGTAACAGGGGGTCTGCAGGAGTGGCCTCTATGAGCAGAGCCCAGCAGCTGCCCCATGTTAGATCAGAGCCAGCTCCAGCTGAGTCCAAAAGGGATCCACTGCTGGCCAGAGCCGAGCCAGGGAGCAGCGCTGGGGGGGCCTCTGGGAGAGCAGATTGAAGGAAGGGAAAAATAACTGGTGTGCAACAGCATCTGGGAGAGAGGAGTGGGAACGTGAGAGAAGCAGCCCTGCAGCCCCCAAGGTCAGTGCAGAAAGAGGGCAGGAGGTGCTCCAGGCACGCAGCACAAGTTCCCCTGCAGCCTGTGGAGAGGCCCGTGGTGGAGCAGACTGTCCCCCTATGGAGGAGGACAGGGAATGAGAGAGCTGCATGGTCGTGCTGAGCTGCCCCGCAGTGTTACACTGCAACAGCTGGGTTAGCCAAGTAGCTTGTAAGTACAATCCATCTGTTATCAAAAGAAACAGTAAGAGGCTTTTTGCATTGAAGGCATTTAACCTGGAAGCATTTGTGTTATAGATGCATATTGGCTTCTGACAATGAGTATTGACATTGACATACTTACAGTGAATCGTTTAAAGAAAAATGAGGATAGCAAACCAGTGCACACTGAGGCTGTTCTTAGCTCTGCTCTACCTTTATGCATGCAAAAAATATTAGTAATATAACAGTTTCCAATTGCTCTCATACTGGGTTATTAATAAAAAGATGGTCAAGAAAGAACTTGATCTGTAATACAGTGGAACATAACTGGATTTCATATTTCTGTCACTTGATCGATTTGTAAAACATCACACTGAATGAAAAAGTCATCCACAAAACATAATGAAGGCATTAGAGCAGGAAAAAGAGAACTGTATCAGCACTATAATTATCAGCATTCTTCTCTTCATTAATCTTCTTCCTTCCAAAATTAAACACTTGGATTCCCATTTTATACTGTGCATAGCAGCAGCTCTGTGAAATCCCTGTGCCTGGCTGCCTGTATTCCACCCATTTGCACTTTGTTTAAAAGTTGTATTAAAAAGTTATAATCAAGTTATTTAATGAAAGTGTAACTACGGACTAGCTGTCACATTGTTTGGGCACATGACATTGTCATCTCATCATTTTGTGCTTGCTTTACTTCCTTTTTATACTGTAAACCCACACAGCTGTGTGTGTGTGGAGGAGGCAGGAACACGACAAAGGAATTTGTTAGCTATTAAAGTTTCCCAAGAATCAATGTGAATCAGCCTTATGGTATTTATTTGCCTGATCAAGTTGTCACCTAAAGACACTTAAGGCAATACACTTTCATGATCCCCTATCTGACCAGACACAAAAGACCACAACAGTGCCAGAGCACAAGGCTTTACATTTCTTAACCATCCACTGTACCAGTGTACAAGAAGTTCAGCACACTCCCCTTTTACAGGATTAGATGTCTGATAAAACTGCACTACCACGATAGCAGAGTGCACAAATACCTACCTGATTGTTTAAAATGAATTTCTAGTTAAAAGTAAGTTATTTGGTCATACGAGTACAGATACAGAAAAGCGCACCTACGTTATTCTTAATATTCTGGTCTGAAGTACCTCCATTATTAAATTATCAAAGAGATCCAAATGTTTAAGAAAAACATTTTCATAGAAATATTTCATTAATAGTATAAGTAGGAATTGTAATAAAAAGTTAAGATACATACTGCAAAGAGGACAGTGTACTTCTCTGTAAAGTGTACTATATCTGACCAAATCACTTATACAATATATCAGAGTATCTAAAAGTCCACATGAAATATTTGATATAAGCCTATAACAAAAAAAGCCCTTCAACCTGCAATATTAAGCTATGTGCTATATCACAACAGTATGCAAAGACTGAAAAACAGATACCAGCAGACTTTACGCTGAAAATTTTTCACTAGTTGTATATTCTAATAATTTCTATAGTCCTACATGTTTTTTCTAACTGTAATTAATGCCTTATGCTTCACAATAAGGTGAGAAATGCCAATTATCTAAGATTGTATCAAAAAGTTTGCATTTCCAAAATATACCACCAAAACTTAAGAACCTAGCAGCACCACTAATAATAAACATATACAGTAATATAATGCTGCATATACAGGAAAGACTGTAACGTGATTGCACTTTACCCTAACAAAAGACAACATTTTTCTCCCTATAGCCAAATTAGAACCTACTGAATCAGAAAGCATAATATAAATATACTGCACTCCTACCAAAGCAATAGTAGGGTGAGAATGGCCAGAGAGCCTGAGACAAAGTTCATCCACAGCCTCCAAAAGTCTTGTTCTACAGGACTGAAGGATTAAAAATTGCAACTCATTATTAAGTCTCACTCTGCCACTAACCCATTAGGTATCCCCTCCATCTCTACTGCTTTACATTTAAATGGGAAAAAAGTAAAATAAAAATAAAATCGTCCACTCCCAGACATAATCTGAGGGCTTCTATTCTCAGCATGCGAAAACATGAAGAAGTCTAGATAGGAGTCTACAGTTTAGCAACTCCTCTGTGGCAGTTTGCCTCCTGGTACACTATTATCCTCACGTAAACAGAGATACATTATGAGAAGTGATAAGCCATACATTCATCACTGTTACTGTGGAATAAATCATCTGTTTTAAATTCACATAACTGTTTGCACCTTCGAGAGAATAAAGCATACTCAACTCTAAGCAGCTGGTTGTATAACAACACTTAATACTTCAGGAGGAAATAACATTGAAAACAGAATTTGAGTTCAGAGTTACATAGCAGAAATAATCAGTGATTCTGGTTTCATCAAATATCATCTGAGCCTTTTACCATTCCAGCCATAATTATCAATGGTAAAAGTAACAACGCCATAATACATACGCTATAAATCATTTAAAAATAATTTATGAATAAGGCACCTCCCTGTTTACGTCTGCTATCTCTGCAAACCATAATTAAGAGGATTTCTTTGACATAGGTGTGCATGCAGGTGTAAGCACTCTTAAAAGTCCCACCATACATGTTTGTACAGCCTCCAACAGCATTCCAGACAGGAATGTGTTCTTCAATGAATGCATCAGCAAGTTTTCCTAATAATGTGAGGCCCCATCACCTTGATTAGCATCAGTAAGAAGCAACAACAGTCTGACTGATGGAAGAGAAGGAGTAGTAGCTATAACCTTACTTCTGGAAACTGACTATAGCAGAGCCTCATTAAGAAAAACAGCCTAATACAAGAACGAAATTCCACTTTAAAGAACAATCTTAAGATACTTTGCATTCACTAGGCCACTAACATTTTTAAACAATCCTTGAAGGAAATAATGCAGAAAAATTTTGTTGAGTGTGCAGTGGGTCCTAAGGATCCTGCGTATAGCAAGTTGTCTAGCTGCACGTATGCACGCATACCCACAACGGAATATCTTTTCTTAAGAAGTCAAAGTGAATTAATGGAAACCTTTAGACCACAGTGTGATCTTTCTACATGCTTATGTGCAGCAGACCTTTTCACCTTTTGAGCTTCAGAACATGTTTACTTCTAAATACAGATACAGCAGGGAAGTCAAAGAGAAGCTCTGGTGGAATGCACTTTTTAGAAAGCTCAGTCTTCTGAAAATTGTGAATAGCTGCTATGCCAAAAGCACTGAATCAAGAAAGCACTTGTCTTTTTGTGTTCTGTTTTCCTTCAAAGTTGCCCTGATTCAACTTAGGGTGGTCCTGTTTTGTTGTCATTTCACACTTCTGTTTGCTTGCTTTTATTGCCCTAGTTGGGCAGAGCAAGATGAACAAGCTGCTAAAGGTGAATTTCATCCATGCCTTTTCATGGGATCCTTTTGGTTGTCTTGTCTCTTTATCATAATATTCTGTATTTCTCCTACTTCTCAGTTTTCATGCTCTTATAGGATTCCTTCTTCTGAATTACATCTGCCAGATTTTCAACCTATTTTGCTTCAGCACATCACTTTTCCTATCTATTGCCTTGCTCTGTTTCTCATTTGCTTCCACCCCTCCTTTTGCTATTTCACACAGGGCACTTCCATTGGAAGTATTAGTCACTAGCCTTATCTGCAAACTGCAGACAATAAAATCCTGATTTTTCATTTTCACAAGGAAACGTGGAACAGAATTGGTGTGAGGAACTGTTTGAAGGGATTTTAAGGGAACCCAAGAAGAAGAATGTATCTAAAAAATAACCTTGGAAAAGTCTATGTCACAACTTTTCTCCCTCTTATTTATTTTTAAGCTGAACATGATTTACTTTCCGATGCACTATTAATTTCTGCACCAGATATTAAACAAAAGGAAACACATTGTACATAGCGCAGCTGCTTGGTGACTTCTACATACCTGTTTTTTACAGTTGCGTCACTTTTTAGCCATTTTATTTAGACCAAGAGGAGAAAACCAACTATAAAACAAAAATTATGAAGTGAATAGGACATTATTTAGTATGGCACTACCTAAAGTGAAAACACTAAAAAAAATAAAACCAAACAAACAAACAAAAACACACGCAAAAAGAAAAAACAAACACAAGTAGTAGAAATTTTTTAGAAACTAATCCTCTAGTCCTTGTTTTGAAATAGTTGTGGCCTTTTCCAGTGTAGCATATATAGTCAGATAATGCCAGTATGGAAAATGCCGAAAAAGTGATGTTTCTTACTTAAGGAAAGACAGTGAAGGGGTAATTAAGTAGCACGTGATTTTTTTTTCTTCAATTTTAGAAGTTCGTGTTGGGTCTCCCAAAGAACTCAGTAGCTTTTACTATTTTCTGAAGAAAAAGCAACTCTTTATAATATATCTATAGCTAGCACTTTGTGCAAAATTGTGCCATTTACTTAAAAAAGCCTGTCAAATTTTCCATTGAGAAAAAAGGTAAGAGTTGTTTTGACAGTTTTTTTTTTTTTTTGCTATAATGTCTGACTAATGTACATGGCAGATTGCGGCACCAAACAGTGATTTCAGCTGCATTCTCAAGACCTGCAAGGAGTTGGGGTTTGGGGGTTTTGTTTTTATTAAAGGACTTCTTTTTTTTTTCTTCAAACGCTTGTAGCTACTTTTGATTTTAAAATGCTATTTCATGAATAGTCACTTACTCTTTGTGGAAACTGCCTTTTTACTTCACTTCACTGCAGGAGATGAAGGACCCTGTGAGGAGAGGTGAATGAGTTGGGCTTGAGCAGCCTGGAGCAGCTGCAGCTTCCCTGGGACATTAGAGCAGCCCCCAGTGCCTGCAGGGAGATTACTGAGCCAGACCCTTCAGTAGGGCATGGCAGAAGGACAAGAAGAAATGGGTGTAAACTGGGAAAAGACAGGACAAAGCAGCATGTTCCCCCTGAGAGTGGTCCAGCAGTGGAGCAAGTTGCCCACAGATGTGCAATCTCCATCATAGGAGGTTTTTAAGACCTGACTGAAAAAAAGCCCTGAGCAACCTTGTCTAATCTCAGACCTGCCACTGTTTCTGACAGGAGGCTGAACTAGACCCTTCCTCAGATCCCTTCAACTTGAACTATCTTATCAACCTCCAGAAGTTTTGAGAAAGCACCCTCCCAGATATTTCTGAAAAAATATGCTAAAAAACAATGAAAAGAAACCTGTTTAATGTTCAAGTGACCTGCAAAGCCTGTTGAGTATTTTATACTTGTGTTTTGAAGAGTTATTTTACCTATGTATCCTGAAACTGACCTGCTAGAAATTTGGTGACTGGCATACACAGCTCTGGCATTTTTCTTGGAATGTAAACTAGCATAGCATAACTTTACTGCAATGAGCTCACCACAGATTAGCAGACACAGGTATCCTTACTTTTAATTTATCTGCAGTTTTTCTGCAACCATGTACTAACGGTGAGAGCAACTGTCCAGCTAGCCACAACCTGATTTTCAGCTCTGCCTAGTTTGCCCAGGTAGCTTTAACAGCACCAATGCTTTGCACAAGTCGTGTTGGTGGGAAGGGATGCACGTGCAGAACCCCAAAAGCAGAAACCCCTGCAAAAGCAAAGCACTGCTTTGTTATCCTCTGCCATGGTACGTGTGCAACCATGTGTGCAAACCACTGCAATCACCATTGTTAAGCCTGTTGTGTCACACCACCCTCCCAGCCTTCCTACTGCCTCGAGAGAGAGATTCAAAGCATGCTTCGCATTTACCTCAAGTCTCAGTGGCCTCACTGGATCTGTGGCAGGTGAAGAAAATATAGAGCTGCATAACAAACGAAACTGCTAAAAAATGTTTGCCTTCAGACTACGGCACTTCACAGAAGCATGGTTAATTTACTAGATCAAACAGTGGTCTAAGTCATTTTTCAGGGCCTTCAAAAATCCTGACTCAGTACATACTCCTTTGCAATTAGTCCCACTATTTTGAAAAAAAAAAAAAAAAAAGTTTTTCACTCCATTCACATTATTTTCCTAAAATCCTGTTGGAAGCAAGCACAAAGCACTGTCCAGCTGCAAGTACCCACCTGCGATCCAGCTCTTTGATGAAATTCAGACTACCCTGTGTCACCACAGGACATGTTCATTCTAAGAGCGATACAAATAGCTCACCCCAGCCACTCCAGCAGCTTTGCGTTTCTGAAGAGCCACTCTAAAAAGCCATTTTTTATCCAAGCCCAGCAGCTAATTATAGAGAACTACCACCTTCTGCCTCAGACCTTCTTCGGCTGAGCAAAAAAGCAACATGAAACTCAGACATCTTTCATGAGATGTTTTTTCTTTACCTTAATAACTGCAGGAGCTCATCTTATACCTGTTCTGTTTTGAAGCAGTCTTTCCAAAACAGATGACTGATACAGCACTGTATGTGATTTCCAGAACAGCATTTGTTCTCTCATCACTATTGGACATAATTTATTTGATACAGTCAAGAATCATATTTGTCTTTTCCCTGACAAAATTCTAACAGTGCATCTCCACCATCCTGCAACTGCTAACATAAACTAACCCTGCTCCACCTCTCCTTTGGCAATTTCTGAGTTTCATAGTTAACAGCAACATACATACACTTTTTTAAAATAAAAAATAATCATGAATGACCTCACACTTTTTAGTATTAAGCTTCATCCCACATTTTATGACTTTGTCATTGAGGCTGTTTATGTTATTGTTATCTTCCCAGGTACGTATTTTATTTTGAATCACCAGTAGCTTTGTTGATTAATTGGCAGATTACAAAGCTCTCCTTCCAAGGTCATTCATGAAAACACACTGAAGATGAATATTTCAACTACTTTTCACTAGCAGAATACTTAACCTTTCAGCCCACTGGTACCTCCTGCACAGCTAGTCTCTAGCATTTTTACAATTAAGTTTTAATTACTCCACTCACTCTAATTTTATTCAATGCTTATCTTCATACATACAAAAAGTCAGTGATGAAAGCATAAGCTCCCTGCATATTTTCACACTACGGAAACAAAAATAGTCTGTATGATGGAAAATACACCTCCGTCAATGCAGTTTGCAGAAATTTGTTTGGGACCAGTTTGAAATTTCTGAATATCAGCTTAACCTGTCTTTAGTCTTTTTGTTTACCCTCTTAACCCATTTCACGCAAGGGTTCTTGAATACCTGCAGAACTTCTAGGCTTGGCAAAAATTCATTTTTTTCACTGTTTATTTAACTATGGGAGAACAACTGAGCTAAGTAACTCTTTTCTCCACCCCTTCCTTTGCATACAGAATCGTTCTTCATGCACAAATTGATTTTTGTTATACTTCTGCTAAAGAATTGCCACTTCTATATGTGAGTTTTTCACTCCAACAGACAGCTCTGCATAGTTCAGCTTTTCAGCTGTGTTCTGAAGTGTGTGCTTGCAGTGGGATTAGAAGAGAGACAGCCACTGCTCAGAGGACTGTCTGGCTAAAAGTACAGGAAGAAAGGAATTATTTATGATGTTTTATAAGCACTTGGCAATACTGAGCACGGTTCGTACATGTTTTCTTGTCACATCTCCCATAGCTCACTGAAAGGGCAGATTCTTGGGTGCAATGAGATGGTAGTTCTCACAAGCCAGAAGTGGACTTAAGCATTTCCAGATTACCTCTCCACTTCTCTCTTAACCTATCATCTTTTTTTCTGGCAGGAAATATTTTGACCTTAATAGCCTACTCAGAACAACTTGAGGGTTGTTCTAATTAACATTAAGTGTTGATGCAGAGGCTGGGTCAGGACTTGCAGAACATAAGACATGCTACCTAACTCCCATGGAAACAACACATTCCTCAGAAGTGTCCCATCTGTAATGAAAGGCAATAGACAAAAGGGAAGAAAAACAGAATCATAAAAGCAGCAAACAGTGACATTCCCTAAGTTTTCTATTTTATCCCCAGCCTACTTCATTTGAACACTTTTATATTAATTCATTAACTGCGAAGTCAAAATTACTCCAGATTTTTATCATACATGCACAGGGAACAAAATCTGTGTGGCTAAAAAGGGAGGGAGAAGTTTCCTGACCTCAAATCTAACTTCTGATTTCTAGTCAACATCTGCAGATTTGTTCCAGTCCACATGATTTCCAAAGCAGCTAAAGGTAATGCTGATATTCCCAAATATCACAGACAGTAATATAAACTACAACATAATTATAAAAATTGTAATTCAAAGGTTAATGATTCACTAAACAATGTGATGAAGAGAACTTGTTTTGCAACTGTAATTACATTATTTCAAATGACACCTGTAAAAAGGTAACAGATTCAGCATTTGAACTTGTGTGACACATTAACTTACCCCAACATGAAAATCAGCAAGTGGATAATTAGTAGAAATGCAATGATATTGTCAACATTTTCAAAAGAGCCTACAAATGGATTAATGCTTTTAGGATTTCACTAATAGTTTAAATGTGTGAATCAACTAGTTATTAAAACATTTTTTTCCTCAGAGTTTTAATTGAAACTATTAAGCATTGCAGCCACTTATTCACTCTTAAGTTATCTTTCCCTTGGTAGGATATTTATAATTTCCAAGTCATGAGAAGTCTAGAAAATAGGTGGCATACAAAAGCTGATTGTGAAAGTATTTAAAATAATTGGTCCAGCATTAAATACCTTAATGAAATTAGCAAAACAGTTTCTTAGCTACTCGGTATCATATGGAATAAACCATTATTCTAAAAATAGGAATTTGCTTTTCATTATCTGCTGAAATTCACTCAACTTCTCTAAGCAAAGTGATTTTTACTGCCCCAGCCCACCTTCTGATTTTCGTATCTCTAAAAATCAGTCTTTGTGCCTTAAGATTGTATGTTTTTATATATACACACACTCTATTGAATGTAGCAACCAGTACTACAAACAAGCAGTTCAGAAACCTAGGATCCTTTTTTCCTGCAGCAACTCAGTATGAATACCAAAAAAAAAAAATACAAATTACAAACAAAACACTAAAAAAATTATGGGTATCACAAGGCATCACCATAAACTCAAATAACAAAGGAAAATATCAACACAAAGGCGAATATCAACACAAAGGCGTATATGTATTCTGCAAAGTAATTGATATACTTCACCCACTGACAGTTATACAGTCATCTCAAAGAAACTCAGTCTTTTTGTATAAAGACTGCTCCTCTGATGGTCTCAGCAGTGTTGTGCCAGATACCTCTGTGGCTATTTAATTACTGCACTTGTGAAACTGAGACAGCAATTATATTTTAATTAGTAAAGTAAGCTTAAACTAGTCTCTTATTAAGCGCATCCCTAAGGCAACAAGTCTGCTTGTCTGACTCCCAAGTGATGGGAGAGAGAAGAGGGGCAGAACCATAATTCAGACAAACTCTAGGAACAAGTTAACTGTGTAAACACAACAGACCCAGATGCTCTTAATACCCATATGATGTTCTTCACCAGATCTTAATAAAGATGAATATATTCAAGAAAAAAAATATTACTCATCCCAGCTACATCCATCTCCGGCATCTAATCTCTAGTTTTATAGTAACACTGTTCTACTGAGCACTTCCATGTCTTTCTTAGCTTCCCCTCATGGCAACACTCTGTTCTGCCCCACTTTTGTAGCACCAACATTAAAGGTTTTATTGTCCTCTTTGGTCCTAGAAGAAACCTAGAGAGAACAAGGTTTGCCAGCCTTACTGAAGAAAGGCCAGCAGTATTCCCATATCCACTACTATTCCACTGTTTTCTCAAGCCCCTTGGTGCTTTGTGGATTGTAGCAGTCATATTCAATCCTGTTTGTAACTGCTCATTTCAAACACTGACTCCATCTTCTTTCACTCTTTACAAAGAAACAGGCAGGCAAATATCAAGCATATGATAGCCAAAAATAGTACGGTGCTCTTCATGAATTCTTACAGATGCAAAACAAAGCCATTATGGTCTAATTACCTTTTTTTTTTTTCTGAATAATACAAACCATACAATTTCATTCCAAAATATATTCAGGTGTACACAATTTTTTTGAAAAGTAGCCCTTTATAAAAATCAGCAACATCTTTAAGCAAATTTTTGAAGCATACTATATGAAGAAAACTAAGTTGAGTTCAAAAATGCTAAAAGATATAACAAATCAAAGTGAGCTAGTCATCATTAACCCCTTTCATACAAAGTGGAGTAAATAAACCATTTGTAATTTGTATTTAAATTCATTTAGTTTCAGCATCTAAGTCATTTTGATAAAAAAAAAAAATCCAACAATCAAACTATCAGCAATATTTTCTAGGCAGAAACAGAGAGCTAATTAAGTTAACCAGAGCCAACAATTTCCCCTTATAAGAGAACTGTATCAGAACAGAAAATAAATCATTGCAGTTAATATAGAAGTAAATCACTAAAAAATTAACTGTTACACTAGACAAAAACTATGCTGAATTCTGGTCTTTGACCATGAATTAAATGTGTCTGTTGCCTTTGCAGAGCACCTTTTTAAACCAAGGCATAGCCTGGTTCTGACATGTGTAGTGGTCCACAACTTCTAAGGAATAATGCATTTCCATTCGTTTCTCCATGAGAAGTTACTGGATTCAGATACCTCCACCATCTACACAGGACGTGAGCACAGTAACAGGGCATACAGATCTACTCCTTTTCCAAGGTTTAATCCTCTCACCTTGAAGCTGGTATTTTTCAAATTGCAACAAACTTCTCATCCTTGCAAAACCAAACTGTGTTTACTGTCTATCCCCATTCACAACCCTTTGAAACGAAGAGTAGGCCCTGCACTGTATTATTTTTAATTCTTCTGAGCCCTGACCTACAGTTCCACCCTATTGAGGGGAGACTATGGAAAATACAGATAAATTCCAGATACTGCTGAGAGCACTACAAATGTAGCAGTACACTGCAGAAGCCCAGCTCCATTTAATGCCTCTTTATGAAGTTTGTCTCAAAGCAGACAGCATAATAGGAACCATGGCAACTGCTCAACTATGGCGAAAGAGGTAAGAGTATGAACTGTAAATAATCAAATTGCATGCAGCTTATAACTTTACTTTTGAATACAGGAAGAATAAAGAATTATGTGGCTTCATACAATACATGTTTTCCTGTACTTTCCACTAGCACAAAAGCCTCAAAGTTTTCAAAAGCTGTGAGGCAGACAAGAGCCAGAGTGCCAATGAACCAAAGTGCCAATGGATTCATGCGAGCCTTGACCATGAAGCATACTGAGCATGTTTCATAAATTAGGTTTTTACCCTATGAACCGCTCATAGCACAGCCTAGGGCACCCCAATCAGTTGTCAGCTAAGAAGGCAGGAGTTCAGCCATAAGATGCCCTTCCTTTCTTCTGCCCTGTTAACTTCCTGTAGAAGCTGAAATCTCCCTCTGAATTTGAACCAGCCATATTTTCCTGGCCACCTCCAGTTTCCCAATATTCTACAAATGAAGGACTTCCTTAAAATTAGTCTCTTGACTGCATTATTTAGAATGGCACCTCAAAACACCTGTGTCTTTACAACAGCTTAAATGCACCTAGAGAAAGAGATGTGACTATTTTCTTTCCCTCCATTTTCTGCCTCTTTGTACTAATACTATTGCTTCAGCATCACACTGATGAAAGAACACTTCCAAATTTTTCTAGGATTAAATTTCTATCAGATGAATGCCCTGGACTGGGCATAATGGTCTCCAGAAAGTTGTAAAACTTCACTGCAGTAGTAGTCTTTGGAAACAGGGATTAACTTTATTGAATGAGATGTAAGATCTTCAGAGCCTAGATTAGAGTTTTCAAATAGTGGCTTTCTTTTGTTTTGTTTACATCTTTTAATTAATTCTAATTATTTTAAGAAATAAAAGCTAAATAAAAATTATGTGATCTTATGCAGGTCAGGAAAGCATTACATCTTAATATCCCTAACTGCTAATGCAACAAATACAAAATGAGACTCACCTTCCTACTGCAGGAAGAGATGGCAGATCACCTTCATTTGTTGTTGTTTTTTGTTTGTTTGTTTTGGTTTTGTTTTTGTAAACAGATGATAATCCATCTTCCAGAAAGATGCAGGATGATTTGTTTAGCTTTAGATAACGAGCACTTAGATGTCTAAATTAGGATTAAGAACACCAATTTATCTGCAGCAAAATGAGACACTATTTTTCCCTGTTTAATCCCACACAATTGTCCCAAAGGACACTGAACAGAAAACTGGTACTTCTATTTAATGTTTGATGTGAAGTGTTTTCAGTTCAAGAGGTAGCATCATCTTCAAATGAATCAATAAGAAAACTTCTCAAAACACTGACAGCTATTTTTAATGGATCGTTTTCTTGTGGCATTAGAAATTAGCTATTTAAAGTATTCTATTTTGAAACATTTATTCCTTTAATTTAAGACTGAATGAACATTATGGTGGTTCGGTTTAGACACAGTACAGACAATAACATAACAATAATCTTTCCCTATTTTTAAAAACAAAATTACTCAGTAGTGTCTCTCATTTTGATTATTTATCTCCAAGCAGTGCTAAGTAAATAAGGTTATACAATTCCACAATACACTTAGAAAACTCATGGAAATAGTTCTTTAACATAATGAAGGACTGCAAGCAACTCTCATTATTCCTGTTGGACATGCAATGTTTCTTTAATAGATATACACTTTCAGCAGGAATGACTCCATATAAATAATTCATTTTAAAAGTACATGTACTCTACCCTAATAAACATGCTTCCTAAGTATACTTACTAAAAAAATCTATTAAACAAAAGAAACACCAGAGTATATACGCTGATTTCAAATCTCAAACTCCTGCCCAGTAATTACGCAACTTATACATATACACATGTGATTTATACCTACACCTGTACCTTATACCGATATACTCATGAATATAATTACAATGATATATTTTATGCAAATGCATATGAATATACAAACTATACTTAAAAAGTCTGGTTTTACAATCCCAAATTCAGTGCAGAATCAGTCTTAAACTCTTAAAGCATCTTATACAATTAGACCTATACAGAAATACTCAAGGATAATTCATCGCTTTATTCTTCACCTAAGAGATCCCAGATATTTTACTCAAATTCTGCTCAATACTTCTTAAATTCAGTTAAAACGATGAATAAAAATGAAGTAAATGACCATAGTTTATTTATATCTCTGAGCTGTTTATGATCCTTGCTTTCTCATTTACAGTACTTTTAATATAAAATACCTTGAGTCATGGTCTAAGTGCTCTTTATCTGCTTCCAATTTCTTGCTTAACTTTCCTACCCCATCTTACAAATTTCCTTACATAAGTTATCAAGCCCAGCTTTCAATCATATTATCATAAAAATCCACAAAATAGTTTTTCATCTTTGCTATAAGGATATCCACTTGCTATAATTACACCACTAGCAATCATATTATACATCAACTACTATGTTCCTAGACAGAAGCTGCACGGTAAATCAATATATGATACACTTCCAAATTACTCCCTCATCTGTAGGGGAGGATCTTTAATGACTAGCAGTTCTGCAGAGTACCAGGTATTTGTGAATGCAAATCAAACTCCTGTTAAAGGAAGCTAGTATTTCACGTTACGGAGTCATTACCCACGTTTCTGAATCAATGTAAATGTCTACTCTATTGCTACAGAAGCGATAAAAGAAATGGCCTTTATTACAACAATATCATAATTGATGAAGCACTTTTAGTTCCAGAGCCAGTGTTCCCTCTAATTACACTTAAGACAGTTAGGATCTTTCTCCAGGAATTTTCTCCAGGTGATTTTCTGCTCATTTTCCAAGATAGCCAGACCAAAAAACAATCTTGGTTGAAGGGTGTCATAGTTTCAGCTGGGACAGAGTTAATTTTCTTCATAGTAGCTGGTATGGTGCTGTGTTTTGGATTTTGGGTGAAAACAGTGGTGATAACACACGGATGTTTCAGTTGTTGCAGAGCAGTGCTCACACAGAGCCAAGGACTTTTCTGCTCCTTGTGCTGCCCTGCCAGAGAGGGGTTAGGGGTGCACCAGGAGCTGTGAGGGGACATAGCCAGGACAGCTGGCCCAGGCTGGCCAAAGGGATGTCCCACAACATGTGGCATCATGCTCAGCAATAACAGGTGGGGGGAGATGGCTGAGAGAAGGGACAGACACTGCTCAGGGTCTGGCTGGACATTGGTCAGCAGGTGATGAGCAATTGCACTGTGCATCACTTGCTTTGTATGTCTTTTTCTTATCATCTTCTTTTCTGTCCTATTAATCCATCTTTATCTTGGCCCATGAGTTTTACCTCCTCCCTCCTGGATACTCTTCCCCATGCCACTGGGTGGGGAGAAGGGGGACAGAGTGAGCAGACAGCTGTGTGGTGCTCAGCTGCCTGCTGGGTTCAACCACAACAATGGGGCATCTGGCTACTTCAGTGAAGTGCTGTAACTCAAAACCTTCAGCAAACTGGAAAACATTCTTTGCTGATTAAATGATACTGCTTCAACACTGAAAATGGTCTCCTGCTGGCACAGACTATGGATAACAGCAACTTACATTTATATCCATCTGCTAAACGTTACTATAAGAAAGAAAAATATTGGCCTGTGTTTAGAGTAAGTGGTTTGGAGAGTTTGATTTTAACTTGTGTCACCTTTCAGTTTTATTTATTTTTCATGTGTGCACTCTAATGAAGCCCAACCTACACATTCTCTCCAGACTTTTTATCCTTGACAATGTTCTGAATGAGGAAGAATAAGATATTGGTAAGTTAAACAAAACTCACGGCTTACTTCTATACTGTAACCTGCTCAACTAGCTACACAAAGTTCATTAAAAAAAATAAAAAGCATTAGGTAAAAAAAAGTAAAAAAAAAGTCTTTCAAAACAACTTTTGCTTTCACACTACATTTTAGCAGTCAAGACACAAAGCCAATAAGATCCAAGTGTAAAATACACTTAGAGAAAAATATGACTGCTTTTATTCTAATGCTTCCTTCCCTGTACATGTGTAGAGAAAAGCTTTTTCCTATAAAGTTTATTGGACTCTGTGCTTCATCCTGTTACTTACTCCAGTGAGACTCTGAGCCCTGAAGATGATGAACTGGGCTGTGGACACCACAGAAGAGCAACTCTGTTGGACATTGGTTTCTGTTCCTACTTAGCATAATGGTATGGTGCTTTCTGAATCTTGCAGTGGATCTTTATGCACATCCCTTTTATCTTCTAAAGGCATAGTTCTAGAGAATATTCCTCTCCAGGGTAGTGAAAGGCTTTTGCTTGTTTGTTTTCCTGGTAAGTTTAAGGGGAGAGATAGAAGAAAAGGAGGTAATTGCATTCACATCATTTCTATCTGTACTATTACACATATGTACCTATACATAATATTTACACAGACACACACATACCTAATAATGTGTGCATATATATATATATGGCAATGTTAATAAGCAAAAGTAGTGAGTTTTTTCTAGTTCTACTTGCTCAACCAGAATAATGTAATGCAAACTAACAACCATGTCAAGAAATATCTGACTGTTAACTGTTTATACTCCCAAGGCTAGATAACTGATGATTAACAATATTTTAGACATGTGAGCTTGCATTATTAGTGGATGTTTCAGTTACCAAAAAAACACTATGACCAACACAAGTTATGTTACCCTATGAGTAATCTGTTATACCCTTCCTTGCTTGTACAGACAGGGCATAAATGTTACCAGTAATCAAGCAAATATCTCCTTTATAAAGACTTGAAAAGACTACCATGTATGTGAAGTGCCTACATTACATTTTTACATTTGAGAGGAAGGGAGAAAGTGATCTGGGCAAGGATGGCATCATATTCTGACCTCACTGATCATGAAAGGACTCAGTACAATTTGTAAAGGCAATAGTTAAAGAACAGGGTAAACACAAAACATGATAAAAAACATAACAAGAGCTACATTATGCAACCTAACTTGGTACCTTATCATTCTAGATGAGAAATATTTGATAGAACTAATTTTCCTAGGTGTCAGTAAAAGAAAATAGAAAGCACAAGACAAGTAAAGCAAATAACAACACTGCACTGAAAGAAGAAACTACCAAGCTACTGGTATACTACTTGCAGAACTCCCCAGTGGGTACTTCTCTGTCCAAACTTATCCAATATTGTATTTATTATCTGTTATAAAAGTTTGTTAAATTAAAATTGATAATGGCACAAGGGTAGGAGATACTGTCAGTACAAGGAAGGTACTATGTACTAAGAACTTCCAAATAAGTCATATTTAATAGTTTTTATTTTAAGCTTAAAGAAAAACAGAGAAGATTTAAATATATATTCACTGAGGCTGGAGCTGACAAAATGAAACAGGCTCCAAGCCTGGACACTTAAATATTGATGATTAGGAAATGCTTGAAGTTTAATTAATAAAGTACCACTGATTTGCTTTGAATATTGCCTCAATTTTCTCTTTTCCATATATTGCAGCACTTTAAAACACCTGATATTAAATACTTACCCTTCAAAGACTAATCTTACAGACAACATGAACCTTCTGAAGTGCACTGTGCCTCTTGCTCTCTTCTTGAGAAAAACATATGATGTTTAAAATGACAAAGGCATCTTGCTTCTTATGCAAGTATACTCTGAACAGCTATATATTCAAACTAAAAAACTGACAAAATTAGAGTAAAGTCAAAGGAATGAAAGAAAATTCTCTTTACCAACTGAACTATGCTCTTGTTCAAGAACCTAAAAATGCTTGTAGAGCAATTCAACATCATTAAAAATTCTAAAGTGATTCCTTTCCTATTAAAAACAGATCTACTTTAAAAGCACACAGTCCACCATTAAACTTGTGCATATGAAATTAGAATTTACTACTAATAACTACAAAGACTGACACTCATTGTTCTACAAAAATAGTTTTACATTTCTCCTTTGCTAGGAGACACACTACTAAATTGATACAAAAAAAAAAGTTCTGTGAAAATTTTTATTTTTGCTGTGGTTTTCAAACTGGAGATAATAGGACTGACTGCCTGACGCCAGCTTGGAATGCTAAAAAAATCTTAAGACAATAGAGTAGCTGTTGAAGCAACTGTAATTTAAAAGGTCAAAATTTTCATAACTACTAAGCTTGAAAGGATGACAGACAAATTTACACCATTTCTTCCTGCAATAAAATCTATACTTTTGCTCTTTTTTGGGGGGAAAAAAGTATTTTCTTTGTGTAAGTTATTGCCAAACAGAACAATGCAACACTATAGTGACATTAGAGTCAACACCTGTAGGTAATTTTAGATGTTATTTTTGAAAATGAAAGCTTAACTGACAAGAAAATAAAGTACATACAGGCCAAGTGGATTGTGACATATTGAGACATTAACTGTATCAAGCCATGTATTGCCTTTTTCACTTACAAAAAAAATTAGCACTGATTTCCTCTCATATAGTGGCAAAAGAATACACTAATAAAATCCTGCTAGAGTAGCTTCTGTTCTCTCTGTACTTCAGCAGCATTTCTTAAATCTTAACTAGGATTTGGAGACTGTGGGAGTTAGCATCAAGTGGCTCACAGCGATTTTTGCCCACTTTTCCAAGTAGCAAAGTGCACAGATGTATTGCAGACTCAGGACATATGATTTAAAGGGACGTAGAAAACTGCTGAGAAAGCAGGCAAAAGAACAAGACATTGCAGGATAGGATCGAAAGAGGCTTTGGGGCTTGTTAAGAAAAAATGAAAACCTAAACAGAGTTCACAAAGCATGGTTACTTAGGTGGACATATAATACGTAATTCTACTCCACCACAACAATCATGGTAGAGTTAGGGTTGGAAAAGAACTCTAAAGATTGTCTCATTCCACCCCTGCTCACAGCCTGGAAAACCAGAGCAGGCTGGACAGGACTGCATCCAGTCAGTTTGTGTGTGTGCACGCATGGGTTGTTTTTGTTTTGTTTTTAATATTTCCAAGGATGGAGATTCCACAACCTCTGCCTGAACTGTTCCAGTGTCTGACCAACCTCACAGTAAAAACTTTTTTTTTTTTTAATATAAACAGAATTTTCTATATTCCACTTTGTGCCCATTGCCTGTCAGCAGGCAACACCAAAGAGAGCCTGGCTCTGTCTTTACTCCCCCTCATCAAGTTTCTGACGAGAACATTCCCCTTGCCCAAGTCTGCTCTTCTCCAGGCTGATGAGTTACAGCTCTCAGCTTTTCCTCATATGAAAGTTGCTCCACACCCTTCAGCATCTTCGTGGCCCTCTGCTGGACTTGCTCCAGTACATCCATGTCTCTCTTGTACTGGAGAGCCCAGAACTGGACACAGCACTCCAGGTGTGGCCTCACCAGTGCTGACTAGAGGGGAAGGACCATTTCCCTTGACCTGCTGATAACACTGCTCCTAATGCAGCCAACAATGCCATTAGCCTTTTTTGCTGCAAGGGTGCATTGTTGGCTCATACTCAACTCTGTGTCCACAGAGTCCTTCCTTTTCTACGAAGTCACTTTCCAGCTGGCTAGCCTCCAGCCTGTATTGTTGCCTGGGGATATTCCTCCCCAGATGCAGGACTTAGCATTTACTCTTTCTCAAGCTTCATGAGGTTCCTCTCTTCACATTTCTCCAGCCAGTAAATGCCTCTATGCAGCCATCTGGTCTATCAGCCACTACCTGTTTTATATCTGGAGACTTGCTGACTATGCAAGCTGTTGCATCGTCTAGGTCATTAAGGTGTTGAATAGTAATGGCTCTAATATCAAACTCTGGGAACACCAATGATCAGTCCCCAGCTGGACTTTCTACTCATTTCAACTCTTTAAGCCCAGCAGTTAGTTAATTCAGTTTTCAACATACCTCACTGTGCACTTATTTAACCCATATTCATCAGTTTAGGTATGCCAATGGGGAGAAAACATATAGCTTTCCTAGAGTC
This sequence comes from Cygnus olor, assembly GCF_009769625.2. Lineage (NCBI taxonomy): Eukaryota > Metazoa > Chordata > Aves > Anseriformes > Anatidae > Cygnus > Cygnus olor. Next base: position 20,407,158 of record NC_049171.1, read on the forward strand.
AAAATAACAACATCCATTTCAACCCCTCACAATTGAGTGACAGACAGTTGTGGAAGGCCATGAAGTTCATCATGCCTGATTTTCCCTTTGTACATCAATGCTGAATGGTCCTGATCACCTCCTTGTCCATCATGTGTTTGGAAATGGTTCCAGGATTTTTATTTATTTATTTATTTATTTCTACTTTGCCACCTTCCCAGAAAAGGAAGTGACCTTGACTGTCCTGTAGTTCCCTAGATTCACCTTCTTACCCTTCCCGAAAATAGCAGTAACATTTGCTTTCCTCTCCTTTACAAGAACCTCCCCTACTAACTCTGACCTTCCCAAGTTCAGGAGTGACCCAACAACAACACTGGCCAAATTGCTAACAGTAACAATTGGGTACATCCGATCTGGTCCTGTGCACTTGTCTATGTCTGATTTGTTTAAATTTTCCCTAACCTGATCCTCTTCCACCAAGGGAATGTCATCTTTGCTCCAGACTTTTCCTCTCGTTTCAGGGACCTTGGATTCCTGAAGGCCCAACCTACCAGGGAAGACCACTGTGAAGAAGCCATTTAATATCTTTGTCTCTCCCATATCCTACATCACCAAGTTCACCACCATATTCAGCCATAGGCCCATGTTTCCCCTAGTCTTCTTTTTTGCAGCTGAGGTAGCTGTAGAAGCCCACTCTGCTGCCCTTCAAAACCCTTGTTGCATTCAACTCCTGATGAGCTGTGGCTTTCCTAATCCTGTCCCTACACAAAGTATTTTTATACTCCTGAGGCCACCTGTCCCTGTTGGCATCTTCTGTACACTTCCTTTCTAAGTTTGAGTTCAGTGAGAAGCTCCTCTGTCAGACGAGGATCTTTGCTCGATTCCTTGCTTGTTGGGATGGACCATTCTTAAGCCTTGAGGAGATGATCCCTAGAAAAAGAAAATAAATCAACCAGCTCTCCTGGACCCCTCTTCTTTCCAGGACAGCACGCAAAAGAAGCAAGCCATCATCCCATACTGATCTCTGGCCTCAGCAGCAGGTCCCAGAGCAGGCCAACGTTTCCTCTCCCAAAGACCAGGTCCTTCATTATTACCTCACTACCTCTCACCTTAACTTCACCATCTGTCATTCCACTCAAGATATAAGATGGTTTGGAAAATACAGGTGGATTGCTCTGCCAGCTTTTCTCAAGCAGCATGAAGGTCTTCCTGTCTTCCCAGAAAGAGATCAGCTTTACTTACCCTGTCCCCCTTTACCAATCACTAATCCTCACTAACTCAGTAACAACTTCACTATCTTTCAGATTTCAGAATAAACTTCCAGAACCCCCTCAGCAGAACAGAAAGTGTCAGAAGGGGAATATCAAATGTACAAATGAGGTACGATAGAGAATTTTTCTTGTGAAAAATTGTGGCATGAGAAGTCAAAGAAAAATCACCTGAAAGCATTAAGACATTTTTGAAAAAAAAAAAAAAAAAAAAAAAAGAAAAAATCTATACCATCCTAGTCTTACCTTGCTCAGACAGGGGAACATATTGCTCCACCTTCTAGAATTTAATTCTCTATCGAAATTTTGTATCACAGAAAATCAAATGCTCCAAATTTCAACCTCCCCCCCCCTTTTTTTTCTCCTGGATAAGTTAAAATTAATTCAGTCAGTCACTGATACACATTATTGAGAAATGTTTGTTTACAAAGAAAAAAAACACAAACAACCCTCCACTAGGAAACCTTCTCACTTTAAAAAACACAAAAAGTAACTCCAAATTAAAAGGACCTGCAAGCTGAACATAAGAAATCTCTATATTTGTCTGCTAAAATATAGAATGCAATTCTATGAGACACGAAGTGTAAAAGTATTTGCCAACTTAAAAGGTAAGGAATAAATTCAGATTACTCTTTTAACAAGACAAAAGGAGCAAATCCACAGGTACTTTCATCAGAACTGATCAAATATCTATGCTTTCATATTACATGTATAAGTAACTGCTGTAATCAGAGAAATTAGACTATCACGTCAATACATAAAAAGAAGGATAAAATTTTCTTCCTCTGCTCAGCCGTAAGTATATATATGTAGGCATACATGAACATATATACACACATTCTAAATATTCATGGCACCTGTTTATAACATATGAATATGCATTATCAAATGACAGAGACGCTGGCAGAGAGATCTGTATCTGCTCAAAGACATAGAGCAGGATGGTATGCTTTACGTACATTTACACAAAAACTGCCACACTTCCATTGGCAACTGCTGTCTACTGAGCCTACATAATTTCTGTCTACAGGAGAAAAAAGAAGCCTCAGCTCTTGAAGCTACATGGAAACAATCATTAAAAGCTTCCCTTGCTAAGATCTTTTGGAGAGAAAAGGGGAAATATCCAAAAATCCAAGTCATTGCTTTATGTGAATCTAGTTTAATTTCTTTTCAGGCATAAAATCCCCTAAAAGTATAAGACAAAATAAAAAAAAAATAATAAAATACTAAATATAAATAAAGCACAATATATAATAGATTCTACTTATAATAAATGGAAAAAAGATAAGTTTTTGGCCTATGAAATATTTAAATTTCTTGAATAAATAAAAAATTAGTATTGCCTGTGCATCAGAGTACTTAGTATGGAAAACAGCTCCATTAAAAACATTTGACTTCAGATTGATTATTCTGGAAAAGTCGAGTATAACTAGGAGCTGACTAGCCTAAAAAGCAATCCGAAGACACCTTTGAAAAATAAACAAAAATGTGAGAGCAATACAAATATTTAAACCTATCCTCAGTGGTGAAGAACATTTTTCAAGCCATTATTAGTATGCTAGATAAAATCCGTGAGGTATACAGTTTTCTACTGTAAACACTTTGTGAAGTACATATAGGCAGATTTAAAAGGCTTTAAACAGGAAAGGTACCTGAACTTTTGCGTGACATCAGATAAAGACCAATCAATAGTGAAAATGTTTATTAAAGCTAGTTTATGATAATGCATTATTGTTTAAATACTGTTGCGTAACAAACAATAAATAGGAATTTGCTACATATCAGTAGTCCACTGCTTCTCAATTTTTTTTTTTCAACTTGGGTTTGTGCTTAGGGGATACACTGCAATGCCAGAACTCCCAATAAGTTTTTCAGCTAATGGTAATATTATTACATAGACTCACCTTCCTATTTGTAGTCCATTTCACAATGTATCCACAATAACTGCACGTTGTGGCAACTATGTTATTAGGAAGATCATTTTTTTTTCTAAAATAAAAGAAATTCGTATTTTTGAAAGTGCTCAGAGCACAGATTACTTTCCTTCTTCAAAGAATATTCCATCCCTGCAGGATACCATTCACATCCCTACCTTTTCCATTCAAAAGGTAAAGATGTTACACAGTCATTATATTCTCCCTGAAGTTTGCACTGACAAGTTGCATACTATGTATTCTGCATACTAGGTAGGTTATCCTCCTAGAAGAGTGTTTATGGTATTGTTAACTCACAATAACACACCAAATCCATTATCCTTTTCTCATTACTGTGAAGCACACTATGTGCAACATGCATAAGTGTAGCCATAAAATACTTATGGTACAAGGAGTTTTACTTGCATTAGCACTCAGTCTATATTACTAGGAAATGATTTTGTATTCCCTCACTGAGTTAACAGCTATGATAAAGGTCAGTAAGAATGAAGCAGGTATTAAACCTAAAGATGAAGTAAAGAATGGTAAGCAGAAAAGTGATTGCCATGTCCCAATCAGTTACTAATGCAAGATTGTAAGGTGTAATATTGCAATTGTAATTTCATAAAGAATACATAGAAGACCATGGTAGAGCATGTGTGATGAAGACCCTTGCAACCCACATCTACTAATGTAGTTAAAGTAAATATTACTATATTAATAAACGTTTTCTAGTACTCTAGCATTTAAGTTTTGAGAAATCACATGAACTATATCCAACTTCAAATTTACTTTGCCCATGTAAGTATGCACAAAATCAACACTACTTTTTGGTCAGTTAGTATATGGCAGAAAACACGTGATGGAAATTTAAGAATGATTGATCATATAGCCAGAAAGGAATGGTAACTATAGAGAACCCTAAATCACATATGCAGTGGTTCTAAATCATGTATGTAGTGGTTATTTCATACATTAGACTTTTACAAGGACTCAACACAGTAAATAGTAACATATTTTTGTTTAAGAAAAAGCTGAAACATTTTCCTGTCAAATTTATTTCTTCATAAATACTTTCTCATTTGCTAAGAGTATTTTGTTTCTCAGTCTTTGACAAATATGCTTACAGGGATCTGGGAAAAAAAAAAAAAAAAAAGGAGAGGTTTGAGGTAAGAGCTACGTTAACAAATCTTGCAGTAAGCTTTAGGTAATTGATAGGTAAAAGTTACGTTTTGTGATGTTTTGTGATTATTCACTGAAATTATAACATTCATAAATCCGCTAAGCATTCTTAGTGTTACCACATAATGCAGACAAATGCAAAATAGGTAGATTATTAGAAAAAGAACACTTGTGAAAAATAAGGTTGTGCCCTATACAAATACAAGATGGTAAAAAAAAAAAAAAAAAAAAGTAACAGGAATACATACTCATCTTAAAAGCAGTCTAAGCACTGCAGTGGAACGTTTTTAGGTAAGCAGGACTTCTAGATTTAATTGTAATTTGTTTAGTGACATAAGAAATATAAGAATCCAAACCAACTCTCCTATCCCCCAATTTGCAATCTCCTCAGTTATTTCAATTCAATTCTTTACAGGGCTGGGCTGTAAATTACATTTGTGTAAATAACTAGTCAGCAAAAACTAAATTTCTTCTTGTTGCCAAAGAAAACAAAATGAGAAAACTACACTCTTATGCTCAGATTCTCCAGTTTTTATATCTGGGCACATAACCTACACAGTCCTGCTGAACTTTAGACACGACTGAGCTGCTGCCCTGGAACTCTGCTCAGGTATCTCATTGCACAACGTACCTTTCTTACTCTTACCCTTCACAACGAATGCATTAAATAGCATATGGTATAATATATTAAATAGTGTATGATAGGTAGAGAAGTTCTCATTAACTACAACCAAAATAACCCAGAGGAAAATTAAGAATATTAAGTGCTGTACGTGAGAAAACAGAGTATGTTCTTCTTCAACCTGCAATACCACACACAATTTAATCTGCTTTACTATGTTTTCTATGTTGGATTATTATTATTTTTAATTCCTAAAACCAATTATTCTTTATTCCAGAGTTCATTCCCTCTGTGATCAGTAAGTGAACACTGGTGAATTGTTTATCACCCTGGGGTCTGCACATCATTCTCTGTGCTTGTAATTTTAATTCCCTTGCTGTCATTGCATACCTCTATTCCTCCAAGAGGCACATTTCTCCTATGGATACAGTTCATCCTATGCAGAGTAACAGCTTGATCCTACTGCATTATTAGTCACAAAAATGTATGAAATTACACAAAAAAATGATTTTTCACTAGATAATCCTACAAAACTAGGCTAAACCTAAAATGGATAGGTGTCCTGGTTTCAGGTGGGAAAGAGCTAATCTTCTTCCTAGTAAATGGTACGGTGCTGCGTTTTGGATTTTGGATGAAAACAGTGGTGATAACACACCGACGTTCCAGTTGTTGCTCAGCACTGTTTGCACAGAGCCAAGGACTTTTCTGCTTCTTGTGCTGCCCTGCCAGCAAGGCAGCTGGGGTCACACCTGTAGTGGCTTTGGTAGCAGGGGGCTGCAGGGGTGGCCTCTGTGAGAAGAGCCAAGCAGCTGCCCTATGTCAGATAAGGGCCAGTTTCAGCTGGCTCCAAAAGGGACCCGCCACAGGCCAGAGCTGAGCCAGAGAGAGGTACTGGTTGGGCCTCTGGGAGAGCAGACTGAAGGAAAAACTGCTGTGCAACTGCAGCTGGGAGATAAAGGATTGAGAAAATGTAAGAGAACCAGGCCTGCAGACCCCAGGTCAGTGCAGAAGGAGGACAGGAGGTGCTCCAGGCACGCAGCACAAGTTCCCCTGTGGCCTGTGGAGAGGCCCCTGGTGGAGCAGGCTGTCCCCCTGCAGCACATGGGTCCCACATGGACCAGATCTCCACGCTGCAGCCCGTGGAGGAGCCCCCAGTGGAGCAGGTGGATGTGGCTTGGAGGAAGCTGTGGCCCATGGAGAGCCCCCACAGGAGCAGGCCCCGGGCCGGAGCTGCAGCCCGCAGAGAGGAGCCCACGCAGGAGCAGGGGGTCTGGGGGGAGCTGCTGCCCGTGGGGGACCCGTGCTGGAGCAGTTTGCTCCTCGGGGATGGACCCCGTGGTATGGAGCCATGTGGGAGCAGTTCTTGAAGAGCTGCTTTGCATATTTTTATCATTATTATTATTATTCCACCTTCCCTTTCCTTCCTCTTAAACTGTCTTTATCTCAACCCACAAGTTTTTACTTTTCTTTCCCCCCCAGTTCTTTTCCCCGTTGCACGGGGAATTGGAAGTGAGCAAGCGTGTGGCGCTGAGCTGCCTGCCCAGTTAAACTACAACAATAAGATAACAATTACATGTTTTTTTTGTGTGTTTTTGTTTGTTTTTAAAACATGATTGCAATTACAATTGAGCAAGCTGTAACAGAGCTCCAGGCAAGCTTAAGGTCAGATGAAGCAAGCCTGACAAGCCACTGTCAGGAAGCGAAGTGAAGAAAGACAAACCTGTGGCCTGTCACAGGCAATAAAAATATTTATTGTGATACAGGTGTGCACTTCCTACCCTAGCAAGACTCCTGATTTGGAACCAAGTAGTTTGCTGTTAAGAATGGCTGGTCTGCAGACCATGCAAATACAGACAACACGGAGAAGTATTTCCGACTATACTGTTTGCCCAAAAGCAATCCTATAAACTTTTAGCACAGAAGTACAGTTACATATCCTGTATCTGAACTTAACTGAACGTATACCAATCCGTACCTACTGGGTGCGCACACACTTTTTCAGACAGTTAAACTAAAACATTCATAAGTTAGACAGCTGAAAAAGATGGCCTGCAAAACAAAATCCAAAGTGCTCCCAGCAGCTATCACCAGCTTGAGTCTCCAGAAGCAGCCAGCGTTATAAATTACAAAGCAGGTCTACTTTGGGGTTTTATGATTACCATGTGAAGTCTTCCAAAATTAAGGGTCCCTTCCTGTGCTGCTTGCGTCACTAGTGTCTTCTAGATTCATTAACCTTGCATCCAGGTATCTGCTTGGCTGTGAGCAAACTAGCTAGATCAATTGCGATCAGAGGGAGGTAAAACACTGCTTGTCAAACAGACAAAACATCCCATTTCCTTACTACTAGTACTAATGCATTCCCTATTCTGGTACGACTTTCCAATAAGAAAAAGACTTCTGGAAAAAAAAATGAAATTGACTATAGGAGATGAACATTTCTAGCTATCCAAAAGAAAGTAATAAAGCAATGTAAAAATAGCTTTTTCTTCTTCAACTACTTGTGGGAAAAGTTAATAAAATACATATTTTGCAGCTAACAGTAGACAAGGAAAACGGCAAATCTCAAGTGAAGATAGACACCTACATATTCTTCTAAATCCAGATCTGAAATTCCCCCACACCATCTCTGCTGAATACCATTAGTGTTTGCTGTATGATGTGTTTGGGTCTTTTTTTTTTTTTTAAGATCATTTGCTTTAAAGAATAATATATGTATATGTATACATATTCCTGCCCGCCCCCATTAAGACTGCTCATTTGAGCTAGTAACAGGGCATTAATCACAAAACCTAGCTCTCCACATAACAAATCTCCCATTAGTTCACTGACAGGTCTATCTGCAAGGAATGCAAAATCATCTATTTCAAAAGAGATTATTGTTCCGAATCATTTAAATATCCACAGACCATTTTTAAAGCAGTTATGTTTTATCTTCAAAGAAAAAAAATAATAAAATAATGAAAGTACCTGGTTCCACATAGTTTAAAAATACTTTAAGTATTCAAAAAAGGCAGCTAATATAATACAAAATTAGAACATACGCATATTTATAAACCTACAGCTTAAGTGAACAGTTACTAGGTCAATAATCACACGTGAGTAGCAGCTAAATGGATCAAATTCCCACGTGAAATGGGAATGTTCAAGAAAGTTATTTTTAAAGTCTGCTCCTAATAAAGCAGGTTTTCACAAGCAAAGTGATATTTAAGTAACCTAATTTTATCTGTTAGAACCATGCAACTTGCTAAGGATTAAGTTCTTTCCTTCAGCATAAGATGAAATGTGTTTCAATGTGGTTCGCTGAATGCCTGAAGACTTTCTATATTTATCTGTTACTCAGAGAAGTCGCTGTTTAGTAGTTGGTGGTCTGCTCCATCACATACATGAGATGAAAGTGGGTTCTAAGAAGGTTCATGAATTTGGATAAGAAAAGGCATAAAGTCTGAAAAATATTATGTTCTTTAGAGAAAATTACGTTTTCAGTATTAGAAATATATTCCTTCAAAGAGATGATCGAATGACTGTATAAACTTCTCTCATAGAATCACAGAAACACAGAACCATAGAACGGCTCAGATTGGAAGGGACCTTAAAGAGATCATCCACTTCCACACACCCCACCATGGGCAGGGATGCCACCCACCAGACCAGCTTGCTTAGAACCCCATCCAACCTGGCCTTGAACACCTCCAGGAATGGGGCATCCACAGCTTTTCTGGGCAGTCTGTTCCAGTGCCTCACTACCCTTACAGTGAAGAATTTCCTCCTGATCTTTAATCTAAAATAATTATTATTTTGTAATTCTAAGTATTGAAAGTATTAAGTAATTCTAAGTACTGAAAAGCTGCCATGAGGTCTCCCCAGAGCCTCCTCTTCTCCAGGCTGAACATCCCTAGCTCTCTCAGCCTTTCTTCATAGGAGAGGTGCTCCAGCCCTCTGATCATCTTTGTGGCCCTCCTCTGGAACTTCTCTAACAGCTACATCATTCTTGTGCTGGGGGCCCCAGACCAGGATGCAGCACTCCAGGTGGAACCTCACAAAGGCAGAGCAGAGGGGCACAATCACCTCCCTCGATCTGCTGGCCACTCCTCTGTTGGTGCAGCCCAGGATGCAGTTGGCCTTCTGGGCTGCAAGCGCACACTGCTGGCTCGTGTTGAGCTTTTGATCCACCAGAACCCCCAAGTCCTTCTCCACAGGGCTGCTCTCAATGAGTTCTTCTCCCAGTCTGTACTCCTGTCTGGGATTGCCCCAACCCAGGTGCAGAACCTTGCACTCAGACTTGTTGAACCTCATGCAGTTCGTGTGGTCCCACTTCTCCAGCCTGTCCACGTCCTTCTGGATGCCATCCCTTCCTTCTTTAGTATCAACCGCACCACTCAGCTTCGTGTCATCTGCAAATTTGCTGAGGGTGCACTCAATCCACTGTCTATGTTTGTCTATGTTGTATTAAACAGTACAGAAGCATGGAAGACAGACTTTCTGCTCTCAATGCCCATGCCCAGCATTAGAATGATCACCAACAAAAGAGACATTTAGAGATGTTAAGCTTGGTCAAAATTGTGCATTATTCCACAGGAAAGCAAAAAGCATTTTTCCTCCAGGTGTCACCCCCCCCCCAGTCTTCAAATCATTTAAACTATATCCCCTTAAAAGAATATTTTCAGTAGTTTTTAGAAAGAAATTGAGAATGGGGGCAGACAGTCTTAAATTTGTGATATCTATATACAAGTACTATATGTTAATAAATTTAGATTCCAGAAAAGTACATGTAGTTAGTTCCTCAGATTTAAAGGCTAATTAAAACCTGCTGGTCCCCCAAAACAGTTTCCTATTAGAAGACAACACTGTTTATTCATCCAACTAGATTTACTTTTCATCTCGTTTTCTATTTAATTCAGGGATTTTGCTCATGTAATCTGGAGCTATAATTCGATATTGCTGCCCATGCACCATCCAACCATAAAATAAACACAAGTCCTTCCCTGATGCCCTCTGCTTAACCTGTCTTCCCTTCATGCCTGTATGCTTCTGGTTAGGTAAATGGATTCTTCCAACACCTATAGTTTTACAAGCAAGTGAAAGATATTTTGCTCAGAATCTGAACTGCCTGAGGCCAAGAGACTAAGAGTTGTATTAACAGATTGTATTTACTTCCCCCTCTAACTGTGTTGCATTTCACTAAGTAGCCTTTCCCCATCTAAAGTCCATTATTGCTTTACCCATACATTCCTGTTACTGCTTTGGCATTAGCAACTAAATGACTGCATGGAAAGTTTTATCAGAGTGCCAGAAAGCTGGAAAAAAATAGTTAAAACTGCTTTCCACTGGAAACACTATAAGTCTTCAAAGGTCAGGCCTGATATAGGAAGACCTAGGAATACCTGGATCAGAAGGAGAATGAAAAATGCCAGGCCTAGTCCCTCCCCTGGAAGTTCACTGAGCAAGTGGCTTAATTGAGGGAATACATGTTTGAGGTCTGACTGATCCACTTCAATATTATAAGTTACAGGATCATGCCAACAATAAAGACCTTTAGAGGTCTCCTATCCAACCCTGAGCTTTAAACAGAACTACATCCACCATTAGGTCACCAGTTCAGCTGTTGCTGTCTAATAGAATCCTGAAAATCTTCCTTGGAAAGAGGTTTTATAGTCTCTAAGTAAACTTCTCCAGTGCTGTACTACCCCATCTTCTAGAGGAAATCTTTTTTTGCTAACCCTCAACCCAAACCACCCAAGTTGCATTTTTTGCCCTTATTCCACTACCTAGCAGTAACCCAATGATTGTGGCTCTACTAGATTTGTAACTGCACCTCAAACAGTTCGAGGTAGCTGCTAGATCCCCTTTTGCCTTACTTTCACCTCAATTTAAAAGTGCTTAACACAACAAACATTTTCCCAGGAAACTGCATTTGGACCCTTTAGAACCTGAACTGCATACCAGCCTGGGAACGTAAGTTGTCTAAAAAGGTATGTAAACCTTTACACAGTGTAGTAGCCAGAGTCATCAGAAAAATGGCTGTATGCAACTCTCCCGGTGAGGCTTCAGTCTTTAAAGATATCTGTGCTAGAGGTATTTGAAAACATGAGGAAAAACAGCAGAGTAACTGGGGGCCACAAGTGAACCATGATAGCAGATGGTTATACATGCCGGGACAGCTGAACTGATTATACTGAAAATATTATCAGAACAACATTCTGGAGCCACGGAGGCATCTCTCTATTGGTGAGCTCTCTCTAGACCCTGGAGAAGGTTTTGCTGAATTCTGCTACACTGCAAAGAGTCTTTCCCGAGACCCTCTGCAAAGATGCATCTCTTTGCTGCCACAGTAAGGCTGTAACACGCACCGTGAAGCCTTCGGGCAGTCTGATTTCCACTGGAGTCACTGGTACCTTTGCTGAAGTAAAGAGGAGCGGGGAAAAAATGTTTTTGGATAAACAGTCTTTAGAAGAATATAAAAAGACTACAAACTTTGTAGAGAAACTTACCTAAGAGCATAAGAACACATCATTTCAGCAGGTGTAGAAGTAGCAAAAGCAGAACTGTAACTTCTGCCAAGGCATAAACAGAAGACTCTGCACGTGTTGTTATGCTGGCACATACTTTGCAGCTTTTGTCTCAAAGTGAGGTAGAATTAATTACTGTAATATAATTAACATTCTATAAACTTAGTGCCAAATGATCACTTCTGCTGAAAATATTTTGTCAATTAAAAACTCCAAATCTTAGCTGAATATACTTCAAATTAGTATGGGGATTAACTATGTAGCATGCACAAACGTGCTTGGGAAAAGGGGTTTTCCCTTTCCTGTGTTTCATTTACTGGTGGTTCTCTTTCATAACAAAATTATTCACATGGCAAGGAACAGCTTGTTACTAAGTCTAGAAATACCAAGCAAAACTGGCCTGTGCACATGAGACTCCCATATTTCCTATTTTAAATACAGGACATGTTTGCCTCTCCTTGTGGGAGGCAACCCTCTAGCTGCTTTCCAATGGAGTTGGGAAATAAAAGTGAGCAAGCAATTAGATTTTTTTTTTTGTTGTCGTTCTTATCTTCTGCAGTCCCTCCTGTCAATTCCCCTGCATAAAATGAACATTAATTTATTAATCTTCTTTCACTTCCTTCTTGCTGATCAAAAGTTTCTAAAATATAGATGTAGAACTGAAGTTAACAAGGAGAATTAAGATTCAGGCATACTACCCAAAGTATTCCTAATGCATCTTTGAGAATCAAAATAGGTTAAAAGTTGACAATGATCAACAACAATGATAAAATTGTTTACATGATATATAGTATATAATTAGAAGAATAGTTAAGATTATTTTTACTCTTTTATATCAATGTATTTTACTGACTGCAGTGTAACGCAGAAATAAAGTTCGGATCACTAGAATTACAAGATCTCTGAAGATTAAAAAGCCATTATTTATGGGAAAATAAGCTATTGGGTAAATCCTCAAATGCATTATTAAATTGAATTCACTGCCTGAAGTGTTGTCAAACAATATTCATATGATAACTCAGATCTGAGAACATCATAATGGACACGTCCCTCCTGTTTACACCTGAAACAAACCCTATTGTCAAAACAACTGTCTTTTAGAGGGCACGTGCTACCCTTTCCCTTTAGGAAGAACTCTTTCAGGGTTTCATTTTGCATTTTCTTGTTTACTACAAAGTTCTACATAAAGCCTACATAGACAAACACCACTAAGTACTGCATTAATCATGGTGATTAACTGGTACATTGAGTTATTCAGTCAAAACCTCTCTAAACAAACATCACTTTTTCTTAAGAGTGCAAAACCAAATCCAGCATTTTACAGGTACTTGAATTTAGTATTTTATGTTCTTAAATGCATTCAGCCATCTGTGAAAGTCAAAATATGAGTTGAGATATTCCAATACTACTATTTCCTAAATAGCATCATCTTATGACTTCCATTACACTGTTTGCTTCATGGAAGCAGAGAATTAACTCGGGTCCAAGCGGCCTACGTGCTTCTCCAGAAACCCAGGTAACTTCAGGACCCAGGCACCTTGACTTGAGCACAGAACAGCCCATGAGGTCCAGGTAAATGCCTCTAGCGGGTCAAACTGCCTCTAGCGGGGCAGACATTTCCCCCCATTGCTGTGCTGTAGGACACCACAGGATTTAACATTCTAAGTGAACATCAAGACTGGCGTAAAATAAAGCATGCAAATCATTTCTATTTGGACCCACTAATCCCCTAACAGTTAATGTAATCCTCTGAACTTCTCTCCTGGAGAGAAAGGCTGCTGTCAGGTAGTCAACAGCATTCTCATTGTAGGGTACAACTTTGTTTTTGGAAATAAATAATTACAAAAAATTCACAAGTATTTCAGACTGGCTTAGTTTTCTAGCTGTTAATTTTTGACAATCTTAATGTGATCAGAAACACATCATATATTGTATCACAACAAAAATCTGCTTAGCACAAAATTAGGCCTTTAACAGTCTGCAGGCGTTTTCAATAAATAATATGACTAAAGATCAATTTAGAACCTACTGGGAAAACAAATATTATTTCAACAGTGTAATCAAATTCTTCAGTTGGATACAACAGTTATCACAGGCCAATAATTTGAATTTGTATTGCTCTCATGTACCCTCTCGTATCACAACTCTCCTGTTCAGGAGCACAAACTATGTAATGATTGGAAAATTCTATTTCTATTATACTATTAAGATTTATTATACTCATCGGGGATATCATACAAAACATAAAGTAGTTTAATATAAATACTATCACCCTGACATTTCCCTCAGCAGAAAGAGTAAAAGCTATCAGGGATCTTCTGACTATTCCCATTGAAGATAACATTCACACAATAGGATAAAAAAACAATAAATTCAATGAAGCAAGGATTGTCCTCCGTCACCAAGGCCAAATGGCCAAAATAGCTCAGGTCCAGACTGCTTTATCTTGTTTGCCCTACAGACTAAGAAGATGAGATGCTTCTTGCCCACCGGGAGCGGTCCCTGTCCCAGTTAGTTCCCACCGCATGCCCAGGATGGCAGATGGGAGAACACCATGTAGCCCATGCCAAAACAAAGCTCAAGATCGTGCTAGCAAGCTGCAAGAGCAGACAGCTGAACTGAAAGCCCAGAAGCACTGCCTGAGCTGGCTCGCCGTACTGCAACACACATCACCAATGAAGCAGAAAGATGATACCTGGCAGAATCTGCATGGCATTCCAGCAGTTTGGTTGGCAGTTATTTGTAACAACTTCCATCATTTACGTTATTTTTCTTCATTGCCCTTTTAGTTTGCTTTCTATTTGTCAGTCCGCAGGTCATTTCTACCATATATTACAATCCACATGCAACCAGCTCCAGAGGGAGGGAATAAAGCTAGTCTGGTTTTGCTTACATCGAACTACAGTAAGTTGTACCTTAATCTTGACGCAGAAACAAGAAGCACATTGGTGAGAATTTCTTTCCATTCTGCATAAGTTATGCACATATTCAAGTTTACAAAAAATCTCTTAGTTCAAAACTGTTAGAAATTGGAATTTTTACCCTTTCCTCAACAGTTTTCTTCTTTTCCCCCTTGTTTCCTGCTTAAAATAAGTTCAAGACTAAATACCTAAATATCTCTTAATTTCATTTACAGCAATTTGCTATTAAAAAGGTGCATCAAATCTCAAACTAAGCTGTAAGAATATCAGTATTTGCTTACGTTTACCAAATAAGTCTTCCCAGGGGACCTGAACACGTCTTAGATAATTATAATGATAAATTCAATAATCTTCAAACTATTAAAACTGAATAGAAAAAGGTGGAGGAATAAAGACAAATTCTCTAATGCACATGCCTACACTCTGCCTCCAGTTCAGCAAATGTATTCACAAAGATGTAATGGCATGTAGTTTGAGACGGACACGTGAAGAAAATCATAGAATATCCTGAATTGGAAGGAATTCACAAAGTTCATCAAGCCAAGGTTCAGCTGCTGTCTCCACACAGCACCACCCAAAAATCAGACCATATGCCTGAGAGCATTGTCCAAACACTTCTTGAACTCTGGCAGACTCGGTGCCATGACCACTTCTTTGGGAAGCCTGTCCCAGTGCCAAACCACCCTCTCGACGAAATATAAATAATCATGTATGCTGTTATGGAACTACATGATACAGAAAACATCAACTAAGAATTCATAAATACTTCTTATCAAACCTGTTAAAGAAAGTCATCTCATTCTAATGCAGCTCTTTCACCCTCTCCTCTTCCTCCTTTCTTCAACTAGAAGCAAAAAGCACTGTTACTATTGAGACCAGTCTACCTTGTCTCAGTGCAAGATCTCTGCATTTGCTTATCTATCAGTCATTAGCAAAACACCCTCACCATTAGAAAATTAGCTTAGTTGTTATTAAATCATCCATGCTTCTATTTTTCCCCATGTTTGCTTCTTTATTTACCTTGGAAATATTAAAAGGAATTTTCCTTCCACAGCTAATCTAACTGAATTAGACTTTGACATCACACAGAAGGTGGAGCAAGATCAAAGCAAGCACCAAGTCTAGGCCTATCCTTTAGATAAACAAAAATCCTTCCAAACTTTCACTTTTCACCTTAACAAGCAGAAACCTCTTCCTTTGTAAAGAGAAGTCCGAAGTGTTAGTCTAAGACATCAGCCAAGGAGCAAGTACCATTCCCTGCAAAAAAACATGGCAAGAAGTTCTCATTTATTCCCAGGGTTTGACTTCACTGATGAAAACACAACAAGCTTCATTACATGATCTCATTCTTTTCTTTCTGCAACCTTGGTTTTCCAGCTCTCCCACGAACTGCTCCTCCTAAATGCTACAGAGTCTCCTCTGCTTAAATCTACATGCGATCACTTGCCTTAATAAATCACCAAAACCTTAATATTTCCCAGCAAGAGCTATGATTCCTGAAGGAACACCTACCACACATTCGGTTCTCTCTTGAGTAAATAAACTAAATAATATAAACCTTTTCAAGGGCCTTTTTATGACCAGGACACCAAAGTGCATCCAGCCAATATGGTAAGAAAAAAAAATAATTAGAACTCCTGTACTGGTTTTGGCTAACAGCTTATTTTCTTCACAGAAGCTAATATGGTGCTATGTTTTGTTTTGTGATGAAAAACAGTTCTGCTCCTCGTGCTGCCCTGCCAGCAAGGGGACTAGGGAAGCACCAGGAGCTGGGAGGGGACACAGCCAGGACAGCTGGCCCAGGCTGGCCAAAGGGATGCCCCACACCATGTGGTTTCATGTTCAGCAATAACAACTGGGAGAAAGATGGAGGAAGGGGGGTATTTCAGAGCAATGGCATTTGTCTTTCCAAGTAACCATTATGTGTGATGAGCCCTGCTTTCCTGGAAGTAGTTGAACATCTGCCTGCTGATGAGAAGTAGCAAATGTATTCCTTGTTTTGCTTTGCTTATGTACACAGCATTTGCTTATACAGTAAAGTGTGTTTTAGCTTAACCCATGCTCATTTATCTCACTTTTAAATTTCAGATTCTCTTCCCCATTCCCCTGTGGAGTCAGCTGCATGGTGCTTAGCTGACTACTGGGGTTAAACCATGACAACAACTTTTCATTTTTCAGGTTGTATCAGGCATAGGCAGAGAAGGCAGTACACCTCTTACACGTTCTTTGTTCCCTGAAAAAAAAAAAAAGTGCATACAGGAATACACATTTCTTCAAGAGGCACTAAAAGTGTCAGAAAGGAATAGGCTACAATAATACCATTACCTACCTGAAGATTAAACCAAAATATACTCCAAATATTGAATTCTGTTCAGTTTAAAAATACAGTGTGAAGCACAGAACACTAACAGCCGGCAATAACACCTTTTATAATTTTTCATTTTAATTGGCAGCAGTAAGAGTAGAATTTAGTTTCTAGCAGGATTCAAAAGCTTCAGGACTTGACAGCTTCTGGTTTGGGGGAAGAAAACTCTTCCATCTAATAAAAGGACATTGTTGTCCATCTTATTCTAGTGGTCCCTGCTCTAACTGGTTATTAAGAAACAAATATATAAAGCGAAGGAAAGATTGTTCTCTTTTCTATAAGGCATACTTGCTGTCCTCAGTGTCAAAACAGTTTGTGACAGGACAATTATCTGCAAATTGCATTTGTGCTACCAAAATGAAATAGTTCACAAAATATGAGATATTTAACAGTTGAAGTAACTCTGACATAGCTTGTATTATTTTTTACAAGTGTCTGGCACAAAAGATTCAATCAAAAAGTATCTAGAATTAATGAAATCTCCACCTAAATACAACTTAATAAAATCTCTACAGAGATATGGAATTTATAATTAGTTCAGAGCATGCCATACAGAAACTTTTCTCCCTTTCTGTTGACTTGTAAGTGTAAACTTTATCTCAAACAGACTTCTTGTATAGCTCTATTCACAACTTTCACATAAAAACATGCTCTGTTTGGCACAGTGCAAGCCACAGCCAGAATTAGATGCAGTGACCATGAGATAGTGCAGTTCAGGATCTGGAAGAAAGCAAAAAGAAGGATGCTAACCTTGGATTTAAGGAGAGCAGACTCTGGCCTGTTCAGTGACCAGCCTGAAAGAATCCCATGGAATAGGGTCCTGGAGAGAGGAGTCCGGGATAGCTGGCTGATTTTCAAGGATCACCTCCTCCAAGCTCAAGAATGGTCTATCTTGACAAGCAAGAAGTCAAACAACGGTGGCAGGAGGCTGCATGGGTGAATGACTGGACTGCAACAGGAAAAAGAAGCATGCATAGGTGTCATCAGGGACAAGTGATCTGGGAGGACTATAGAGACACTATCCAAGTATGAAGAGAAGGAAAGCTAAAGCCCATCTGACAGTTGACTTCGGTGAGGGTCGTGAAGGGCAACAAAAAAAATTTCTATATGTATATAAGCAGCAAAAAGGAACACTAGGCAAGGATGCAGACTAAACAAGTTTCCTGTGAGGTGTACTGAAAGATAGTCAAACTTCTGGGCTTGTAGGTGGTGACAAGCAGTAGGATGTCCAACTGGAAGCAAGTCACTAGTAGATGGGAGGCAGATATTAGGGCAAATACAGTTTAACATGATCATTTATGGCCTTAAAATAGGTCATAGTGCACCCACAGCAAATTTGCAGACTACAAGCAGGAAGGGTGACATACAAGATGTTTGTGGGCCATTCAGGTGGACCTTGAGAGGCTGTAGAAAAACGAATATATTGAATACAAATCTCATGAAATACAAAGGGAAGCACAAAGTCCTGCACTTTGGAAGGAATAACCTCATGCGCCAATACAGCATAGGGGCAACTGGGTATTAAAAGCAGTTTTACGGAAAAAAGACCTGGGGATCCTGATGGACACCAAGTTGATCATAATCCATGACCATGAGCCAACAACGTGCCCTTGTGGCAAAGAATGCTGGCAGCAATGGACTGCATGAAGAAGGCTTCCTATCCAGCAGGTCAAGGGAGGTGAGCCTGTCTCTCCACTCAGCACTGGTGAGCCATCTGGCGTGCTGGCTATAGTGTGAGTCTCCCCAGACGGGAGAGACATGGACATACTGGAGCAAGTGCTGGAAAGGCCCATGAAGATCAAGGACGAGAGCATCTGACATGATTAGGCACACAAAGTTGGGACTCTCCAGCCCAGAAACTGAGGGCTCAGTGGGGATCTTTGCAATGTATATAACTACCTGAGATAGGCACTAGGGAAGATAGACCCATACAGATTCTGAGCAAAGAGGCAGTGAGCACGAATTGAAATACAATAAACTTAATTTAAATATGAGAAAACTTTTTTTTTCCTTTTAATACTGAAAGGTTAGCTGAACACTGGAACAAATTGCCTAGCAGGTTGAGGAGTCTCCAGAGCTGGAGATACTCAGCATTCAACTGGATACAGCCCTGAACAACCTCTTGTAGTCAATTCTGGTTTGACCATCGACTAGATGATCTTCAGAGGATCCTTCCAACTTAAACAGTTTTGTGATCCTGTTACCACTTAAGGCTAGTAGGCATGATTTCTACTGTAGTACCTACAGTATTTTGTGGTGGAACACATACTTCCTGTATTCACTATGAGCATTTAATATGTATTTATATGAATTACTCATTTTGTTGGGGCTTGCAATCTAAGCCTTTAGATGCTTGAAATGAACTCCACAGTTACTGCTTTTAAAATCCTCTGCTACACTGACCTTAAAAGATGTTGGGATGTTACAACTCCAGGGAGAGTTTGCTCTTTACATATAACCATTTCTAAATGCAAATCTGCTGGAAACAATAAGGACACACATCCGTGAACCAACAAAATGAATAAATGGATTGTTTATAAATTTCTTATCAGGTATCACTATTCTAGCTATAAACAATGAGGAAATAACTGTCAGATCTTTCTCATGTTGAACAGCATTTACCACATACAATATTAGAAACGTAATTTGAGTTGCAAAAAACAAACGCCAGGAAACCCCTTGCAAAACAATTCTTACAGATTTGGTAGGAGCTCAAGCAAATAAATTTTAGCATGAAATGTAATAGCAGCATGTTTAAAGTGACAAAAAATGAAGATGTTAGAGAAAGCCTGTCATTTTAAATGAAGAAGGATTTAGTGTCAACCAGTGATTACAAGCTGAAGCAATTTGAGTTAGACGTATGCTAAAACTGATGACAAATTGCGCAGAAAATTTATGACTTCTCCCAAAGCACATCCATTCTCTCAGCACCAGGTACAGAACATGCACAGAAGTCACCCATACTAATTAAATGTTAGTCTACTCCTTGGTACAGTTTGGCCTGTGCTAATTAGCATTCTCCCAGCAAATGCCCCAGTACAGATTGGGTGACAGCACTGACCAAGGACACTGGGCCTAATGGGAGGTACACATGGGGCCATCCACTTGTGAGCAGAAAAGAGACGAGCTGCTTCTAAGTGAGCTGTCACTCACCCTCACTCATCCCAAGGTAGTTTCATCACAACATCCACTCTGCATCCCTTCCTTTATTTTGTCAGCGCTTACTCACCTGCACCTTGTAATCCTGTAAAGTTCAGCAACTGCATCAACCTTAAGTACAACACATAAAATATTCTTCCTCTTTAATAGAAATTTTAACTTAAAGTGTGTGCTGTTTGTTAAATTGCACAGAGTATTTACACGTCTTCCAAATATTTTATGAATTACCTGTTATTTAAAAAATAAAGAAAAAAGCTATGAGACACCTGGAACACTGCCCTTCCAAAGGGAAGTATTTGAAATAAATTGGAATTATAACCTCTACTATGATATATAACTCACTAAATATTTGGATTTTAGCATTTGCATTAAATGTTTACCGAGATTATGCTCCTTATAAACAAGAACTCCTTGGTAGATAATCATATCAGAGAATATAAAAATTTATTGCAACATATCAAGGAAGTATAACATGCTCTGACCTTATAAAAACAACAATCAAGTTTTTACCTATCAATTTTAAAGTATATATATGAACAAGTTTCCTTGAAAAGATTAAGAAGATCTCGAAGCTAAAAAGCAAGCAAACAAAACAAGCAAAGTCAAAATGAACACTAGTCAAAATAGAGCCCATTTGCATTTTTAATGGCTCCAAAATTTTTCTTTAAAAAATCCTACTTATTAATATACGCCAGAAGTTCCACAGTCACTATATATCTGGACTGCTAAGCATTTTACATACTCAATTAGCAAAAGCATTGCTCAAAATTGCACCTAAGAATGAGGGTAGAAAATGCATTGCTATACATTGGCTTCATCTGCAACAAATGCCTTTTTATGGACAATTCCAACCTCTATTTTTCATTTAATTTTAAGAACAGTTTGTAAGCAAAGATTACTTTTTAGCTCTCAAAGAAAGCAAGGTGGGCATATATTGACAAGAAAGATATTCAGCTTGCCAAACAGCTATGAAAGGTTTATTTAGTGTCCCTTTGCCAGCTAAGCTCTAGATTCTGTCATCCTTCAGTCTGACTTCGTAGACTTTTTCATGTAGTCCTTACAAAATATTTATTAACATCTCTTTATTAAGCCTATACGATTCTAGAATTGTTCATGTGAAAGGAATTAAGAACTCCACTCATCCACACAAGCCATCTTACCAATTCCCCAAGTCTTAGACTTTCAAAGAAGTCCCTTCAAATTAATTTCTGCTTCTTATTAAAACAAACAAACAAACAAAAAAACAGTGGAGCTTGTGATTTGAAGCAAAATATAAAAGTTGACCTTATCTACATACTATCTGAAAAAGACAGCACAACATATGGCACGGGTATTATGGTTTCAAGATTAAAGAAAATGAATAAAACAGATGATACCTGCTGAAAAACAACAAATATAATGAAACATCCATTAAACTGATATATGTGCAGATTTTTTAATTTACTGTAATTCCACTCCTGTGTGTAACTAGCACTGCATGTTTATGTAATATTATAGATGCATGAAAAGAGTTGCCATTCTAACATGTCATTCTCCCATCACCATCTTATACGGCCCAACTGTATGCTGTTATCTAATTCTACAGGACTCCATTATCACCTGGTACAGCTTAATTTTCAGCTCTCTGAATATAATGGCACTTTAAAGACCTCTCTAATATCTTAAACCTGCAGTATCAGTATCAGATAAAATAGCCTTATCTACTGCCAAAGGGATTGCAAAACCTAGAAATGTTATTTCTGTTGCTAGTGCAAAGACTCAGTAAAAATAATTTTCAAGAACATTCCTAAAGATTTCTAAGAACATCCTACAGCTACTTGTACTCTACATCAGCTTAAAAAGTATGTTACCTGAAGAAGTAATTAGTCAAGAAATAAGCTACACTCAGTATAGCTTTATTGATATGGATGACTAAAGAACAAGAGAAATATGCAGAATTCAAGGGAAAACGTTCACTCATGAAAAACTGCACCTGTCTTGGGTGCCTGGCCAGGCTGGGCCAGAAGACCTGGTGACTGATCCAACTAAGTCACAGCTGATGGATCACCTCAAAGCAATGCCATCCTTTCCAGCCTCTGCTCTCAGTCCGTTTTGGTCCCACCTTCAGTTTGCACCATCATCTGTCCTCACTTCCCTACACTACCAGCAGCTCTGCACCACCTCACAAAACGGCCTGAGACCCCAGCCTCCAGGAAAACCAGATCTCCAGCTGAAAAAAGTTAACCTTTTCCTAATCAAGCCTTATATATTTATCTTGCCCAACCCTTTTCCTCCCTTATCTGGAATGAGCAACAGGTGACGTTAAAAGAGCAGCTCACACCATAAGCAGCCCTGCTTCTTCATGGAGACTTCAAGGAGGGGGAGACCTGAGTAGGATTATGGCACTAGAAAGGTGCCTATGCACCTCTATCCAAGCACAGCCCGGCCCTTGAAAGATGCCAGAGTTGTTAAACAGTGATGAGCACATCCCTAGGACGTGGTGTAGAGAAACTCACCGTGCCAAGGCCAGAGCATGGTGTCCCAGCTTGCTGCCCACTGCGCACCACTGCCCAGTGTAGATGCTCTGCCTGTTCAGCAAGCAGGGGCTTACTTGCTCTGTTTTCACAGCAAAGAACTTTGCAAGGTGAAGAAGAGCACAGGCAGCTCTCGCTCAAGCCACGACTGACATTGTAGAGGTCCACAGTCTGTGCGCTCTCCGTCTACTCTGCTTGGCTGCTGCCCTGAGCATGGCTGCTGCCCAAAAACTATGTCTAGACTCATGAACTAAATGTGCCAAGGACTGTTCTCTGGCCTGGAGCCCTGCTGACACGGCTATGTCCTTACTGGTAAGCTCTTCCCGTGTCCCAAATGTGGGGACCTCACCCAAACTCCTCCACCTCCTGCTAACCTCTGACTGTCTGAGAAGCATTCAGGTCAGTGCCAGCTGGTTTGGGTCAAACACTGCTAGGCTTCGTGCTGTCAACTAGCAAGCTGCAATGCCCTAGAAGTCAGCAGTACAGCAAGATGCCGTGTCTTTGTATCCAAGTAAGGAGACAGGTGTGTATGACTTGGCTAGACATCAAGGCACTGCCTCTGCGTACACTATTAATACTATATAAAGCAAAAGCCTATAATAAATTCACCTTATTTGAAATAGTTCCTAACTTAAGAGTGTTACCTATGTTTTTCATTCTATTTGGTGCTTTTGTTACGGCATCTTTATTAGCAAGTCAGTGTTAAAAATAAAAGTAAATAAATAAAAAAGTCAGCACTTTTCAAGCCCTTGCACAAAGGGCTTTGGAAGGAAGGATACTCCACATCCAGGTATAGTGGCATCACCAGCTGAACAACTTTGTTCTCCTGCCTCAACCCACTGCTCTGAGAGCTCGTAAAGGTGTAGAAGGACAAATGAGACCCCCACTGTGCCACCGATATAGCAGAGTCCACACGTGTAAGAGAGCCATTAAGCATCCTTCTGTGGGACAGCAAAACTGTATTTCAGACTAAATATTCAGTCTATCACAAATTGAGTATGCAAGACAGTTCAAATTTATCCAAAGAGTAGCCATAATTTCATGTTACATCCACATAACTGAGTTTCACAGCAGCAAATAATCTCATATATTCCAGCAATGTAAACTTTGTTCATGTTTTGTACAGAAGAGCAATTAGTTGCAGCACTGGAATATTTATTTATTTATTTATTTTATTTGTAAGCAACATCCCTACATGAACTTATTATTAAACAGAGTTGTTGAATTAGTCAGGGGCGGGGGTAGGCCAGCCAGACTTAGCAATGGGATACAATTTTTCATGACAGAAAAAAATACCAAATTTCAAGGGTATGTATTTAAAATATATATATATATATTTGGCAAACAGAAAATATATATATATATATATATTTGGCAAACAGGCAACAACATTTAAAACAGGGAAGTTAAACTGTGATACACTGATGAATATTGTTTTATGTAATGAAACTGAATAAATGTGCAAACAAAAATCTAATTTATCTTAAATCTGACTTTAAATACACTTTATATATATATGTATTTTTAGTGAATTTTAGTCAATAATATTTGAAAACAACTGAAATGCCATCTGTATCTATTTTCCTTTAAAATGTTATAACTAAAAAGCCAAGGTTTTAGAAAAAAAAAACAAGTGATCGTGTTACAAAATAGTTCCCTTTTTTTGAAACATTAGATTTTCTTTCTGAAGCTATATGATTTAAGAGAGACAGGGGCTGAACATAATTTATAGTACTGTGACAGGGGCCATGTTAATTTCTAGCACTGTCAAGCTATAAATAACAACAGCTTATTCTGAATCACACCCAGTTAAAATCCATTCCCTTCTTAGTTTTGTCTCATTGCAAGTAGAAATGTTTCCATTGACAATGTTTTCCGTACACATTTGTGCAAACACCTGATCTCAGTTTGAGATCTTAGATGCTGTTTTAAAATAAGTGACAATTTGGTTTTTGACCTAACACTTATTTTGGCACTCCAGGAAGGGATATTGTCACATGTACAGACACAGAAATGGTTTGGTGATTCTGAATTATTTGCATTATTTTGGAATAACCAAAACTGGGGAGCAATGCCAAATTATCATGAAGAATAAATTATTCACAATTTGGATAGAAATAAAAAGTTACAGCTCTCATTACAGAGTATTTTTTTAAATAGCAATCATAATAGCTAGTTATTAAAATAAAATTAATTTTTATTAAAAATAATAAATTTTATTTATTAAAATAAAAATAAAAATAAAAGGCAAAATATATACTTTAACAACAGCTTTATATGCTGACACATTCCACAGTCTGAAAAATGTCATGAAAACAGCTTTGGCCATACCTTCATCAACACCCAAGCACACAGACATTGTTCATCTCTTTAAAATACCCCTTTAAAAATAAATACCTGAAGGGAGGGTCCAGAGAAGACATAGACAGGCTGCCAGGACAAGAGGCAATAGGCACAAACTGGAACACAGGAGGTTCCACCTTAACATCAAGCAGCACTTCTGTGCTGTGCAGATGACAAACCACTGGCACAGGCTGCCCAGAAAGGCTGTGGAGTCTCCTCCTTGGAGATCTTCAAAAGCCACATGGACATGGGCCTGGGCACCCTGCTCTGGGTGGCCCTGCTTGAGCAGGGGTTGGGCCAGATGCCTCCAGAGGTCCTGCCAACCTCAGCCATTCTGTGATTCTGCAAAACCGTCAGTATATCATCCCACTGGGTCCACTTGAGATAGATGAGGTCTTTGGGTGTCTTTACATGAAAACAGTTGTTTTGGGATACAGGGAACAGAAGACAAATTAAAAACTTCAATAAAAACTTTTTTTTTTTTGCATTTTTCCTTTTCTGAAATTTTTCAGTTTTGACAGTGCATTCTGAAAGTGGGTCCAGAGGATGGCCACAAAGATGACCAGGGGGCTGGAGCACCTCTCCTATGAAGACAGGCTGAGAGTTGGGGTTGTTCAACCTGGAGAAAAGAAGACTCCGGGGAGACCTCTTTACAGCCTTTCAGTACTTAAAGGGGGCTTACAAAAAAAAAAAAAAAAGCTTTTTTAGCAATAGGACAAGGGGGAATAGTTTTAAACTAAAATAGGGTAGATTTAGATTACATATTAGGAAGAAATTCTTCACTCTGAGGGTGGTGAGGCACTGGCACAGGCTGCCCAGAGAAGCTGCGGATGCCCCATCCCTGGAAGTATTCAAGGCCAGGCTGGATGGGGCTTTGGGCAACCTGGTCTGGTGGGAGGTGACCCTGCCCATGGCCGGGGGGTTGGAACTAGGTGATAGATGGTATCAATCTTGGTAGTCCCTTCCAACCCAAGCCATTCTGTGGTTCTATGATCAACCCTAAAACCACATTTTATATGTAATCCTGGTACATACGGAAAAAAATCACCTATTATGACAGGATAACATATTACTGCAAAAGTCTTCACGAGCAAACTCTTGAGTACCTTCGCAGAGATCAGAAACCAGCTGAAACTCTACATGACAGTCAAGTAGGATTTGTTTGATTTTAAGAACTGCTCTGTGGGAATGCATCCCAGGGAATCCATTTAATTTAGTAATTATGGAGAATAAAGTACGTGCTTAATTAAGAGGAATTAAAAAAAAAAAAAACCACTATCAAAGTCTCAAAGGCCTGATTTTGAATTAGACACCTTAAAAACAGGTATTTAACATTGCAGCCAAAAAGGGTGCCTTATAGCTTGGAAAGAACAGAAGTCAATGCTTAGGGTCTCAGTAGAATTAGAGAGAGGTACTTGAGCTAGCTTGGCTCTGAGAAGCAACATTACATTATGAGAGTAGCCCCAAAATGTCTGAAGTACTATGTTTCTCAATAAAGATAATTGGTTGAAGGATGCTAATACATTTCTATTGCTTTGGCACTGAAAAACCTCAATGGGAGCTGGACCAGGTATCTCTTCAGTAAATTGTCTTCCCTTCCAAAGATTCTTCAGAAGTGGAGTCCAGAACAGCTCTGTCAGCTACACTAAGAAGCTATAAAATGTTATTGTTTTAACGTAAATATTAAAGATACCTACAGCCTACCCACACCTACAGCCTCATCAATTAACATCTTAATTATTTCTTTTCCTACCTTCTATTACACTGAGTCTTTTGATCCCAAAAGAAAGCCCTCAGCCTGTAGCATTGCAAATATACAATTCTGCATTGGCGGAAGCAATAAACTTAACCTTAAATACAAGGACATGCAAGATATTCTCACACAGAACTCATACTATGAGTTATTTAGATAAAGCATTTTTTTTCTCCTGGGAACAACCACGACACAAATGGTACACATTTTTCTATTTAACAAGTGATATCTTTATCTCTCTCCAGTCACCTCTCATCTTTCCCTACCATTTTTCTCTCTCTCCACATTTACCCATGCTCATATTTATATTTTTATTAGACATCTAGCTGAAAATGCAAACAACAACTTTCCTCAAAATCAGTGACAAAGATCTTATCTGCTGAATTACTAACTTTTCTCTCATGGACAAAATCTTCTCTACCCTCTTTCTGTGTGTAGAGTAACTGTATGCTTATAATCAAATTTGCAATGTTGTTTTTATCATTTCTTTGAATAAACCAAGTCAAGCCAGCAAAAATTTTTCACTGACTGCAGTTGGCTCAGAGCAGGTTTACCCAAATATAATACTGCTACTTTATAAGGACTACTCTATCAACACAGCATTCCAGATGAAAAGAAACATTTAGTAAGTTCATTATCGTATCTACCCCCAACCATGCCATACAAACCATTTTTGTACTCGTCTAAAACTTCAGTACTGAATAATGACTTCATCCAGTCTTTGTGAAATGATGCACCCATTCATGGTGCATTCATCCCCTTCACTTCCAATTTTATATATGACAGCTAATATATATCTTTGAGAATTCTGAGAGTTAGTATTCTCAGTTCCATTTATTTTGTGTGGTATATAATGTGATACTTTTGCACACTGAAGCTCGCATTTAGATTTCCTTTTTTAAATGCATATTATTGTTCTTGTATATGTTCTTCAATGCCCTTTATATATATAAATAAGGAAAGGAAACCTGTGCAATGCAAGAGAATAAAAATTCTTTGTTTGGAAAGGAAACAGCTTTTTTTTGTAACATTCTGCTTATCTCTCTATGTATTTATATCGATACTATTCTCTCTGTATATTCTTTCTCTCATGAACTACAGATTCCTCGTACGTTCAACAATGCAGCATTAAATTCACCCAGTTATATATTCTCAGACTTACTCTGCAGACAACAGTTGAAGGAATTATCACACTGCTGTATTTCATTCGGTTTACTGTATTAAGGAATCCTAGACTATTAATAAACTAATATAAATTTGCTCTTCTTTCAACAGGTTTGACTGTTTTCACTACAGAAATGCAAATTAAAACAAAATTTATGTTTTTATTAGCATTGTATAGAGACATAATAGTAGTATACTATATAGGCAGGTTTTATTAGTATTGTTTTAAGGCTGAAAAAAAGATAATGAAACACTTCAGGATAAAAGGCTAGCCTTTGCAGCTCACTGTCATCATCCATTTTATGGCCGCAGGGTAAAACACACACAACTTGCTAATACCTTGAAAATACTGTACACAGGGTAAGAGTCATGAACTTAGGATTATAATGAAATTTTCACTCAGGGTAAAAGTGATGGGAGAAAATATGAAACAAGCTTTCTTACTGAGAATGTGTTTTACATAAAATCTAAAAACTGTGTCAATCAAAAACACTAATTACTTGGACAATATCATTCAACAACTGACACTAAAAATCTCTATTCAATCTCCTCATTCTTTCGAAGTCAAGCTGTAATTACATTTTACACACAGACAGATGATCCTCAGAGATTCAGATTCAAATCCCAAAAACAGATCAAGAATGTACTTTCCTTGCAGTCATTCTCAGTCACTTTTACGCTCTCTGAGCTACTTCAATACAACATACACTCACAACTGTTTCACATGGCGCTGAAAGCTAAAAGATAATGGGTTTGCCCACCTCCATTGCAACACTCTTAACACAAAGATTTCCCTATGCTGAAAAAAGAAGTGTTTTTCTGATTTGATTTAAAAAAAAAAAAAAAAAAAAACACAACCCAAAACCCTGAAGATATATAGAATATTTGTATGAGCAAGGTGAGCTGAATTTCACCCTACCCTGTATGTCAACCTTTCGTCTGTTCAGGCAGCAGGCTTACAAGTAGGTACATAACAGGTATGTTCTTTCTTATGCCACTTGCCTTTGTGATTAGGTGCTCTTTAAAAATAATGGAGCTTTGAATACTAATACTATTGGAGGGTTGCTTACAGTATAGAAGTTATGAAGTAAAAATAAAATACAAAGAACTACCATCCTGTCAAACACCTTCCATTATCCTTCCTTCTGCAGAGGAGGATATGATTTTATAGGAGACCCCGGGGACACGAAAAACACTTGGAAAACATACAAAAATAGCATGTAAATTTCTGTCTATTCCTCTTCCACCTGAACCACAGTAATTAGAGCAGTCCTCTTTCTTTTGAGGTTCTTGGCACCCAAATTCCTCCCCTCAAGCACGTTAGAAGTGCTCTGTTCAAATGTTCTTAGTTTTCTTTCATTCTTACTCCCAAATAACATTAAAGCTTTCCAAACTCCTTTTTCATTGGAGATATATAAGCATTGTGTCCTTGTTCTTTACAGTCGTATTTTTTTCTTCCACAAACTCAGTCACTTAGATCTCTATACAGCCTTCCTCTCCACTCTGTTCTGCCAAAGCACCAGCAACAACATCCTGCTCATGTCCAACAGCACAAAGCAGTCTTGACACTTCTCTATACTACTCACAAAGCACAAAAAGGTGTTTCTGAGCAACACTGCTCTCTGTCAATGACCAAGAATATTTGACTAATTTTAGTCTTACTGTGTATCAGGATAAGTAGCCAACACAGTCATAAATTGCTCTGGCCCTACTTTTGGTAATACTGAGAGGTACTATCAAGAGGTTCAATAGTGTGAGGGTGGTCAAACCCTGGAACAGCTTAAGCAGAGTGGCTGTGGACTGTCCAGCCTTGGGGATACTCAAGACCCAACTGGACATGGCCCTGACCAACCTGCTCCAGTTGACCCTGCACTGAAGGAGTTGGACTGGATGATCTCCAGAGGTGCCCTCCCACCCCAGTGGTTATGCGGCTCTAAGAGCTGACACAATCTTATCTAAGTCCTGACTAAAAGACCTCACTGGGATGTTTCCCCATTGCCTCCAATGGGCTTCAGTTCAAATGTCTATGACGAGCTCCTGCAACACCTCTTTTTGATTCCTACACTTCTAATTCCTTAGACTCTATAGCATCCTATTCTCTTTTGTCTTCTTCAAATGTTTAGTTTATAGGCCACCATGATTAGAAAACAACTACTTCCATATTACCAGCATTTTCCCTTTCCATACTAAAATTTAAGTTCTACTGTGAATATATAATACGATACTGAAGATCAGATGTTTACGTTTTGCAGATATAGAAACTATACATAAAAAATGTGAAAGGCACCAAGACAAAATAAACAAAACAAAAAAATAAGGGCTGAACAAGCAAAATAAAGATGTTGATGTAAAACAGAAGTAATATAAGAAAATGAATAGCTAGGAATAAGCATTCTTTATATATCTGGATGCAAAAAATTCAGGGATTCAAAGGACTATTTAAGACAATTATGTTCATCAAACTCAAAAACTTCATCAGAATTATGAAGGATCTTCATATATCTCTTGGCAAATAAACAGTTAGGGTTTTATTACATGATTTGTTTTTAGAGAAAATTTGAAATCCAGTGGCAACAGCTCACCTATTTCAGTGACAGTTTTATTGCACAGAAACAAAAGGTCTAGTTTCCCGTCATGACATCTGACCATAAGTCTAGTTGTGTATACAAATAAAGCACAGTAAAAACTGTCTTACGAATAAATTCAACTTTCAGTCTTCATCAATCCAACAAAATCTAGAATGTCTGTGCTGCTGTTTGCATTAGACTTAATTGTTAATTGCCAAATCCCATTTTCACATCAGCTGCTGCAATCTAGGTCTCAAACTGACTTATTTCTCATTAAAAGTGTTTGCCGGGAGAATCGATACTGAAATAAAATCACTAAAACAAAGACGTGGAGTAAAAAATGTGTTAAAAAAAAAAGTAAAAAAAAAAACTGTTCAATAAACAGTTGAAGCTGGGGACTTGATTTAGATGCCCACCCATATGTATCCAACGTCATTCAAGGCCTTCTGGGGGAAGATGGATGGAATCAGAAGAGAAAGCCAGACCTACAGGAGACCTGTGTCCTGCAGTGTGGCAGCAAAGAGCAGATCTTCAAAAGACACTTATAGGCATCTTAGTAATACTAGGTACTTATGCATGTACAACAGAAAGCAAATTTGTGGAGGGATATAAGTGAAGAACCCAGCAGTATTCTGACGCATGCTTGAGTAGAAAACCTAAGTTGTCACTTCTCAGCACCAGGAGCAAGTACTAGTTCATGAGATATCCCCTCGACACAGCATCTTCACACCTCTAATGCATTACCCAAGCCATACCCAACAGTAAGCTACCAGATACACATTTCCACATGACAGGAGAAGTCCAATTCAAGGGTCCTCCCCCCCCCACACGTGAGCTGGAAAAATGCCACAAAATTTTTTGCCACAAAAAAAAAACTATGCCCCTACCACTTATATAGCTGGCACCACAGCACTTACTGTCTGCTCTCCTACCTGAGAAGTCTGCATCACCTTCCTGCTTACTACAACCTTGTCATCCTGAAAGGGTCAGGTAAGTCAACACTGGGTGGAGGCATCTGGACATGGCAGAGCATGTCTACCGCTGCACTGGGGACAAACCCGCTGTCACCTACACCCATCATTTTGGAGACTTGGGGCAAGAGTGACCGGCAGGATCAAATAATGCCATACATCTGCAAAGACCAAAAGCATTTATAGGACTTACATATGAGGGTGGACATCAAGTATCAGCATATCTTTTTTGTGAGCCATCATCACCTGCTGAAGTCACCATGTTCCAACTCTGACAACAGGTAGGTCATTTTCATTATGGCCAGAAACACAATGAAAATCTATCAAACTATCACTCTGGTAACAAAACTACAAGCACACCACATCACACCGTGAATACTTTCATAGTCTAAAGTAATCCTCTATTACACTCACACATTCATTCCAACTTATTAGTCCAAGAATTGAACCCTGCTGACAGGGCCAGAAAGCCCTGCAGAGATGCAGGTCTGCCCAATTCCCATTGCTCTACCCTGTAGACAGGAGGGAAAAGAAGAGAAAAAGAGACACACAAGAATTCAGAAAATAGAGGCTTCAGCAGCAGGAAAGCAATCACAGCCAGAACATGAAGTTGTCTGACTCCTTGGGCTGAGTTATTGGCCTTCTAAGCTGCCGACATTGATCCAGGCTGTGAGGAGGCCCAGTCCATCACCACTGTCTCAACATCGGGCTGGTTCTGCAATGCGCAGCCAAAATTAAAAACCTGACATCTGACCAAAGTGAATTTGTGAGCTAGACCTCAGCAAGCTTTGTCTTCAACGGATCCAATACATTAAGCACATGTTGCCTAATAACCTAAAGGCCATTTAGTGCCTTCAAATAGGTATTTCACAGGATGATAAATTGATCAATGCAATTAAATTAACCACTTGAATAGCTGGAAGCTGCCTCAAACTAAAGCAAGAACACTATTTATAGATACGCATACTCATATTTTTTTTTCTTGAATTAAAGAACAGTTATCTAGAACAATATTTCAGAATGTTTCATTCTGATTCTGTTTATTTATTTATTTATTAAGGAAGTGTTTTTTAATTAGAAGTCACTCAAGCTTAAGTGTGGAGTTCCCAGAAATCTGGCCTACTTTCACTTTTAGAACAATTAATTTGTGCAATTTGCATACATTTGAATAACTCATTGTTGAAATTTCCCAATGCAAACTGAACTAGATATAGATTGAATCAAAAACTCAAAAAATGGTATAGTAATATGTGAGAATGTACTTGTTGGTTATTTACTTCTTAATTATTTAAGATTATATTCTGAAGTCACACATATATAATGATCTAGTTTACAGAAAGTTGAAAACTTGGTAACAGAAGATGTCAAGCGTTGCGTCTGAATTAGAGTGGGCACATGATATGCGCAAATTATCAAGTTTCCGCTGCGTGCATAAATTTTCATCATTTAACAAATTAAACAAAGAACACATGCTCTCCCCAACACTAGAGATTTTTTTTCCTGATTGCATTTTACTTCTTGCTGAATTTTAGACATGCTAAATTGGCATTGTAAAATGCAAAACTTTAAATAAAATTTGAGAGCATAAGTGGCTGAATTGCATACTCAACATATCAGTTCAGTATAATACAGAAACAAGTCCAAAACAATTACAGAATCATAGAATATTCCAAGTTGAAAGGGAGCTACAAGGATCATTGAGTTCCAACTCCTGGTTCTAGTTTCGTATTAGTTATTGCTAGACACTGCATATGTACATATACACCAAGACTATTTCTTGGCTTTCAGAGGACTTATGCATGGACCACAAGTATTCTAGGTATCAAGTACCCCTAGCACTTGTATTCAAATTTGTCTGATAGCATCAAACAGATGAAAAAAAATGTTGATATCGGTACTATCTGTTCTTAAGTAAAGGAACTCTATTTAAGAGCATATTATATTTAGAGAATTTAATAAAGTCACAAGGATCTTTACAAGTAATGTCTAATGATGGACAAATGGCTGTACTGAGGCCTCTTGATGAGAGAAATAGAGTTGTCAGTCACACATCCGTCACACAGAACAGAACAAACAAAAAACCCTTCACACCTTTTCTTCTAGCTCAAAGCTTAGTATTTTCATAAAGTTTCATGTGAAACACGAAATACCTTTGCAAATTTTAGTTCACCAGTAAAGAAAGAAAAATTGAAAACAGCCCTTCCTGAACTGAGAACGGAATTCCTCTGCAGGAAACAAAAGGAGTAAATCTGACAGGAAGTGACAGAACAGAATTGTTTGTCATGTCATTCTCCTAGAATGCCTGGACCCTCCCCCCCCACCCCCAAAAAAATATATATATATATATTTTTTGACAAAACCAGAGTTTTTTAAAGATTGGGAAACAAATAATAAAAAAAAAACTTTCAAAACCTACTTGTTAGAAGTAACTAAAACAGGTTCAGAAATAGAAAACACAATAAAGAAATGTAGAAGCACAGGTTTCTACATGAAAAATATCATGAGAAGCTTTTCTTGACATTCAGACATGCTGCAAGGCAGTATTTTGGTGTGCATTACTTTAGGACATTCTCTGGCAAACAGCCAACAGCTAGAATAAATGGTAAAATACAGGACTTTTTGACTTGAATTAAATACCCCTGTTTACAAACTTGAAAGACCACAAACCAAAAACTTGGAAGTGATTATGAGAAAGTGAGAGCATTTATACCCATTTTGCAGCATTGTGCCAGTGGTGTGCTAATAGAGATGAACAGAAAGCATCTTCATTATGAGGAACTTCACTAACACAAGTGAAACTACGATCTCTCCCAGGCATACCACTCACAGACATACCAGCTTTTCTTTGAAACACATTAACTGTCTGCATGTTTTTTTTTCTTTTCCTTTTAGCTCTTGAGCAGCCATCCAGTACCTCTGCCAATTAGGAACCAATAGTGATTTCATATACCCTACCTTTCTTCCACCGCTGTAAAAACTGTATTGAAAGAACAGAAGAGCAATAAGTTAGTTTATGAAGCTTTTTAACAGCCTATTTAGTGAAAAGCCAACTATACCAAAATATGTCTTTATGAAATATATTGATAGCATGAATATATTTTTCTTCTCTAAAATGTGCATTTTGCTGTTTTATCACTATTTAACAATATAAAAATGCTGTTTATTACGAGCATCTAGAGTATAACTCATAAGCCTTTCGGATTCGTATTAACTAAACATCCAGTTTCACTACAATATTATTGCTCTGTTCTTCCAAAAAATATTGTGATGTTCATTTTCAAAAACTAATTTTTTATATAAAATAAAGTCTCTTTAAAGCAGTCTTCACTACAGAGATTTTGGTATTTGTTTCTAAATGAAACATTTTTTTTATTAAAACAAAACAGAGTATTTTCATAACTAATTTACTTTTAGTCATAATATCGCCTTAAAGGATTGCCAGAAGTATTGTACTTAATCATAACACATTAGACTTTCATTGGATTAGCAAGAAAAGCCTGAGTGACAGCCACAATACTATAGCATTACAGAAAATGAAGCATTCATATGTTTCATCTTCTTGGAAAAGTAAGACTTACCCATCAAAAATTAATTTAAACTTTTCTATTTTAAGCTGATTAAGACTACCATACCTGGTATACTCACTTATTTCTCTGTTTATGCAACAGAAGGACAGTTCACTAATTAAAAAAAAAAAGAAAAAAAAAGAGAGAGAGACAAAGAAAAGTCTGTAAGAAAGATACTGTCTCCCTGAATATGTGAAGAAAGTACAAACACATTACATGCCAGCAATCACTCATGTAATGTACTTTATAAGTCCCTTTCACACAATGACTAATTGTTTTACAGCCTTGAAAGCATTTCACACAATAGACTTGTGAGACAAAGCACTCTTTGCTTGCCATGTAAGTACCTAGAGAAAAAATAAAAATGATGGGCATGAATGCCTGCTACTGAAAAGTCAGGAACGAGTTTTCTCTACCTTGCTACCAAAATGATCTACAAGAAAAATCCTAGAAAGTAATGGTACAGGTGTAGTTTGCTAAGACATGTTCACAAATTTCAAAAGTAGAAAATAACTGTGGTTCAGTGCAAGCATTCTAAGTCAAAATTTACCTTTTACGAGAAAACCAACGAACAACAACAAAAAATGGGCTGAAGGAAGCAATAAATTCACAATTCTCTTAAATATTGAGGCTGTACCTTCACCAGAAAGGCAACATGTTCACTTCCCTGTAAGTGGAAAGATTCACTTTGACAGCTATTACCAGATTTGATTATTAACGTGATTTTGCATGATTTTCAAACAGTAAGCAGCTAAGATCAGTAAGATCACTAAGATCACTAAGATTAGTAAGCAGCTGAGTGATATAACTGTTCAGTGTGGGAAACTGGGTTTGCATTATCCCAAATACCTTGACAGAAACCATATGCAAGGAATACTGGAATTTTCAATAGTACAAGAGATACTGATGTTTTGATTCTTCTTTTATACATCAGTTCGCTCAGTTCCACTTACATCAAGATTGCACAGACTGCATATCAACTTTTCCCACTGCTCATCTCTTTTAATCAGATGTTTATGGCTACCATATCTCATGTTCTCAGTCACATGTTCTGATAACACATACAGACTCCTTCAGAGGACGGCACCAGCAGTTAACTACATAAATCTTTTTTGATGTCTGAAATGGCAACTAATAATTTATTCTCCACATTCATCTTGATTTCAAGTCCCAGAGGGCTACAAATCCAATTTTACAAGTAGAATCTTCTTACATACAAGATACTATGTTTAATTCTTATTCTGTTTTTAATTTGGGGGGAAAAATAATGCTGTTAAAATCTTTCATGTTAACATCACTGTAGAGAGGATAAAGAGGATATCCTAGAGAATAAAACCTTTTTATTCCAAATCCCTACTTTAACTTACTTTCTTTTTTCACTCTCTGCATACAATTGTCTCCAGTTTTAGAAAGTAAAGAGAAGTAGGATGATAGCAAAAATGCTAAAACTACTAATAGAATCTACTGATAACGTAAAATGGATGGTTACCACCAGTTAGGACCTTCCAGAAAGAAGGTAAAGCCTTGACTACTGGTATAAAAGGCAGGATACACAATTAGTTAGGACATAATGCAGGGCCACACAGCAAGGACAAAGAAAGAATTTCTTCCTTAAGTTTATACATTGGAGTCAAAGGATAAGAAAGACTCAGCTGTGCCAGACAGAAGAGGACTGCAAGCCGTAGTATTATGAGAATGGAAGCTAAAAAAAAAAAGAAGAAAAATAATCTGCAATATCAGACAAGGATGAAAGACAGATGAGTAAACACTGGTAAAATGTTATCTGCATGCCCAAAATTTTGGCTATATTTGAGAAAAATGAAGTCATATTATAACAGATATAGAAGCTGGCAAGGAGAAAAATCAGAGGAAGGGACTGTGTTTCACATAAATCTAAAAAAAATAAAATGGATTTATAAGCGAGGAAATGAAAACCAAGGGTATGGTTGCTCTCCACAAATACACGAGAAAGATCTGCTCTGTGTCTGGTGATTTTTATTTCTCCTAAAGTCACTATCAGCACAAAACTAATAGGCATAAAATAGTCAGGTCTAAAAATACTGGTTTTTCTAATCAAATGATACAGCAGCTTTCCAGAAAAAGTATGGGAGATGAGGAGAAGCAAATCCCCACCTGATAATAAGGGTACTTATTTACAGGTTACCTGAAGTTAAGAAAGAAACTGAGCTACAGAAACCTCACTTGTGTTATTTTCCAAGAGCAGTTGTCTAAGATCTCAGGTATCCACATCCTACAACCTTAGAAGTAAACAATGTCCAAATAACTAATATATTATTAAATTGATGGCACCTGACCATGGTAAAAATGGCATTCTCAAACATTTTTACTTAAGCAGCATATTTGCTGCTCAGAAACTTGCTTATTATTTTTAATAGCAAAGAGTGCTCATTTTTTTTCTTAATACATTCTGTGGTCTTGCACACGCAGGCAAAACATATCTGTCTTTAAACAGACCTGTCTATCAACCTATCAGTAGTACTTGCAACTTGGCTTCTCCATTGTCATCTCCTTTTTCAACACCAGAGAAACAAACTGAAATAATTACATATTTGAATGGAGACAGAAGAGATACTATTTTCTGCTATAAATTCTTGCGATACCACAGACTTAAGTGTGGTTTTCTGATCTGCACAGTTACATGAAGCCCTGCAGAAGTCTTGCAGATCTGCAGTATATCCAAACGAGGGCAACTGAGACAGCCAAAAAGAGGAAGTCAGAATTCAGTGGTGTGGCTAATTGATTTAGCAACAGGATGACCTGAAAAAATGTGATGTATGAGTTTCTCTTCAGAAGGCACTGGTGTGACAGTGCACAGTCTTATCTGTTTGAAGCTTCGTTTCAAGCTGGTTGCATGGTATTTTACATATAAGAGCTTTAGCTATCAAAATTTTCTCATTGACCATATCTTAGTCTGTAATCTTCACACAGTGGAAATCCTGTTTCCAAACACGTACAGAGGCTTGAAGCAATAAAAATTAAATTAAAAATAAATAAATAAATCAACAATTAGCTTTCACAACTATCTGCTTAATTGCTTAGAAATTCACAATTAATTTTATTTGCACTTTTTGTGAGGAACATACGTCTGTAACGGTGATCATATAATCTCTAGAGGTTGAAGAAAGTATTCTCTCCAGAACTGTAACAGCTTTTCTTGTGCTGTCTCACAGCAGGAGAAAATAGGCACTGAACTTTCTTACCATTCTGTTTTTTGCTTCTTGAACCTGAAGTAATTATCAGTCTGCCCCTCAGAACTCAAATGAAGTACTGTCTGAACTCACGGGATAACACTGCATATAAATGTAACAGTGCAGATATCAGTATAGCCCACATCTATTAATTGATGGTTCAGAGGAACATAAAAAAAAATGCAAAACCAATATGCATCATTTTATCCCCCATTACAGAAAGTGTACATGTTCCTAACGAGTTAGAAACACCCCGAGCTCCTTGCACAGCCACCCTCTCCTGCTGCCTCTTCCATAGACAAGGGAAGCCCGGCAAGCCCAGCACTCTGCTGCCCCGACCCCACACCAGTAAGGCTGTAAGTGATGCTGCCTTAAACATGCTGCATACACGTTAGTGGAGGGCTGTCATGGCACACGAGATGCAGTAAATAAAGAACTTCTTGGGATCCACCCCACCCACATCTGAATTGGGATAATTTTATAGCATTACAGTATCAGAAACAATAATGTTTTTCATAGCAATAATGTGAATCAGCACTATACCTATATTCACAATGTTTTCTCAAAGCAATGTGAGTTAACACTTTTTTCAGGATTTCAGACAGACCTCACATGATGCACGTCTATCACAGAACCCTGGGGATGTGAGCAGTGCAACACATCTGGTATCTCCTTTCTTATCACCCAGAATAGCCATAGGGCCCTTAATAAAACATAGCAGTGCCACTCAGCTGCTGTGCAGGGTAAGAAGGGTTTGCTTTTCTAGTGGGGGTTGTTTGTATAGTTTTTGAGGGGTCAGGAGAGAGACCATCAGATCTGGCATGCATAACTGCAGAGTCCTCCTTGTCTTCACTGACAGAAAGAAAGGGGCCCCGAAGATCCGGGTTCCAGCATGACAAGAACAGAACATAGGTTAACTGCCACAATACTGATGGATAAATATTTTTCCTTTGTATAAAAACCACTATAATTTACAAAGCATTTTTGCAGAACACATACAAAAGCTTTGTAGATTACAGGTGGGCACAGCATTTGGCGTACCTTAACCCCATTGACTCACGTCTTCAACTATTTCACTTTTTCCAGCTAGCACAGCTTGTACAGGTATTTGCTGTTGGAATGAGGTTGATTTTAACTATACATTATTCTCTACAATGCACAGATAATGCATCATTCTAGTCACTGCCACGCCATTAATCTGAATTTGATAATTTGATGACATCATTACATTTTACCAAAATATTCATGGGAACTATTGAAAAAAAAAAAAACAACAAAGGGGTTAGAAGGGATCTCAGTAGGTCACCTGGTCC
Organism: Cygnus olor; assembly: GCF_009769625.2. Classification (NCBI taxonomy): domain Eukaryota; kingdom Metazoa; phylum Chordata; class Aves; order Anseriformes; family Anatidae; genus Cygnus; species Cygnus olor. The sequence goes on from NC_049171.1 coordinate 20,446,472, forward strand.
AACTTCCCTACTCAAAGCGGGGTTGGTTATGAGGTCAGACCAGGTTGGTCAGGGCTTCATCTAGCTGGGTCTTGAAAACTACCAAGGATAAAAACTGCATAGCCTCCTCTCTGGCCAACCTACCCCACTGCTTGGATGCCTCTGTGGTTCAAAAGTTTTCCTTTGCTTTTGCCATGCACTCAGAAAAATCTCATTGCAGCTTGTGCCTGTTGTCTTTCCTGGTTCCACCTTCTTGCTAACATCCTCACAGGTACTGGGGGGCTGCTGCTAGGTCACCCTAGTGCCTTTTTATCACCAGCCTGAACAAGACCAGCTCCCTCAGCTCCTCGTAAGACAGGTGACCAGCCACTGAACATCTTGGTCGTCCCCACAGAACTCATTCAGTTTATGAATTTCTTTATGGTATTGGAGGGCCCAGCTCTAGATGCAGTCTAAGACGTGCCAAGTGATGAGGATAATCCCTTCCCTCAACCTGTTGGCTGTACTCCTGTTAGCACAGCCCGGGATGCTGGCCATTACTGCTGCTAGGGCTCACTGCTGGCTCAGGCTCAGTGTGCTGAGTGCTGTTGCCAGGGTCTCTTCCTTCCCAGGTGCACAACTTGGCTTTGTTACCACAAAATTTCGTAAAATTTCCTGTTGTTCCACTCCTCCAGCTTGTCCAGGCCCCTCTGTCTGCCAGACCTGTTCTCAAAACCAGCAACAAATCTGTCCAGGTTTGTGTCATGTGAGAGCTCAATCAATGTCATCTCTTCCAGGTCACCAGTGCACACATCAAACAAGACAGGTCTCAGGACAGACTTCTGAGGAACTGCAGTTGTTACCAACCTCCGTGTAATGTATGACTCTTTAAGCTCTAATCCCAAACAGATTTTCACTCATCTACTTGTCCATCTAAACCATAACAGATTTTCAGATTTTCAGATTGTTGGATAGGGTATTTTGGAAGACAGTATCTAATGCCTGGCTAAAGTTGATGAGTGATGTCCACTGCTCTGTGACATGTTTCCAACCATTCTCCTTCATGTTCCCAGAAGCGGATTCCATGAGAACTTGCTCCATCATTTCCCAGGGAACAAAACAAGGCTGGCCAGTCTGAAGTTCCCCATATTTTCTTCACAGTCTTTTTTAACTAGTGCAACATTACCTTCCTCCAGTCATCAGGGACCTCCCTTGAACTCCACAGCCTTTTGAAGATGACAGAACATGAGGGGGTATCATGGTTGACATGTGTGAATGATATGCAAGGGTATCAGCCAATTCTCTCAGTGCTCCTGGTTACAGCCCATCATGTGCCAAAGATTTGTATGGGACAGGTTCTCCAAAGCAATGCCAGACTCGATCCTTGCCCACTGGTAGTAGTTCTTCTCTTCCTCAAGTCTTTTACTAAGCACACTTAAATCTTAGTTTTCAATACTCTCTACAGTGCTCAGCAAAAAAACAGCATTTTCTAAAATGCGAGCCAGGTGGAAATAGTACCCATCTGTGACATGACAAGCAAGAAGTTTTTGACAATTGCTATTCCGCTGTGTTAGACTTGAAAGACAGACACAGCAATTGACAACCATAACCTCGAACTAGCAAACACTTGGACACCCAAGTAGCACCAGTGAAAAACATGGAAGTGCTCCTATGCCTGAATCTCACTGCAGCTGTAGGTCTGAGCTTTCTCATTCTCCAGGTAACAAAAATTTTACAGCTTAGAGTTTCAGGCATGTGATAGAATTTTTGAGTTACAATTTAGTGGCAGACTGTTTTAAAAAAGAAAAACTAAGACCACCCACTCACTGTTTTATATGACAACCTAAAAGGGCTTAACTGGCTCTTCCTTAACACTTTGTTGGCTTTTACTATGTTTATTCTTGAGACTCTCATGTAAGGTCACGCTCCATCACTCCCTTCCCTGGAATCTTGCAGGGAAAGTTTATTTCAGGAAAATGAGAGTGTATTTGTATCTTTCCCTCCTCTCAATCCATCAATCCAACTAAGAGATAAGTATAAGATCTGGCACAGACATGATACACTAAGATAAGACAAACAATCACAGTTTATCATATCACATCATAACTATATATAAAGCCTAAGCCTGATGTTCCCTCACACAGCTTCTGGCTGGCCTTAAATTTTCCATGAAAAGGAGGAAAAAAGTTTTCATTAACGTTAAAAATTACATGAATAATCTTCCAATTTTTCTATTTTTTTCCCTTATTATTATTGATAATTGCAGTACAAACTTAGTGAATGACTATTTCAGAAAAGACAGTAATTCATTGTGACTATTGTCAGTGACATGGCATTTTCAAGATATTTAGAAAGTCTGGTTTACATGAACAGAAGTAGTCAAGAACACACACATTCTATGTTGAAATTCAATTCTTTTACACCATTTCGAACACTTTATTTGCTTTAAAGTAACAGTAGTTTACAAGATGTTTAAAGTATGCATGCATTTCACCAACTTGAACTTTGGCCCCAGTTCCTCCATGAAAACCCTTTTCTGGAGACATCCACGTTTTCTGTGCTTGTTGCCTCTTACTGTCTAAGCATAGCAAAAAGACAAAAGATAAGCTGTTCATATGGCTATGAACAGGACCTCCCCATGTTGGTGCAAAAGAGCCTGTAACTCATTAAACCATGCTCTGATACCTAACGCAGCCACAGTCTACAGGACATTTCTTAACCAACAGGTGAAAAAGCTGCAGCACTACGTGACGAAGGTGAGAGAGAACAGTGAAGACACATGATGATACATGAGGAGTCCTGCAAAGACCAGATGAAGCAGCTGCCAGGGAAGTTTTCAGTAACACCAGTAACAGAGGAGTGTATCCGGCAGTGAAACAGAAGCTTGTTGCATATCATGTTAAGGTAGATATAATTTTGTTGAAATTAGGATTACGTGACTGAGACAGAAATGAATAAAGTGTCATAATTGTGTCTCAAGAAATTTAAATAGAAAGTACGTGTACAGCTTATATAGATGTTGCTTTAACAGATCGTATCATTTTCATAAAAATTATGTTGTCTTAACCCACCCTCCAAGCATTATAGTTCCCAAATGATTATGTGAGTGTCAAACCATCACTATTCCATGTCATGAATAATAAAGTTAATCTACGGATATACATTTACTCAATTTAATCAAGTCAAATGCAGCTATATGCATTATGAAATGAAAACAACTCCAGGGAAACACAGTTTAAAAAAATACCCTGCTTCTTTCAGATAGTCTACAGCATATGCAATTACCCAGCAACTCATGAGGGATAGCAAACAAACAGGAAAAAGATAAATCTTGCTTCAGTTTCCTGACTGCATTCTTAAGAAATTATTTTGACAAATCAACCTTTACTTTGTCTCCTCCGGTAGTTTTTACCTAATTGTGTTAGTAAGACTTGCAACTATGCTCCACATAATTGCACAACATAAGCACTGCGACCATCCCTTAAGATACTTCTAATTTTGTTAACTACTATGTTGTACATATATTAAGGAGTCTTCCTCCTGAGACACTGAGTCAGCTTTAATTGTTTATGGAGGGTTTTAGCAATATACTTTGAAGCTAGACAGCAACTCTTTGATCTTTAAAACTTTAAATGAGAGACTCAAGTGTATATCCTCAAACCCACAGGTAATCTGAATTAAGGCTCAAAATGAAGGACTGATTCACATTTCAAATGAATCAGGCATTTTAAGATGACACTGGCTAACTGATTAGTCTCCAAAATATGCTATTCTTGAAGAGAAATAAATCCTAAGAAACATTTGTCCCAGAAAATATGTTTTTGTAACATTCTGATATAAAGACCTCATATTCTGTAACATACTCAAGTGGAAGCAATTTCAATTCTTACTGAAGTCAATGGACACTAAAAAGTATACAACTATTCACATGACAGAACTGAATTTTGGCTTTGCTCTTAGAACTTTACTCACAGCTAAAAAAGAGCAGTATTTCAAAACTGCACCAGTGCATTTCACATAAATGTAGAAAATTCCACTGTAGCTGAAAGCTAAAACATAAGCTTTAGTGATTTTTTTCTTTACATAATGGTAGCTTGATAACCTCTACATTATTTCCAAAACGAAAAAGATTCCTTCACCTCTTTCCCCTTCCACTTCCATGATTATGTCCCAGCTCCCTCCAACACAGACACAACCCCAACCCAACACACATATGCACACACCTTTTTAAATGATTAAACCAGACAAATCTGAGTTTGAAAAATAGATGAAAAGGACACTTGTACTTGTTCCTGATATTTTGGTAACAACACATGACTTCTCTTGCTTCAAAATGACAAGACTGTTATAACAGAGGGGCTCATGTATTTAAACACACACTTTGCAGGTTCAAAGAAGGCATATGGATTTACGGAGACTATGATAAAGTCTGCAAATAACCTCAATAAGAAGGGTAAGCCTAACTCAGTGTCCTAGCATGACTCAACTCTTGCACCTCGGGGGCGCCAAGGTCCTCTTTAGTACAAGAAGGAGGCAAGCAAGCAAGTTAGACTTTGCCGGGCACCTGCACACTAAGCATCAGATATGCCCCAAAGTGCAAACAGGAATACTGAGGAATACAGGAATACTGAAGGTCTTTCCAAGAGGACGGGTGGATACACACGCACTGAGCTGAGAATGCAGAGCTGCTAACCCTCTCCTGAAGCCAGGAACTCAAGAAAAGCCACCCTCCTCAATCAAGCAAGGAGACCGATTCTACAGCCTTATACTGCTCAACAACAGAAAAATTATAAAGTGTCTGTCTGATTTGAATTTTATTATAGACAGCAGGATCCTACAATGCTATAAAATTAGTAAGAAGTTTGGAAGAATAGAGGGTAGGGTCTACACGAACACCTAGCTCAGCATGTTTCCTCAGTAATTTTAATCGCATTCACTAGACGAGTATCACAGAATTTCTCTCATGCATTTTATATACCTGCACCTACTTAACCATATTCCATGCTGTTTAATCTCTTTTACATGCAACATGTGGGTCAGTAATCCTGAAATCCTCGATTTAGTGTCATCACACAGCTACCAGTTGACACTTATTTGTGCTACAGATGCCTTACATGCTCAGCACTCGCTGTGGTCTTTAGCTTTAATCATACCATGACTGCAGAGCCATGCTAACACAGAGTATGCCCTACAAAAATGAGACATAATCCCTTTCTTATTTGTCACTTATTGCAAAAAGTGCTGAGGAGTAGCTTCAGGCGTTCCTCATCTGTAGCTAATTTCCTAAATTCTTGTCTTTATTTTAACATTACAGTCTTATGAGCCTGACAAGAGGAAGATAGAAATGTATCTTAGTTGAGCATTCAACCAAGTGTCATTGATCATAGGAGGTTATGAAAAGTTTGCATACTCAGCATAAAATGAAGCATTATCAATCGCAGGGAACAGTATTCATACTTACAAATAACTGTTTTCACAATATAATTATCTTTAAAATGAGGACGGCATAGCTTCTCCATACCAAGTAAAATAACTGATTATTTTACTATCCAGTGAAGAGTGACATGCAACTTTCTGAATTCATCTGCACTGTCATTTCCAGTATCTCCACGCTGCTAGCTGACAGTCAGACACTGCAGTGCCTGCACACAGAATGGCTGTTGGTTAAGATTCAAGACTTCTGTATGGTGCTAGGGAACATATGGCAGTCCAGCACAAACATGGACACTCTTTGAATGACAAAGCAGCCTTAAAAAAGAAGTCTGAAAAGAGCATACAAGGATCACCATTCATCTCAGTGGGATGGCAATTACTAATACAACATTGTCACTGACGCTACTAGGTTTCAGAATGAATTTCCTGCTAAAAACCGTAAGACTGTTGTGATGCTACCTTTGGGGTCCCACAAAAAACAAACGCAAGCCCCAACTTTCCCATATTCATTTGCCATCTCCCAACCTATTTCATGATGAATTTGTGAATTTTCAATTCAAAGCGTTATGTCTACAAGAACAACTTGAAATTATTAAAACAGATACACTGTATTATTCACAAATTTCATAGAGTAGAAATTTCCATTATTTAAATGATATAAAACATACACATTGCTTTCTTCTGGGTTTTGGTCAAGCTTCCTCCAGACTACAGGAGATTTGAAACCAGAAGCATTGCTTCTCTGTGGAAACACAGAGGCAAAATATTCCTCACTTGACTTCTTATCTCCAACCACTGTTGTCATTTTATCAGACCTTTACTGAACAGCACAGACATGTTTGGAAACAAATTCTCATGATAGAGTTGACAACTATTTTATAATGTCCTGTTACACATTTGAAAGTGAATCAGAAACAATTAATATCATTTGTTCTTAATGACAGAACAAGAGGCAACACTTCAAGCTGCAGTACTATAGCATTAGCATCCCTACCAGAGGAAAAAATTGTAGTCACCACATCATTAAACAATCTGCCAAGTGAAGTTATAGACTCATTATTGCTTGAAACATGACACCTATCAGAGAAGCCAGAAGTAACAAATCTGTCTTGCCAAATTGGTAATGGGTTGTCCATACATTCCAGAAGAAACACATTCCAAAAGTGAAATGGTTTGATTAGATTACAAAAATTACTTGTTATTGCAATCTGAATTATTTCATTTAGTTAGTAATAATGTACAAGAGAAATGCTATTGTAAACAGCCTCCTCAAAGATTACTAGACTGGCAATGTACTTAATAAAGGTTTTCATTATAAACCTTCCCTTCTTGTCCTACTGTTTTGAAATTCATAACTTCAGAGAACATAATATGATTGGGGGCAGAAAATGACATTAATTCAGTTGTATTTTTTGCGTATATTTTCTATACATGTAAACAAAATCAATACTGCTTGCTTGCCATTTATCCCACTCTATACCTTATCTGAGGAAAAAAACACCAGCTGGTACAGGAATAAATGCAGCCTCAGGCAACTACTAAAGCAGTGGCAGCCAGCCAGCTGCCACAGTCAGCTCCTGCACAGCGGGAACCTGATGTCAGGGAGCTGCAGGAGGAAGGGGTACACCCCAGGGGGAGATGAGCTGGCAGTGAGGGTGGTCTTGGAGACAGACCTCAGAACATCAGGCATGGGGACACAACAATGCCAAGGCAGGAAGCCCAAACGACAACTCAGGAAGAGAGCCGGTGCCAAGCAGTGACGGCATGGCTCATGCAGGGGCAGTGGTTGCAGGTCCGGGCTGAAATGGGGCTCCTGGGACACGGGCAGAGGAGGCCCCAGCGGAGGCTGGTCAGAGACGTTGTGTCGTGCTGGAGACTCAGGGCTATGCCGCTCAACTGCTGCCAAAATGCACCTCTGCTGTTTCCGAAGGCACAAGAACTCTGCAAAATGTCACCCTGTGACTGAGATTTTACACTGTGTTTTATCTCAGCTTTGAAGTAAGCTCTGTCTATGACTTCTAAATTGTGAAAATTAAGCAGTTTCACCACAGCTAGGCTAACCTCTGTCAGCATGATGCAGCCAGTACAGCACAGAGCCATGTTGTGATTAAAATGAGTTCCTCTGCAGATTTGTGCCATGCTGGGACGAGGCTTCTTGCATGCCTTAGTGATTTATGTAAATGATATGGGAGTCTAGAAGAACCCAAGTTAGAACTGTGAAAATATTAAATTTAGTGGTGTGCATATGTTAATTTAAAGGGAAAGAAATTAGCAAGGGGTGTAACTGGAAAGAAGATTACTAAGGCAGCGACAAGCACTGCACTGCCTACTTCACAAGCACTGCCTTTGAGCAAATTTCCGTGGTTTAGAAGAGGGAGTATGATGCCTGATATTTAACCCTAAAATTCATCAATCTTATTATAGAGATCTCAAGCCACATTAAATGGCTTTCACAGACAAAACATCAAGATGCCTGCATCAAAGCTTCAATAACAGTCCCCTCACAAACAGAAAAGTGACTGGCAGGTTGGCGAACAATCAACCTCAGTCTCGCAGATCACCCACTTCAGTTTCAAGGACAGCTCAGTTTAACAGAGAAGCATTTTGAAAAGATGATGAAAAGGAAATATGTCAAAAAAATTACAAGATAAAATCTTTTGTGCAGAAAACTGCTAGCTGTAAAATAACAACCGAAGTTACTAAGATTGACAATTTAGGAAGATTCTTCCTTCTTCTTAGATATTACAGTTAATTAAAATTGGCGAAGTCATGAAGTCATTTGTGACCTATCCTCAATGTAATATAATCTCATCTGAAAAGCATGAAATTACTCTGCCTATATCTATTACTTCAATTCTTGATAACTACTATAGTCATTCAATAATCCAATTACTATAAATTACGTTGCAGAAGTAGGTCCATGCAATAACCAAAATAAAAGATTTTTGACATTGTCTACAGAACATTAATGAAAAGGTAAAGCAAACAAACAAATAAACAATAAAACTTGCTTTGACTTCCCATCACATATATCTGAAAGAACATGACACTCTTGGAACTCAACGTTTTCAAAGGCAAGAGTCAAAGTGTATACTGAATCTAGAACGTGACACTAAAACCAGCTTTTAACATAGTTTGGAAGGCAATTTTGACACCAGTAAACAGGCACTCTTGGAAACTGCCTGGAAAAACTTCCGAGAATGCAGGACAATATGTTCATTTGTGTAAAGCTCCATTTCCTGGTGCCTAACACAGAAGGACTTAATCTAATACTGAAGAGTATGGAGCTATTTAGAGACAAGCTTTACATGCAACATTATATATATATCCCTAGTAAGGAAAAGGTTCCCAGAGGAAGGGACTATTAAAAAGGTCATCGGTGGTCACTGACCATACTCAACCGGTTCAAAATCTGTTCTCAGTGGAGCTTTAGTTGTTAATGTAAGTTGTGAAGTAACTGCAGATTTATTTTCTCAGATATCCGTCCTTCATTTCATACAGAAGAGATCTGCTTTGCTTTTTACTGCTTGAGATAAATAATTCAGTTATATCTAGAAAACCAAGACAACCATAGTTTCAAAAGGAAAAACAAAAGTTTTGCTGAAAATAATGCCACACTTTTTTTTTTTCCCCTACTATTTCTTCTCTACATTTTGCTCCATCCATTTCTTTCCTTTTACATCTTGTATTAGTAGTTTTTCATCCATGGTCATGAACCAGGTTTGCTGGTTTTGTGTCCTCGTTTGAAACAATAACAATAAAAAAATAAATAAAAAGTAAAAAAAATAAAAAATAAAAAAATTTTCCAGTTTCCAAATTCTGTTCAGCTGCTTCATGATTTGTGTACTTCTGTGAAAACGAAAATCCTGGACAGCATGACAGATTTACTCAGATACTATTTTAAAAGATCTGATAATAAGTAATTAAAAACTGTAATAACAAAACTAATGTTGGGTTTGAATTTGAAATGTAGTTTTGTCTGTCCCCAATAATACATCTTTAATAAATTTTGTCTACTCTAATTGTTAATATGAAAACAAATATTCATTACTGAATGCTGGCATTTTCAAGGTTTTAATAAATGAATTGCTGCAGAAAAGCACCACACAGTTCACATTACAGAAAAAAAAAATGAAAGCATAACATTAGCCTGCAAAAAATACTTTCTTCTATACCACTGATATATACCAAAAAAGTTAAATTTCTGTATTAGAAAATAAAATATTCTTAATTACTTTTAATACAAAAAAGCATCTGTCTGATGTGGCATTTCTGGAGTAACAGTCACTTTATTGTGTAGCTTTTTCAGGTTTTGTCTGGGGCTTAAATTTCATTTTGTCCTATTTTATTTCCAGCAATTCTGAAGGAGCAAGAGCCTTAATCACAGAATCACAGAGTGGCTGAGATTGGAAGGCACCTCTGAAGATCATCTAGTCAAAACCTCCTGCAGAGTAGGATCATCTAGAGCACACTGCGCAGGAGGGCATCCAGGCGGGTTTTGAATATCTCCAGAGAAGGAGACTCCACAATGTAACATGACTTTTCTTTTTCACCTACAAAATCAAACATTATTATACTATTAACACAATATCTATAACAAAAGTGCTAGATTTTAATTTTGTAATTCTATCCAGGTTGTATTACTTATATTTTACTTGTTAGAGGCACCACATAGACTGTTTGGATCACAGAATCACTGAGGGCTGAAGGGAGCTCTGGAGATCTCCATTGCAACCTCCTACTCAAAGCAGGGTCACCCAGGACTGGTAGAGTTTGGTAACCACCACCCCAAGAGTCCAGCCATTCAGTCTGTTTCTTACCCCCACAGTTGTCCATCCATCCAGACCATAATGTGGCTGGATCCTTGATACACGAATATTGTGGAAGACAGTTTCAAAAGCCTTGCTAGAGTCCAGGTGAATGACATCTGTTACTCTCTCCCCTTGTCCGCAAATCCAGTTATTTTATCACAGAAGTCAATGAGGTTGGTCAGGCATGATTTAGCCTTGATAAATACACACTGACTGTTCACAATCACCTTCTTCATCTTCATGTTCATGACATCTCTTTCACATGTTCCAAGAGGGACTCATCCATGATTTTGGCTGGGCCCAAGGTGAGGCTAAAAGCCTGCAGGCCCACTAGGCCTGTTCTTAAGGTGGTTACAACATCTGCATTTCTCTGCTCATCCAGGAGCTCTCTTGATGTTTGTGATCTTTCAAAGATGGTAGAGAGTGGCCTTGCACAGACATCAACCAGCATTCTCAGTATCCTTGGATGTAGCCCGTCGGGTCCCATGGAGTTGTACGGGATGAGTTCTTGCAAGCAAACTCGGCCTTGCCCCTCACCCACTACAGGTAGTTCTCCTCCTCAAACTATCCTGAAAAGCACAGAGGTCTGGGATACCTAACAGATGAAAACTGAGAAAAAGAAGGCATCAGGTACCTCAGCTTTGTCTGTGTCCGCTGTCACCTGCCCCAATCAGCAACAGTCCCCCATTTTCCTTGCTTAGTCTTTTATTACCAGTGCAGTGGTAGAAGCTCTTGCTGCCCTCCACATCCCTTACAAGTCAACTCTAGCTGAGCTTCTGCTGTCCCAATACCATTCCCACACAACCATGCTTTTTTTTTTTTTTTATGAATTCCTCCTTTGTAGTCCATCTTTGCTGTATTTTTGTATTGAAGCTTAGTCGTGAGTTCTCTGTTCAGCCAAGCTCTTATCGAGCAAAGTCTACTTATCCCGAGTATTGTGATGGATATTACTGCTTACAGACCTGCTGGCTTTCCTGAACACCTTTCAGTGTTGTAGCTGGGATTTCTGGGATATAAATTCCCTCGATAAGCTGAATTGTGCTCACTTGATCGGGTAGCCTGGAACACACTTCTATCACAGGGTCACCCTCACTGGCCTCTCCTGATCCTCATCCATAAATTCTCATCCAGCCTGTTTTCCATCCCATGCAGAAGCTTCACACATCTAAGTTGCTCCTTCATATACGAGCTAACTCGTCCTTCTCCATCTTCCCCAGCATGTTAACTGTTCCTGATCCATCTGCCCCTCCTGAAGAGCTGGTATCCACCCTCCCCAGTGCTCCAGTTGTGCAAACTGTTCCACCTTGTTGTTGTTCTTCTGTAACCACACACACACACATCTTGTTCTCCATGCTTCTGCCAGCACCATCATTAATAGCAGTGGCAATAGTTTCAGTATTTGAGTGGAGACACACATAAATATAGCAGCATTGCTGCATTTTTCCTATGGGAAAGAATTTTCTCCAGAAGTTCTGCAGGTAATTGCTGCAGTGGATCAGGAGACTACAAGGATTCCTTTGAATCTACTAAATAAGTGAGTTAGGGTTGTAGTACAGAGGTTATTTATTTTATTTTTGAGCTGAGAATGGTTTTCTGGTTCCTATGTTACTCTAGCAAGGAATAATGGAAAAAAAAAAAAAAAGAATTTCCAGATATACCTCAAAGAGATTCACAGTTATAATTAAGTCAATTTTCTGTACTTTGTCTTGCCTGTTGAAGCAACAAAACCTCCAGCCCCTCACTAGTCACTAGGTCCTTACATGAACAGGTTCTCACTTTTAAAATAACTGGAGAAAAATTATTCTACGAGCAGTTTTGAAAACTAGCAAACAGCATATTCAAAACCAAGCTTTGTATTTTCAAGAAATGAATAGTTAAACATTTGAGCAAAAATTACAGATTAACTTCTAACTTAGAAAAGTTAATGTCCAGCCTTCTGATAAGAATTCTAGCACAATCCTTTCTGATCTGAAAGTAGATTAGAGTTCATGTACCAAAGCAGGGGTTTATTTAAGAGAATGAGATCTGGCACAAGTAGCATCTCTGCCCTAACAATTACCATATGAATAAGCTTTTCCCTCAGTTAGATGGTTTTTTCACCCTTGGATGAACAGGGATCATAACAATCCTTTCTTACAGACTTCTGCAGCTCAGACAAATTTCAAGATTGTATTTAAGTTTATATTTTATCATAAAGTGTAGCGAAACTAGCCAAAAAAATGAAGTAGCACAAAACAAGAAAAACTTGTCGTTTCATTCCCTATTTCATACTAATACACAAAAGCAATATATAACACCAGCTCTGCATTTTGTGGGTAAGTCATCTTTTGTATCAGGCTGTCAGCAGCTAAAACACGTACACAATGTGTGTCCACAAGATGCTTTATGCAAGTAAGACCAAGATTTAAACTTTCCAGTCTCCACTCTGGTTGGAGAGACTGGACCTAATTAGCTACAGAATTCACCATTACAAAAGTAATCTCATGTAGCACAAAAGTCAAAGCAAAACAGAGTATCATTCCCATTGTTTACTAGTATAAAGATACATTAAGATCTTGAAAATAGATGTCACAGCCAAATCTTTATTTAATTTACTCTCAAAATTGAGGCTTCCTTCATTCTCCTTCATAAAATAATTCCAGGAATAAAAAGTCTTCAGAAAAAATGGGAGAGAATGAATAACATTTCATAATCCCCAAAACTGTACTCTTCTACAGATCTCCTTTAAAGGAAAAGACTGCTGTTGGTAAAACAATGCAACTTTTGATGAGTCGCCTTCATTTCCTTGTGTTTCTTTATTTTCTTCTTTTTAGAAACAATTATTAGAATTTAAACTTGAACTTCACCATGAAACTGCATGGGAACAGGTTGCTCAGATGACTGTGTGTGTCTAAGGAGAGGGATTCCACAATTTAACTGGAGAAAGCCCTGGGCCACCAAATCTAAGGTATCAGGGGATCATGACCTCACATACAAGGTAGATATTTCTGATACCTTAAAGAGGCAGACTGTCCCAGCTCTGACACTTAGCTCTACCCTGGCAAAGTAGAAAAATACAAAATATATGCACATACATGCACGTGGGTGACAGTGGCATTCTGTATGACATTCCATTCCTGAAAGGCTTCCCGATTCCTGAACCACAAATTCCCAGGTTTACTTTGCTGAAGAAAAACTAAGCAGAAAATTACGCAGAATGATTCTCCCCCACAATTCATAAAGTAAACTGAGCAGCAATTAATAATCCTGGTCCTCCCACATGCACCAAGCAAACAAGAGTAGTTTGGATCTGTGGACTTGGCTGGTGTGTATGGTTCTGAATACTCTTTATGGGACATGCAATACAGAAATCACACAAGTAGTTCAAATATTGAACCTGGTATCGCTGCTATAAAAAAAGAACAGCATTCACTTTGCAATCATATAAAGGTATTTTGCCCTCCAAAAGCTAGAAATACAGATACTAAAGAACAACCTAAGAGAGTCAAGGAGACAAAACCACATTCTAACGCAAACAAACAGCTACAAAAAACTTTGGTACCCTTTCACCAGAAAAGAAATTGGATGGTTAAGGAAAATCACAAGCTGAACATAGATCAATGATGCATTTTTATAGACAGATATAGGACAACTGAAGAAAGTCAAGAGCAAAGAAAAGGCATGATTGAAGGAGTCAGGAGACGGATGCTGCTTATGCTACAAAATTAATAGTCTCAATTATTGTTCAGTTATTAATAGTCTTTGGATACAGAGAAAGCTGCTGCACAGAGCAAATATCCTACTTCAAAGACCAAACAAAGTATGAACAAACCTTAAATGCAGGGAAAACAAACAAACAAAATATAGAAAAAGAGTAAAGCCAAAGGAATGCAGAAATGCAAATTAATAAAATTAATCTGATAAATGATCAATTTGGAACTCCAGGTGCCAGGGAGCAGCCAGAGTTGGCTGCTCCAGCAGGAAAGGTGAGCAGGAGCCCAGTGTGGCCATGTGGCAGGCAGGGGAAGCGACCTTACCAACCTGAAGCACATCCCAGAGAGCACAAGCAAGAAAAGCAGTGTAAAGCACCAGCCAAAGTGCAACATCAAAACAGACAAACGGGTGAGGAATGTTTACAAATAGACACAGGTAATTCATAAATCAGAGACATGCCTATTCCCCTTAAACTTGATCTAATCAGAAAGTTTTGCAGGTTCAGAAAGTCAGAAAGTCTGCCTGTTCATAACGAAAAACAAACAAACACACAAAACCAACAGCTGTGCCATATTTTCACTTCCCTTCACTATCACTATAATCAGAGTAGCGACTGGCAGACTAAAAGTCAAGATATTAGTAAGACTTGGCAACCTGCAACAGGAATTAAGAATAACTGTGAATTCAGTCATTAGGGCACTGGGGATGGCAGTCATATTTATATATTACTTTTTGCAGAGAGAAAAAGCCCTACCTTACTGCTAGATTGTGGGTGCTATCTCTTGTGCAAAGATGCTCTAAACCAGATTTAAAAAGCCTGCACATTCTTTTCAAAACGTTTTTTTAAAGTCTAATGCCCCCTCAATTTTTAATTTATTTCCTAACTTCTCCTAGTTGATTAATTTAAATTAGGAATAATTTCCCCTAGCAAAAAGAGGGTGTTTTCCATGCCTCAGAAATGAGCCATGTCTACTGCCTGGAATATTCTTTAACAATCTGCTCTGCCACCTCAAGAAGCAGAAGCTCTGTGCTTTACAAAGTTCCTCAGTTTGTGCAACTAACTAATTCACAAACTGAGGAAATATTTTCTGTCATGTATCTCAGCACATTTAAGGATAATACTCAAAATCTGGCCTGCTCAAACACAAGAAAATTGGAAAAGAGTAGGAATAAGGAGTAAGAGAAAGTGCTGTCAACATTTATTCATTCAGCCTGATCTCCAATGCTATGTATGCTTGAAGCTTACGTATGCTGTATTAGAGCTTGCAGGTTCTAAGGAAAGTGAGTTTAGCTGGCAAAGGCGAGGAAGAGACAGGCACTCTCCTCATTTGTACACTAATGGGTAAAAAACGAGAGACAACAAAAAGCAGATAATAAGAAGGCTGCCTCTTTTAATCAGCTGGAATATGAACATAGAATGAAATTTACTGAGACTATGTCCAGACAGACTACTAATGAAGAGAAGTAGATCTGCAGAGCAAAACTGTTCCTTATTAAGGACCCAGCCTTTCTACCATCAGCATTTCGGGGAGGTTCTATTTTGGACTTGTATAGTCCCTTGGACCAAACCCTCATTAGTGGCTACTATTAATCAGGTGCCTTCCTGAAGTATCTTTCAGGATAAAAGAAGTTCTGCTAGGTACTAGCATTTTAGTTCACATCTGAAGTACATTTTCCGAAGTAAATCTCTCCCAGTCATTCCCACTTACTGTGCTGCGGTTTGCATTGTAGCATGGTCTTAGGGCACGTGAGCTCCACTAACAGGTAGACAGTCCTCAGGATCAGGCTATAGCTAATCTGAAATAAAACCTCAGATATTCATATAGTTCACTGCCTCTGCCTTACTCCACAAATCTAAACATATTCAGATGCACTACTTACCAATGCCTAATGTACCTTTGGTGCACTCCAAACCACTTTACAATGCAGACTGCAGGGCAGTAAATATGGACAATAATGAGATTCACTTGAAAAGCGTATCCCTAATCCAAGGTAAAATATGGATGCACGTTTCTTAGGATGAAAAAAAGACTCTTTGGAAGGGAGTATTTTCCACTGCAGTTCTATGCTTTGTTCTGCAAGCCGCAGAGTGTATAAATACAAGTTTGTTTTGAAAACAGTTTCCTTCTCAGCTCTTTAGTCAGCTCACTGGTTGTTAACTTCCCTGAATAAAAGGGTCAGCAAGACTAAGAGACTTCTGAGCACATCAGGTTAATGTCACTGACGAACAGGACAGCCACAGCGAGAAGGACAAGTCCAAGTGGTAAAATCTATACTACCAAATAAAGCAGCTGAGGGCCTGGAGCTACAAAACTTTGAGGTGTGGCTATACATCTAAATATCACCCGTGGAAGGATTAGACCATTATGTCTTGAAAAACTATAACAAGTTGTTAAGTTCCAGATAACTAAACAGTCATAAAAACTATCTGTAAGAGCTCATTAGTGAAAGTACCTTAATTTCACATAAGAACATGAAATTAGTTCCACAAGATATTTGATCTGTAAATATCAAGCAAGCTGATAAGTGACTATTTAGACTGCAATTTACAATTAGCATATCTAATTTTTTATCCTGTGGAATAATGTTCAAGACAACAATTTTTCCATGATATTGAAGAGAGGACTTCTTGCAGATCATATAAAGAGCACACAGACTCTGCTTAGATTGTTCTTTTAAACCACATCCAATTAAATACAAGATAGAACATTAGCTCTCAGTGAGCAGAAGCCTTCCTCGTGAAACATCATCACCACAAATAAAAGCAAAAATTACAGTCAGACAAGTAAGGTAGAAGGAAACACTGTCCTTATCCCTAAATCATGTTCCCTCATCTTCCATTTTAGAGAATGTTTAGATTACTTAATTTAAATGGAAAAGATCCCTCCTCCCTAGGACAAGACTTTTTAATTTATGTTAGTAATGCTCTCTTGGACTGGAGCCGGTTTGCCAAAGTTTCACAGAAATTCTTGAAAAATAATGATACTCTAGAAAAACAGTCTACTTTTTATCACTTATAAATTCCAACCAAAAGGAATTTATAGAACTACATTATGTTCATCTCACACCTCAGTGCCATAAACCATGGCAGTATGCTGGTGGGTTTGTTTTACTTTTATTTATCTTTCTTCTGCTAGACGTACCGCGCTAAGTCATAACTTTTGTAGGGCTGCATAGTCTGGAACTAATTTTCAAAGAAAAAATATTTTTATAGTTCTCCCAGAGCAGACAGCACTAACACTAATTGCTTAAAAATATACATGAAGCACTCTTTGCACTTTTTTGTGGCACTTGGCAGTGAATCACATTAGATTAATAGAAGGGAAATTTTATAAAATTCAAATGATGAAGTCTTCATTTTATGCTATAAATTGATGAAGCAAGATGTTTTTGCAGAACAGAATTAGATTGACCCTGGACAGATTAAAATGACACTAGAATTATGAGAATTACAGAGTCAATTCAAGCAGGTTTACTACATTTAATTTTATTTAGCTATGAAACCTACATCCAATAGACATTAAGTTAACCTTACTGACATTTCTGAAAGTCTGTCAAACTAGTGAAAGCTGAAAGGAAGAAACACAGCTATCAGACTGAAGTATGGACTCTCCCTTTTACACACTGATACAAATCCCATGGAAAAAAAACACCAGGCAATCCTGAGGACTAGGTAACTCCTGGCTACCTTCTCACTCCATCTTTCACACCCGCTCCCTTGCATAACTACCCTTAAGTCTTTCCTCCAGTAATGATTCTGTTCTTTATATATATATTTCTCCTCTCTCCATTTTTGTTTACTTCTTGTCAACCAGTGTGACAATGAAATAGAGTGTCCCTGAAAAGTAGATGTTGAGTTAATGAGAAAGCCAGAAACTCTTCGTTCGAGGTACAACACAATGATTATAAAGAAGAAAGGAGCAGAAATGAGTGAAATACAGAAATAGAGGGGTATATAAGCAGTTTGTTTGCCCTGCTCCTGGCCACCCCCTCTGAATTAGTCACACAATAAACTAAAAAAAGAAGAGGTGATAAAAACAAAGTTGAGTCTGATTATTAATCATTGAGGGTTTTGTTTCGTTTTGCTTTTGACCTAGAGTCAGTACAAGATTACCCATTCTTTCCTACTTCCTGACGTCTGAAAGAAATATTCTTGAGGGTATTAGTCACAGATGACTCCAACAGCTGCAAGTTTGCTCTTGGTAACAATCAGAACTCTGATTTTTGTTTTCTTTCTCTGAAGGTTGAATTACAGGTGGTAAAAGACAGGAGAAGGAAGCATTCTTCCAAGCTACAATTTATATTGTCTGACTGTCAAGATCAAGAGAAAGCTCTTCTGGGTTGTGTATGTAAAGCAGATCTAAATAATTTCATTTCACTAATCCACATCAGCAGACTTGTTGTGGTACCATTTTGACAATTCACATTTCAGACTCGTTTCCCGGAATACCTTCCTTTTAAAATCACAGATTACAGAATCACAGAATGGTCTGGGTTGGAAGGAACCTTAAAGATCACTTAATTCCAACCCCCCTGCCATGAGCAGGGACACCTCCCACCAGACCAGGTTGCTCAAAGCTCCATCCAACCTAGCCTTGGACACTTCCAGGGATGGGGCACCCCCAGCTTCTCTGGCCAGTCTGTTCCAGTGCCTCACTACCCTCTGAGTGAAGAATTTCTTCCTAATATCTAATCTAAACTTACCCTTTTTTAGTTTAAAGCCATTACCCCTTGTCCTATCACTACACTCCTTGACAAAGATTTGCTTCCCAGCTTTTCTGTAGGCCCCCTGGAAGGCCTAAAGGTATCTCTGGATAAGGTATCTCTGGACTCCCTATTTTCTTGGCCAAATAACCCCAGCTCTCTCATCTTTTCTTTGTAAGAGAGGTGCTCCAGCCCCTGACAATTCTCGTGGCCTTCCTCTGGACTAGCTCCAACAGGTCCATGTCCTTCTTGTGCTGGGGGCCCCAGAGCTGAATGCAATACTCTAAGTGGGGTCCCACAAGGGTGGAAGTTGAGGTTGGAGTCCCTCGACCTGCTGGCCACATTTCTTTTCATGCAGTCCAGGATATAGGCAGCTTTCTGTGCTATAAGCGTAAATCGCCAGCTCACGCCCAATTTTTCATCCACCAGTACCCTGAAATCCTTCTGCACAGGGCTGCTCTCAACCTATTGCCCAACCCAGATGCAGGACCTTGCACTTGGCCTTGTTGAACTTCATGAGGTTTGCACAGGCCCACTTCACAAGCCTGTCCAGGTCTCTCTGGATGGCATCCCTTTCTTCTGTTGTGTCAGCTGCGCCTCTCAACTTAGTGTTATCCTCAAACCTGCTGAGGGTGCACTCAATCCCCCTGTCTGTATCATTAATAAAGATATTAAACGGATCCTCAAGAGGACCCACTCAAAGCGAGAGATGCTTAAAGCAGATTGCTTTCTTTTTTGAATCAGTATTTTTTGGAAAAGATCACCTTTTTTTGAAAGTCTTTTGAGACCAGCACATCCCACATCCCCAGTTCTGATTGCTGAAATTGAGTTGTGATAGTGCCATGTTTTTGTCAATGCCACATTTAACACAGAAAAAACAAAACCAAAAACCACAGCTATTAAATTTCTGGAAGTCTAACTTCAATGAAGAAATTAATTTTTGAAAAGGGAAGATACGCTGGATAAATTTAAGCTTCATCTTCTGAAACTTCTGAAGTAAAAAGGATAATACATATCTAATTTCAGTCAATTGGGAGCAGAGATGTAAAACTGCAAACAGTGAATAAATTGATCCATATTCAATTTCTGTCATCCTTCCCTTGGTGATGCCACAATATGATAAATTAGTAATTCAACCTTAAACTGGTGTCATTTAGTAATTTTGGCTACAGTAGAATTCAGTAATTTTCTAATGTAAAACAAGCATGGAGTTTGTCTTAAGCATATATCTATTACCTATAGACTGAACACTGAGAAGTTCTTCATTTAGTGTATGATAACCGTGGAGGACATAATTTCTATAGACAGTAAAAACTCCTTGCCTTACAAATCGTAAACAGAAGTATTTGTAGCTGCAGTTCTGCGATAGTCATCAGAAAGAAGTATCACATAACTTTCCCATATATAATAAAGTTCTTGTCAGAAATGTGTATTTTTTTTCATGTTTTGACTATATTACAAGTATAGATGCATACAGGCATGCATATTTTTTCCAGTAGAATCAAAGATTACTTTAATGATCACAAAATCCGGAACAGACTTGGAGATTTTAGTACCGTAAAGTAACTCTTCAAAGCACACTTGAAAGTCTAATCCTTTTATGCAATGTCACTTTTCTCTTATTTAAAAAAGACTATTCTGTTTAGCACATCCAGCATATACACCATATGATGCACCAGATGCCTTAGTAATTAATCCATCTTTTAAATGAAAAGTACAATAAATACTTGTATAAAACAGTGTGTTGATGCAACTGATAAATACGCTGACAATTTAAGACTAGAAAAAGAAAGGATTTTATAAAAAGCAATAGCTATATCACAAAACAAGAATGTCAGACTGATCTGGCAACACTTCCTTATGCTTCAACTGTATTCTAAAAATTAGCCCATATTGTGGATTGCTGTACAACCTTATATTGCCATTCACTTAGGGCTCATGGAGGGTAGCAGAACGATGACTAACATTACGTTTACTAAAACACTGCCTAAGACAGAAGGATATCATAAAAAAATAAAGGAAAAGACAAAGCACATAAAACTAGATTCTAATTCCTGCTTGAAGAGAGTAGAATATTTTATTGGTACAAAAGAAACTTGCATTTTATTAACACAACCACACTTGTAAGTAATTCCTTAAGCCTTTCTAAAAACTTGACTTAATACTGTTAAATGAGATTTGCATGGAAAGATATGTGCCCATGAATTTTCTTGCAGTATCTAGGTCTTAGCTGCAGCCAGAGGAAAAAAACAAACAAACAAACAAATAATCTACAAATAATCTCTTTCTTTGCCTGTTGAATGAACAGCTTTTGCTCGAGAGGAAGATGGCAATACATGCTTGCAATGAAAAGTTTTCAAATATGAATGCATCCTCCTTATAAGCAATATGAGAACAATTTAGATGCTTTCCTCCAATAAACTGAATAGTCTTACATATACTTAGAAGCGAAAAACAGCTTCCATAGACAACACAAAATAAATACTAATCACTGTCTCCCATGTTATTTAAGACAGCTCTTAATGTGCATGCTTGTTCTTCTGTTTAACATATTCATGTTACATATTAGCTATTATATAAATTATATTACAAACCGACATTTTCAGTAAGGACAAAAATATGACTCCTGATTTACATGAGCACATGAGCAGCATTAACAAGTATGTTTATGCGCTTCAGTTTGATGAATTAGTATTCTTCGAAGAAGTCCATATCCATTATTGGATGGGACAGGATAGTGCATGACTTATTCAAGCACTCCAAAAATATACCTAATTGAGATATGGAAGAAAACATTAAAGCTGAAAATCATTCTCCATATAATCTTAAGGGAAGTTTCTGCATGTATTCAATAAATATAAATTACTGAAAGACAATTTACTCAATCAAAATTTTAATACAAACAAACAAAATAACCCAACACCTTAACTAAAATTTCTTTAGCTTCTCCACGACTAAAGTAGGAATAGTAATGCCCACCCACTTGGCAGCATAATCTGCAACTCTCAGTGGTGTTTTACTGTTTCTAAGTTTTCCAGTTTACAGGCAGATGTTAATAACTGTTAGTATAAATCAGAACAATATCACTGAAGAAACTCTTGTCCACCAGAACACACAATGTAGCCAACATAACCGTTTCTCTACAGGCTTCTACTTCTAGTTCATCACAACAGAGAGAATGAGCTTCTCCGAGCCCCATTTGAACCTTGTCCACTTGTTGTTAGTCCTCCAGCAAAACTGGGCATAAAAAGGGAATCCCCATAAAAGGATGCAACAACTAGAATTCCTTTCTGTGGCAAGGAACAATGATCGCGAGTTGACAGTAAAGATTTGACACCAACAGGCTTTGGTTTCATTCCTCTTCAGATAAGATTGCTTCTGTGATCCTCATTGTGTCTATTAACCCCTCTCTACACAGCTCCACCACAAAAATGGGGAAGTCAGCACTGCTTTAAACCACGGAGGTGCTATGAAACTGGGCTACTCAGTCTAAGAAACGCAGCTACAGCGTGGCTAACAACTGCCTGTGAAGAAAGCTATCCCGGCTGCACTTTCCCCAGCAGATTGTGTTACACCGAGTGTGTCTAGTCACAGGTTGAGTTTCTCCTCAGATTTTATTCATCTGTTGACTTTGAAATCTTACACAAACTGTGCAAAGACAAAAATCCCAGAGCAACAGACATAAACAGTTGCGCAAGTTCAGGATGGCAGGGGAAAGCATTGTAAGGCTAATGGCTTTACAGTAGCATATGTGGTGCAAGCATGCACCACACCTCTTCAAACACAATACAAAACTGAGGTTCTGCACTGATTTTCCTGCCCAGATCTTCTCTAAATACTACAAATGTGTTTTGTGCCTACTACAATCTGAACTTCACAAGGAGATAATAAATGAGATAATATTGATTAGGCTGTGCTAAAGGGTTCCAGCTTTCAAGGTTATATCCTTTAGAGAGTTTGTTAATCTCATTACAGAAATCTGCCTGCTGATAAAAATAAATAAGGAGTGGCAGAAGGATTCCCGCACAACAGATCTCACTGGAGTCACTCTGTTCTTCAGACAGAAAGTTCAGACAGCCGGGTACAGAGTTCAAAACGTAAGAATCAGCCTGCCCCTTTTTAAAAGAAAACAGGCAAAAAAAATATTTATATCACCTCTGGATTAAATGAGTGAAGCTAATAAATGGCATCTGGAATGAAGCACCGTCTTGGGCCTCTGTTGGCTTTAACTGTCAGCTTCGTCAGTAATATGAAGGATGAGCAAATCGTTCCAAGTATTTTACTTCAACATGCAAATTTTTTATAGTAAATGAATATTAACTTCAGATGAAGTCAACATCAACATTTCTTTGCTTTTGGCCAAAAAAACAAAACAAAGAAAAAAAAAAACGGCAGCCACGAAGGCTAGAAGCATCAGCATCAACAGAGGCAAGATCACCCTGAACACTTCCCTTTACTTAAGGCTCATTAGAGCACCTCCAAAACACTGCATCCAGTTTTGTCCCCTCCAGGACAAGAAAAATATTGAGAAACTGGACCAGTGGCAATGGATGGCCACCAAGGGGGCTGGAGCACTTCCCCTGTGAGAGGCTGGGCTTGTCAAACCTGGAGAAGAGATGGCTTCTGAGGTCCTACCAGCACCCCCCCCAGTTCACCATGGGAATGGCCGAGCAGTGGTGCAGGTTGCCCAGGGAGGTCAGACAGCGTCCATCCTTGGAGGTTTTCAAGATGCAATGTGAAAAGCCTTGAGCAGCTAAGTCGTAGTTCAACACTATCGCTGCTTCTCACAGGTTTGACTCACTGACTTCCCAAGGTCCCTTCCAACCCGAGTCAGTTTGATTTTTGCATGCTGTCTCTGTTATCACGGTGTCACGGACAAGCAGTATTAGCTGTCCACGTTGTAGGAACACGGTCATGCACTATTCCTTCTGCTGAGCTCTGCTACCACTTCTATTCTCAGCAGTCTCTGCATGCCCAAGCGCAAGTCATTCTATTTATATTCATCTCATAAAATGTTTAAAACATCAGGAAAAAAAAATGCTTACAATATGAAACACAGATCTGAGGTGTAAAGAGAATACCAACGCTGTTCTTTTTCTGAGATCAGACATTGTTTTTCAGAGCAGCAGGTGGGCACAAGGCTTATTTCCATTAAGTTGTTAAAACCATAAGCTTGAATCTGATTTTTATAGGTTTGATAGCTGTTTTCATGGAGATACATACAGATAGAAGCAGGAGTCAGATTTTGTTTTTGAGGGGAGGGTTGAAGAGTAAAGGAATGTGAAAAAACTTTCAGTCTTATGTTTAGTAAAAGCTTGGTAAATTTTTAATAGGATCTTGAAAATATTATTTTCCAGATTTTTAGTGGGGAAAAAAAAACACACAATAAAAAACAATAAAAAACACATTCTTCCCAAATTAGTGGGAAATCAACAAAAGTTGCACTGATAAGTAATCATTTGGATTCACGCAATGGAATACCAGGACACCCCCTCCCTATCATGAAGCTCTACCATCTGTTTTCTTGTGCTTTCCATCCCCACATCAGGAGTCAAATTAGCTCAATTCCTGACAAAAAAAAATCTGAAATCCGCCTTTGCTCAGCAATAAATTATAACCAAAAATGACTGTGCGGTAGCAAAAGCTTCAATTAGTAAGTATATCCTATTGATTCATTTTGTGGTGCAGACAGACTTTGGAAATAAACTTGAAATCCATGCTAAGTGCTGGTATAACTTCTAATTAACAAATAAATAAATAAATAAATAAACAAACATAAGAAAGTTGAAGCAAGCAGTGTTTCTTATGGTCACATGTAGCATGGCTGAATGTGGTCCAAGCCTACCAAAATACTGGTGCGGAACATCAGTGGTGGCCATCTATTTTAGGAAAATGGCAAGCCTGAATGTTGATCCTGAAAAGGTGACTAGGGAAAAGGCAAGCTGAAGAGATGTTTGTGGTAACATGACACCTAGTGTTCACCTTCGGGAAGTTTCTGTGTTGGTGGGTGCCAAACTTAAAAACAAACACACACACATATCAACGCCCCAGGCCTTGCTTTAATAAATAAATAAATAAATAAATAGGAAATATTTATATTAGGACCTCTACCCAAGTATCTGAATTACATAGACATAGTGAAAAAAAAAGGGGGGGGAAAAGGATCAGAAAATCTGCATGTGTTGCCCTTCGTCCTCTTACTGAGATCCCAGTTTGGGTAACTCCAGAGAGGAGCACCATCCAAAAAAGTTCCCAATCCCTTTTTTCCTTGGGGTTTCTGCTAAATAAAAAAAAAGTCTGCTGATAACTTCCATACAGATTCACAAGAAAAGCTATTAGAAAACTTAATTTACTAGTTGATGACATGTAATATAAATAACAGAATTTTAAAAGAATATTCCCTATTCCAAAAAAACTACTGACAAGATATTCATACATAACAATGAGCTATATACTTTTATTTCTTCATTCTAAAAAATCTAGCATATCAATAGTATGAGTGACTGCAAGGCTATCATTCCCTTTCATGCTTTTAGTAATACAATGAAAGCCACAGTATTTAATGCATTAAGAACAATGAGACTGAAAAATTCACGTAAAACTGTGGCACATACACGCTGACGTAGTGGGTAACAATCCCTAGGGAATTTGACCTCTTGAGATTTTCTGAGGGGCAAAGAGGGGAAGAATTATACTAGAAATACAAACAAAAAGCTCACTATAGATTAAGGAAACACACAGCTTTATGAAATCAGCTCAATACGAGCATGTGTCTGATCCAGAATGAGACAAGTATCAAAACGTTAGAGACAACATCTGACTGAAACTTCAGTTCTACAGAACAGAACATCAGCAACTAAACTTTAAGAAGTTAATAGACACATTGCAAAAATAAAAACCTTAACAGAGCCCTTAGTGTTAAAAATACACACATAAAATAAATGGGGATTATGTTTCAAATATAGCATACCGTCTTCAATTTAAAAGTAAGCTGAGCTACTTTCCAAGGACTAGTATTAACTGTCATCCTTCCAAAGATAAAAAAATAAAATAAAGGTACCCTTAAGAATCAAAACTGCCTAGCTACCACCATCCCAAACAATGAATTGGACTCAGCATGCAATACTTAGTAGTTAAATGGCAACTGGTGTTGTCATATCTTATTTCTGAGAAAAACTTGCACAAACACAATTCATTCACTAATACTAATAGATGTTAGATTTTCATTTTAGCAAGGTAAACAGACCCAGATTCCAGTAGTGTTAAAGCAACTCAATTAATCAAGCACTTATCACACTGTTAATCATAAAATAAGGCCTTATTTTTTAAGATGTTAAGAGTATACTTCTCTGCACAAGTACATGATATCTCTGGGAAGCTATGCAGTTATGAATGAACTCATTTAAATAAATATCTGAATATCTGCCATAAGATGTCCCTGTTGAACTTAAAGTCTATAAGATTTTTTTTTTTATTTTTTTTTTTTTAAGACTATGCATATAGGCATTCTTTCAATCATGTTTCAAATACCCTGGAAAGTGAGGCAAAGGTGTTCTGCATTTATTTGAAACAGCTTGACATTTTGATTCACGTTCCTATTTCTCATTGAGGGTCCAGGTAAACTGTATGCCCACGAGCCTTTAGTTCGTACCGCACTCGCCCAAGGGGCCAGCTCTCCTTCATTCAGGGACTAGCTTTGCTCCAGGCAGTATCACAGGCAGAAGTCCCCTAAGTATCAGAAGGAACAGCATGTCCTATTGGCCTTAAATGTATGCATTTAACACCACTACAAGAATACCAGTCATAAATTTCACCTAATGATAGTGATTATTCCTCACCTTTAACACTGAAATATTCTGAACTGCCATACAACCTACTCAGCTGTTAACATTTTAAGTAATTGCTGCACAAATTATTTTTACAGTTCAGGAACAGGTCTTGCAGATCAAGAGCTGTGCAACAGCTTTGCAACACAGAAGATCCTACAGCATAGTAATTTGATTATTTTCTTTTTAATTTAAGAAATTCGAGAACCCCAAAAGGAAATGTTTGCATCTCTTCCTACACAGCCAAAAGAGGGATGCAAACATGCATGCAGTGCAAAAGTGGGCTAGGACAAGACAACAATTTGTTTCCACAGATCTGCAGGCAGTTGTACCTGCTTGTGATTTCAGGTATCATCTAAAACATTGCATCTTTGCTTCCCCACCTGTGTCTTCCAAATACCTATCCTCTGTCTCAAGCTTACAGAGAGTCAAAGAAGTTATGAAATTACTGTGAAGGAGAACGCGGCTTTAAGTCATCCTTCATGTGGCTGAAAGCAGGTGACTCCTAAATAATGCGGCGGATAAAACACTAGGAAGACAACAGTTTTCCTTCATTAATCACAAGATTGTGGTCACTGAAATAGCTTGAAGGACATGGCAAAAAATGAATCGGCTGTTTATTTTAGCACCAGTAAACTATTTTATAACGAATGCAACTTTTTAGACAGTAGCTGAAAAACACTGCAATTACACTTCCACAAAACAACCCTGCACGCCAAGACGAGTGCGGTACTAAACCACAAAAGCCCGTCATTATTTTAAAAGGTACGGAGGGCACACTAGATGACGTTAATTTACTAAATCAAGGACAGCTGAGAAACCACCATCAGAGGGCATCGTTTATAAATGATTTCTCAAATGCGCTGCCACCAAAGTCGCAAGTATTTCCCAACTCCCCGTCCCCCCCTCACCGCGCCGAGCCCCCCCGGCCTGAGGCGGCTCCCCCCTCACTGCCACCTCCCTCCCTCCCCTCGGGGCCCCCAAAACTTCCCGGGGGGCTGCAGGAGGGGGCTGCCCACAGCCCTCTGTGAGAGGGGGCAGCCTTGCAGCTGCCGGGCTGCCTTGTCGCCCTGTTCCCCACCCCGCTGCACCCCGCTCTCCCCTCAGGCAGGCGCCTCCCTCCGGGCAGTGCGGCGGGAGTTGGTGCCGGGACAAGGCGGCGGGGAGCTCGGCTACTTGCCCAGGTGGGGACGAGGAGGCTGCCGGGGCGCTCAAGCGGTGCTGGAGGCGGCTGCTTCCCCGCCACGCTCATCTCCTCCCATGCAGCTGGCTTGGCTCCTCTCAGGCGGGCGGCACGGCGGGACGCGGCGCCTTCAAGCACCGAGATGCGAGCGGCGTGTCCCGGCTTCGCACCGCTCCGCACCGCGGCCCCGGCACGGTGGGCGGGGAGCGGGGGGCTCGCCGAAGGCTGCGAGCCGGGAGAGGAGAGAGGAAGGCGGGAGAGGAGAGAGGAAGGCGGTGGAGGAGCGCTGCCTATTTAACTTCGCTCTTCTCCGGGGGGAAGGCGCCGCCGCTCGGGCTCCCCTCCCCTCTGCGGCCGCATCCCGACAGACGGGACTCTGGGTGCAGCCGGGAGTGCGGCTGTGCTCCTCCCCGGTACGGCACCGGCGGGCTGGGCAGCTTGTGCCCGGGGAGCTTGTGCCCGGGGAGCTTGTGCCCGGGGAACGGCCCAACCTCCTTAATATCTTTATTGATGACTTGGATGAGGGAATTGAGTGCACCCTCAGTAAGTTTGCAGACGACACCGAGTTCGGGGGAAGTGTCGATCTGCCCGAGGGTAGGAAGGCCCTGCAGAGGGACCTGGGCAGGGTGAATCGATGGGCAGAGGGCAATGGGACGAGGTTCAACATGGCTAAGTGCCAGGTCCTGCATTCTGGTCACAACAACGCCATGCAACGCTACAGACTTGGGGCAGAGTGGCTGGAAAGCTGTGGAGAGGAAAAGGATCTGGGGGTGTTGGTCAATGCTCACCCGAACATGAGCCGGCAGTGTGCCCAGGTGGCCAAGAAGGCCAACGGCATCCTGGAATAGTGTAGCCATCAGGACCAGGGAGGTGATTGCCTCCCTGTACTCAGCTCTGGTGAGGCCGCACCTCAAGTACTGTGTTCAGCTTTGGGCCCCTCAGTACAAGAAGGACATCAAGGCCCTGGAACATGTCCAGAGGAGGGCTACAAAGCTGCTGAAGGGCCTGGAACACAAGTCCTGTGAGGAGCGGCTGAGAGAGCTGCGGTTGTTTAGTCTGGAGAAGAGGAGGCTCAGGGGAGACCTTATTGCTCTCTACAGCTACCTGAAAGGAAGGTGTGGGGAGCTGGAGCTTGGCCTCTTCTCCCAGGTAACTAGTGACAGGACTAGAGGGAATGGTCTCAAGTTGTGCCAGAGGAGGTTTAGGTTAGAAAGTAGATGTTTCTTCTCAGAAACAGCAGTCATACATTGGAATGGGTTGCCCAGGGAGGTGGTGGAGTCACTGTCCCTGGAGGTGTTTAAGGAAAGGTTGGACCTGGCGATTAGGGACATGGTTTAGTGAGTGACATTGACAGTAGGGTGATGGTTGGACCAGATGATCTTGAAGGTCTTTTCCAACCTTAATGATTCTGTGATTCTAAGGGGGGTGCTGGGCAGCTGCAGGAGATGGGGTTAGGGGTCTTGCCATGCTGGTGTCAGGGTGCAGGCCCCAGTGACACAGGGCCATCCCACAAGGTGCGCACCCTGATGAAGTCATCTCCAAATCAAAACCAGGAGGGGTTTGACATCCCTCTACTAATCTTGGCACGACCCATGAGGGAAATGTCTGCTCCTCCAAATGTTACCATAGGGTTTTGTTCTTCTGTTCACCTTAGGCCTTCATCTCAGTGTTACCAGCAGCTAAGTTCCTAACCTGGGTAGCCTGGGCCATCAGTTTTGGGAAACTTTTTGTAGACCTGCAGTGCAACACTGAGCCTGGAACTAAGGAGAAGAGGTGCAGTGTGATCCCTGAGACACTAATCTGTTAGTAGGGTCTCTGAAGGGACACAGGGGAAAAGCTCTGCTCCTAACTTTTCCCTTGGTTTACTTAACAAGATTGCAGTTTCACACACGCAACCCTCTGTTTTCTTACCTAACTGTAATTTTGAAAAGACACTCCTTTTCCCTTTTGAAGCTGTTGTTTTGTTGTGCAAGCATGAGAAGCTATCGTGCACAAATATATAAGAAAAAGGGATGAGTGGAGCAAGCCATGTTTTTTCTGAAGTTAATTTTAAGGATGTTCTCTGTCTATTGTTTGCAAAAGTTTTTTTGTTAAAGCAGAGCAGTAGTCAAAGCAGGAATGAAAAGTGCACCTTATTCTCCTTGGAGGTAACTGTACAAAACACTGCTGTGCTTTACTCTGTTAAGAACAGCTCTCTTCCCAAATCCAAAAATACCTGACTTCTTGGAACTACCTATTATCCCAACCAAGTACTGCATGCCATGCTGCATGCCATTTCTGTTTACTGATTCAGCTTTGCACATACCAGAGCCCCACAGAAGATGTGGAGAGGTGGACAAGATGGCAGTTTGCTCTGAGAGGTTATGGGGTTTTGGGTGTTCTCCAGATGTGATCAGGGCTCTCTAGCTGTGCCTGAGTGGGTTTCTTTGCCATGCCCAGAGCCTTGGAGTTTGCCATGCAGCAAGTAGTTGCTGTAATTCTCCTAAACAGGTAGTGCTCATACTCAAGCCAATCTACCCTGTGGGTAAAAAAAAAAAAAAAAAAAAAAAAGCCATTTATCGTACTCCATGCCTGAAGAAAAGTGTGTGACGACAAGCTGGCCATATGAAACTTTAGGGAGTTCAGGCCAGAACCTAACACAACCATATAAACCTGCATGTGTGCAGAGTGTGCTGATGCTGAGAGGTGTGAGTCTTTCTGCTTACAGTGAAAGACCAAGGAAAAAGAACAGCCATGCAGAAGAGCTGCAGCCTGTTTGGGGATGGATTGCCCCAGGCTCCCAGGGCTGGGGATTGAGAGGAAGAAGCAAATAACAGTGGCTGTCCAGATTAACTTGAGAAACATCACACCTAGCCCCTTTGTGGTTGTGCTTTGCAGAAGTCACAGGCAAATCCCATGCACCCAGCATGTTTTGTTGGCATGTACACACCTCTAATAATGTGTGAGTAGGGTATTGGTTATTAATGAAAATGTGCTTAGACAGTTTAGGAAGGATGGAAATTACTAAAGTTTTGCTTCTGTGAAGAGATATGGATATTTGCTAGTATGGATACTAGTTTTGCTCTAGTTACAAACTTGTTATCCTGCCCATATTTTTCATGGTTATTCATGTTCTTTCATAAATGTGGTGCATAAGTGGGGATTAAAAAATAGAGATGCAAGTAAATACAAAGTACATGGCATAGTAGTATTGCAGTGTACAGGAAATATATATATATATATATATATATGGAAAATGACTTACAGAGATAAGTTCATCGTTTTCACAATGTTTCTATTTATCTATAAGCAGTACTCTTTAAATTTTAAACTTTGTCAATTGGATATAATAACCCTTGCACAAATTATATAACTTCCTGAGAAGCTTATCTGAAAACTGACAATTGCATAAATGATTCGTGTAATGCACTGAAAATTGGATAACATCAGACAGCTAAGGAACTACTAATACCATTTTTATTTATTTATTTAATGAATGCACTTCACAAAATTATGTTCTCCTGTAGTATTGCTGTACTGAAAGCAAGTGGGAATACATGATTTGATTGAAGATTAAGAAAAAATAAGTTGTTTTTTTTAATGTTATTTAAGCTAAGCCAATTTGTGATAGTTTGCAAAATTAATTAATTTGAAATAATAAATTTCTTTATTTGCAAGGGACAGTAAGGTTTAATAGTTTACGAAACCTGTAAGCTTTTCAGGAGTTGATGCATCGCTCAGTTTGTTACTAGTGAAAATCTTATATGTGTTTTTCTCTTTCCTCTGTACATAACTTTTCAGTTTCACTGCGTACCCAATCCTTGCTTTTACCATTCCTGAAATACACCTACTGGAAGCTAGCTGTCAGGTAGCTTTTGTAGTGATGACAGGTTTTACTTTTTTTTTTTTCCCCTGGGTTACACTATGTCCTATAATTTGGAATAGGGCAAATATTTAGAAATTTCTAGTCATGGAGATTTTATTTAAAAAAAAAAAAAAAAGAAAATAGTAATAAAGTAATGTTACAAAAAGAGAGAGTAAGTCAAGAGAATGCGAAATATGATTTCAGTAAAACACCATGAGTATAAGTCAAACTCATGATTTATGTTAGATAATGCCTAAAAAGTTTCATTAAGTTTTAACCTGGTTGATAGCAAGATTTCAAATTGTATGTGAAGTTTGAATAAATTCAGAATTCATAAAAACAGATGCAAACTGGTGAATTCAGAAAATACTGCATTACGCATCTGTCTTTATTTCCTTCTGTTTTCATATATATACTTGCATTCATACATAAGTGCATGCACACAGATGCTTGGCTTACAGAATGAAAAATGAAGACTATTTCCATTAAAACAATTAATAATTTATTTTATTATGCCAAATAGATGTCAAGGTTAGAGGCTTTTTAAAGAAAAGTGGATGAAAGTGTATAATTATATTTTTCCAGGAAATGTTGCTAAGTCTTAAAAAGACATTACAAACATTTGTCTGTACATAAACATCCGCACAGCTATTGAGGTCAGGTTGTTGTCTTAATATAAATATGAAAACTTGCAGATGTTCCAGTTACAGGTTTTAGACATTAATATTTGCTGTGTTCTTCAGAAAAAGAAAGAAAGAAAAAAAGGCCTTTCTGTAAAACTTAATTGCTTTCTGAACTTCATTATACTGAATATTGTACTAACAAAATAAATGCTCATTCATTTAATTTTGTGGAGAGAGATCAAACCTATGAGGAAGTAGACCACACTTTTCTGAGGAATGCCAGTTAGAAGTTCCTCACTTAAAAATCACATGTAAAGCAAAGTAAAAATGCCACATGTCTCAAGGAAACTACAGTCTTTGATGGAGAAGTTGCCATTTAGCCACCGGTATTCCCCAGTTTAGGAGAAGGAGTAAGGAAGACTCTACTACACTGAAAATCATCATTAGACCCCTATCGTGATGTACTCTCCACTTTTTTTTTTTTTTTTAAATGGGTGTTCAGCTATTGATTAAGGGACAAATTACAGGGCATAACAACTTGCCAACCCATCAGAGCACAGTAACATGCCAGATATTGCTTAAAATATACAATGATAAATCACTAAAATTTCACAGGTATGTTATTTTGCTTCAAAAGACAAACGCTTCCTTGTTCTCACAAATCTATAATGTGCATCAAATACCCTGTAACTTCCTGTCCCAGAAATTTCCTCAGTTTGTTGAATAGGGTAAGAAACTATAACTGTACATACAACAGCAGCAAAATGGAAAGAGGCAGTAAAATTAGCCATAGCATCCAATGAAAGCAAGATACTGCTGTACTTCAAACAAGCAAATAAAAACTTTCTTTAAACAAGCGTTCACCAAGAAATGGTGGATGAAATAAGCACCTCATGGTTTTACAGCAGTGGGATTGAACTGTGGGCAGGAGAGACGGCAGGGAGATTTTTCCAAACCATCCTGCCCTGCTGCTGACCGACTCCCTTGTTCAGGGGCAGTAGACCTTAGCAGGGCACCCTGCTGCCAAAGGTTGGCTAGGGCAAACTGGTACGATTTTGTCTGTTCCTGCTGAAGGGATGAATATTGACTGCATCAATCAGGAGTTCAGCATCTCAGGCTGTTCAAGAGAGGAATTCATCATTGCTGCCCTGAGCAGGTTATTACAAACGATGATCAAAAATAGGTATCTGAACAACTGGGTATCTGAAAGATGTATTCCCAGCAGGTGTTCAGAGAGAGATATTGGAGTGATCAGTATGTATTCTTACTTCAGAATCAGACAATCTTGATACCTCTGAAAACATCCATGTATACTTCTTTCATTCATCACCAGTGGTGGAATAGCAGGAAGGAGTAAGTGGCAAGCAGGTGGACAAATGGCAAATGTTTTGGGTACTGTAGAACCAAGTGGGATTTCGGTACTAATTCTTGAATCTGTTCTTAAGCACTTTTTTTTACTTGCCTGTCCTTGAAATCTGCCTCGTATTACCAAACGGAGGAGCTGATGTTCTGCAAACTAGTATTTTATGTGTACTCGTTCTCTGCAGATAGCAACATGTCAGGAAGTTCTTTTAAAACTGTGCCAATGTGCAAAAAAAGAAATACAATATCATGCGGCCGAAGAAAGCACAAACAAGTGCTTAGCTTGTGAGAGGGCGATGACCTGAGTTTTGGAAACCTACTTTCACTACGCAGTTTTATCCAGTGATTACCTGGCACAGTTCTGAGAAAAGGCACTAGGACACAGAAATCTTGGAAAGTGTCTATATCACTGGGATAGCATGTGATGCTCCTTCCAGCTTTCCCTTTTGTTCTGGTTTCTGCTCATTACATTTGGCAGCAAATGTATAACCCTAATTGCAAGCTATTTGATGTAGCTTGTTTGTTTATATTCATTATTTATGTTTCAACAGTATTTGACCAATGACTCATATGAGTGTATGCAAATAGCTGAGACTCATTTAATAAGAAAGAAAATGCGTTTTGCAAAGAAAAAAAAATTGATTGTAGGTAGAGGCACAGGTAAGTTATAATCAATGAATAGGGGCAATGTTATGTGGTTTGGGTGACCAATAAATAAACCAGATAGAAACTTCTGAGTAGATAATTCATGGGCTACTTCTGCCAAAAATCCCATAGCCTTGTACATTGGATAATTTTGATACTGATGGAGATTATTTTTATGGGTTTGTTGATTTGTTCATGGGCAATTCATAAACAGAATTAAGAATGCGATACATATCTTGAATTGTTCATGTAGCTGCATGACTATACTATACCTTTGTGAATCAATTTTCAGCTCATTTTCAACTAAGAATTTCAAGTAAGAATTTTACTGCTGATTTTATTGCCTGAAAAATACCAGAAGAGTCTGTATTTAATAGTTCCCATGCAAAATGGAATAGGAAATGAAAGAAAACGTTCATTGCAGTGATAATTTCCCTTTTCTGCTCATCTTTCTACAACAGTGCAAAAATTTGCTACATGTGTTCTGGCGCTGCAAAATACTCCTCTTTTTTTTTTTTTAAATCCAATTTTTCTCTAAGGTTTACAGTTGTATTTATATTTAAGATATTGGGGAAAAATGTCAGACATTCATACCAAATGAATGTTTCCAAAGACATTTAGCTACCTTTATCAAAGAAATTGTATTTTTTTTATTATTATTACATTGTTCAATCATACTCATTGAACGGATGAATAAAATGTTTGGTAAGCCTATTTCCTGTGATTGCACAGTAATTAAACACAAAGATTAAGTGAATGTAAACAAAGGCAACTAGGATTTTTATACATTCTGGGAGCAGCTGATCACAGGCTTTTAAATAAACTTAACAAATAACAAGGACTTTTCAGGAGTTGCCTTGTGGGATCATGTGTTCTGTTTTAACTGCAACAGCAGAGTTGCCTAAGAGTTAGGGAGCTATTGCTCATCTTGCTTTTGCTTTAGTTTAACATTGACTCTGCAACTGTATGGTCTAAATAATGGTCTGGAGATTAAAAAAAAAAAAAAAAAAAAGTGATCATTATCATGGTGTTACTAACCTGAGGAACAATAAGAATAGGCAGGGTGGTCAAAAATACTGTTCAAAAATGTATAAAAAGAACCCTAAGTAGACATAAGAGCAGGGAAAAAAAAAGAAAGATCAGACTTCCTGCAGAGAGCTCAGATCATGGGTGACTTGGTCCAAACATTTTCCCTTACAAAGTGAGGCTGTCAGGATCAATTTTAGGATGCAGAAGGTCATGGGTGGTTAAGCCTAACACTGAGGTAAGGTTAGGTTGCAGAAAGTCAGTATGTAACAACTCAAATTGTAAGATTAATGGGGATTAGCAGTAATTGGATAATTTTGAATACACGTGTTAGTATCATTGTAACTGGATTAATAATATCTTTGTTGTACTAGACTGCCAAGACACTAATTAGACTACTAATAAATTCATTATTCTGCATATGACGGGTGTTCTGTTAAGCCAAAATTGATTGCATGTGGTTTAATGCAACGAAGTGGTGGAATATGACAGCAATGTAAGCAAACCTTTAAGGATTTGCTGAATATCTGAGAGAGAGATTGCCAGGCGAGAACTTTGGGAAGTCTCTGTTTCACTGATTAGGAGAAATAATCAGAAGAACCTATTTGAAGTGTCCTTTGGCCAAGGAGCAGAGTCCTCTGCCTCCATATTAGAGGAGAGAAACTTTGAATTTATAGAGAAGCCAACAAAGAGCAAAGGGCTAAACAAAACCCTATGGCTCTGTTGAGGGAATAAGATGTACAAAAGGGTGAATAAAGCTCAAGGGGATAATCAACCTTACAGAAGAGGGACTAAAACCCTGCAGTTTTTTTGTTTGTTTGCTTGTGTGTGGGTTTGTTTGTTTGTTTCAGAATAATCATTTTTGAGGAATCTGAAAAAACTTCTGGGAGATTCCCTGTCCCTTATACACACAAATGCACACACAGATGACCTGGTTCAGTCCTGACATCAGGGGAGAGGCGTTTTTTCTGGGGAACAGGCCTTTCTCTGAAGTAAGGTAAAGACCGAAAGTCCTGACACACTAGGACAGGAGTTAAGAGAAAGTAAGCAAATAAACAAATCCCCATCCTTTACTAAGATTATTCAGGAGCAGAAGGAAGCTCACCTGCTTTGCTGTAGTAATGCTTAGTCCTCTTTCTCCATTAATCATGACAGAAGAAACGACTGAGATGTTTGATATAATTGTACAGTGAGACCCAAACCCGTTGGACCAGGAATTGTAAAATGACCTCAGTAGCTGACAAGGAGTTTTTGAGCATGCCTTCTTCTGGAACATGGTGATGACGGCTTTAAGCTGGCTACTCTTCTGGCAGCAGTGTCTTTTGAAGATCTGTATCATACACCTCTTGGCTGTGAGTTTCCCTATGTAGTACCTTGTAGCCAATGAACAGTCAGACAAAACCAAACTATTGCAAGGGGAACCTATCTCAGTTCCCATATAACCGAAGAACCATCTTAATCCAAGTAATATTGAAGTGTTTGAAGACTCGAAGTGTTGAAGTGTTCAAAGTGTTATATGGAGAAAATCAGGAACTCAGTATATACTGTACTATATATAGTATAAAGCTGTGCTTTCAGAGCAAGTATATTTATTATTATTTATTTATTTTTATTTTCCCCAGTCCATAAGAACAGAGACTCCCCCAATGATACAAGAACTTTAGCATCATACTAGCAGCAAATATGGGTCTTCTCATAATTTCACGTATTTCGTTCTCATATGGAAACAACAAGAAATGGAGTCTTTGAGGCCTATTGATCAAAGAGATGCTAAACAACTACATTCTCTATTGAGCTGTATCCATTCAGATGTCCTCCCAAGTGACAAGTAATAAAGAACATTATGGACTTCTGGTGTTGGTAAACAGTGAAAGACCCACAACGTGTGGTTCTCCAGTAAGTGGTTCTGTGGTTCTTGTGAAATGCAAGTAGTGGTAGTCATAGAATCATTTAGGTTGGAAAAGACCTCGAAGATCATCTAGTCCAGCGTTTAGCATAACAATGCCAAGTCCACCATTAAACCATGTCACATCTATGCGTTTTTTGAAGACCTCCAGGGATGGTGACTCAACTACTTCCTTGGGCAGCCTGTTCCAATACTTCACAACCCTTTCAGTGAAGAAATTGTTCCTAATATCCAACCTAAACCTCCCCTGATGCAACTTAAGGCCATTTCCTCTTGACTTACCGCTTGGTGCTTGGGCAAAGAGACCGACCCCCACCTCTCTCTAGCCTCCTTTAGTCCAAATGTGATGTCTTCATCTTGTCCAAATATATATTCCATGAGGTTAGCAGCTATCCTCTTAATCTACTCAAATAAACATACTGGTTTCCTATTGAAGACACTAAAATGTTAATAGTAAAAGTATTAATAGTAACTGGGGATGCATAAGTGGAGCTACCAGAATAGTTTTGCATGCAACTTCTATAAAATACTAGGAAGAGCCTTCTCAAATTCACAGAACTTTGTATAAGATCTTGTTCTCAGACTTTGACCATTTCAGGTACAAGACCTGTATCCTGTATGCTGCAACTACGTAGATATCCTGTATAAGGAGCATAAAACCATGTGGGTTTCGTAGATCCCAGCTGGGATCTAAATAGTAGACGTAGGGCTTAGATATAATTTTGAGTGCATCTGGTATTGCAGCAGAAGTTTAAATTCAATCAATGTAAAGAACTATGTCTATAATTCTGTTACTTGTTTCCCCACCACCACCTTTCCATGGTTTCCTTTACAAAACTGGCATATTCAATAAAAGATTTGTTCCATTCAGTTCCTTCAGCTTTTCTTAGCAATTTTTAATGTACTGAAAGACAACAGATAAAACTAGCAACTGATTCAATTGCTACTCTTTCTGTCAGAGGTGAGCTGTTTACTCTGAATTCTTATTAACATTTATGTTCAAGGCAGTGTGCAGTGAGCTTCAGTGAGACGAAGATCCAACTGTAATTGTTATATTTTGTGTAAAAGTGTTGTTATTATTCTGATCAAGTCAGTGGTCTCTTTTTCATAGACTCAGTTGTAATTTTTATTAAGCATGAGACAATTATTTAGGTAAAATAACCTTCATATAATTATAATCTGATGTTTTATATAAATTTTAATTGATCATTCAGGACAACGAGTTCTGATTCTTTTTGCAATTATTGTCCACTTCTGTGGTCTCTTACTTTTATTTTTGAAACCAGTTGGAATTTGTAGAATTAGGCAGATCTGAAATTCAATCCAATTTGATATATATGGATAAGCAATATGCAATAAACAGAAAACTAGAGAGCCGAAGAATTCTCTGCTCACCAAGGATATAACACAAAAGCCATTGTGGATGTTTCATGTAAGAGGATCATTTGGGCAAGAGGAAATTAATATAAATAAGGTTCTTTTTTACTTAGAATTTATCTACTGAAGAGTGAAAGGGGATCATATGGTTTGCCGTTTGTATAGTAAACAAACTGATGGAGAAAAGTTGACAGCACTTTTATTTTTCTTTTGTTTATGTGCTCTTATCAGTCTTCATTCTATTTATTTTTTTCTTCTGCTATGAAAGCCAATTATTTTATTTTTGGTTCTATAAATTAAGGAACTGCTTTAGTCTTCTATTGCAAAGTTTAAAAATGAATAAATGCAGTGATATGTTTACTTGCATTAACATTGTGATGGAAACAGGAAGAGTTTTTTTCAAAAGCTTGGGTGTGTTCTTGGCCTCAATTATAGTACCAGTGATTGTGTCCAAAGAAAAGCAGTGTCAAGAAAGAGGAATCTGAATTAAAAATGAAGTGTCAGGTTTTTTGTTTTTTGTTTTTTTGTTTGTTTTTTTGTTTTGTTTTGTTTTTGAGGAGCTATAGATGTCTGGAAACAGTCTGGGATACTAAATAGTTCAAGAAGATCTACACAGAGACTCACACTGTATATAGTTTGGACTTTTTTCAGAGTGCCACAGTGAAGTTCAGTTCTATGCCCTCACAAAGAAGAATAACAAAAGAGGCTCCAATTCAGGTAGTAATACATAGTTATAGAAGAGTAATCAAATTTCATTTGGAACTGAATTTTTTTTGTCTGTCAAGTATGATACTTCAGTGTCTGTCATTTGTCATTCATGGACAGCAATCATTTACAGCAGAATCCCCCTACAGAAAAATAGAAAACTCAATAAGTGGTAAGGAAAAGAAATATTTTTTTTCCTTTCGAATTTTTAGGGAAAAAAAAATGCTTTTTCTAATTATTATTATTTTATAGGATACCTGCAGTCACAACAAAGTTTCTGATTAAATCTATGATGACGTATTTAAATGTGATTCTAAAATTGCAAGGCTGTATTGAGGAGAAAATGTTGCAATACAGAGAACTAAAGAAGAGTAATGAAGAAATCTTTTCACTTAGGAAAGTGTCATTGACTCTAAGGTGCCATTGGGAGAAGCACTTATTTTCCTCTATTTCCCTATTTTCCATCTATACAATTAGGATAGATGTGTTTTTTTTGTTTTTTGTTTCATTAGAGGAGTATTAGTGTGATAAATAAACTAGGAATTCTGAGGAATAAAACTAGCATCAGGACATAGCTAACAGAATTAGGTCAAGACATTTGTTATATTAATTAGTACAGAAATTAATTTGTTCTGAGGCAGATAGTGCTTGCCATTTTACATTTGTAGTAGAATAGGAAAAAAATAATAGGTTATGTAAAGAGAAAAGACATTAGCGTAGGCTGTATAAAATTAGGGAGAAAAAAACAAACTGCTAAATACGATGAAATACTGAGTAAAGTCATGTGCATCACTCAGAAGCAAAGGATAGATCTATTTACTTTGGGCACATATTGTGTATATGTACCTAATATGGGGAAAAAAAGTGTTTTTCAAGGTGAGAAAGACCTTTCAGTTTTAATAGTCAAGATATACGAGTCCAGAGTTCTACAATGAGCGTAATTTGGTGATAGCACTTGACTGAGAAACTTCCACATCCATCTTGTGTGTGAGACCCTTTGACTTGTGCCAAAGCAATTTTGTTTGTATCGCTGTAGACTGTATCCCTGAACAATTCAATGTTAAAAGCACCTATTAAAGAGGAATGAGCTGCTAGGGGGGCAGATAGAGTAGATACTCTCCAGACTCGGTATTGGTAGTAAATCCCTCGTAAATTAAAACTTCAGACAAATTATTTGAGTATGTCTCAGGAAACAGAAGATTTAAGTGTTGTAAACAAACAAACAAGAACAATAAACAAACATCTCCTAATACTCCATCACTCCTTGAATTTAACAGCTATGAATATACAATCAGTAATGTAATTAGCGTGGTCCAAAAATACGGTGCAGAAGTAGAGAACAGGTGTGAGGACCTTATGCCTGCATAATGCATGTTTCAAGGAGAGTAATTCTAGTCTGGTCTCCTAAGCTGAACACTCCAGCAGTTCGGGTGCATTTGAGAGCACCTTTCAATTTAGTTCCAGCTAACACATCATCTTGAATGAATACACAAAAGTGTTTAAGCACTCCTCGGTGCAGACACAAGGATGGTAAGTCAGAAGATTTACTTTAAATCAGAAGATTTACTTTAAAAGTGAATCCAAACTAAAACTATTTTTTTTTAACTTCGAACTCTCTCCTGAGGAATTATCAAAATATTGCATAATTTGCTTAGAGCTTTCCTCTAAGGTTGGAAGGAAGCTCCACAAGAACAAATCAGGGTGGTGAACAGCACACCAGTGACAACAGTTCATGCTCAGTATAACCTCAACGCAAAGACCTTTGATAAATATAGAATACATTAGTAAAACTCAAGGCTTGCCTGAATATGAATGATGACCTGAAAACCAAGTTTCTGCTCTGCTCTTCAGTAGGAGGAGAATTTAAAGGTGGAGGGGCTGCCTTCTGTCCACTTAACGTTATGATTTTTGACCACAGGCCATAGTCTTGCAGTGACTTTCATAGAAAGAGTGAGATGGACTGATTCTGCTACCCAAAGGTTATAAATATTTGGCAATTTGATGGAAATGCTTGAGGCCAGGTTAATTTGTTTGGGCTATGACTTTTAACCAGGAAAAAGGAAAAGATCTTGAAAAATTGTCTTGAATAATCTTGCTACTCTGTTCTGTAACCTGTATCTGCAATGTGTTTCATTATATACAGGTTTAAAAATATGATATCACACCAAATGAAATAGACATTATCACTCTGAACAAGTGATAAGCCACCTCGTAAAGAACTATGTCTATATAACCTCTTCTCCATACATCTATGCAGTTGGCATAGGATACTGATTAGGCAACATATCTGTCCAGTTTGATTTAGCTGGAATTTACATGAACCACATGTTTATTTGCAGGGAGTCAGTCATCTGCACTTTAAAGAATTTATTCATGCAATGCAGTAATTCATCAACACTTTTTCCTGTCAGTGGGATTTTCCTAATATATTTGTGTAACTGCCAACATCAAAGATTACTCCTGAAATAAAAGATCATCTCATTTCAGAGCAGAAAGAATTAAAACATCAAAGTTTGCTAGTGTTTCAGTAAATTCGTAGTGCCTGACAGAAATGCCTCACTAGGTCAGAATTTTGCAGCTTTTGCAGAAAGGAACAGTTTGCCTTACAGAAATGAGGAATAATTAGTGGTTTCATAATTAATCTATTAGGTAAATATTTTATCCAAAAGAATTGATGTCACCTAAACCAAATGATTTGATATGCTCAAAAAGCATTTGTTTCATTTTAAAATAAGGAGAACTACAAAATACTGTGTAAATCTTTGATCTGAAGTTTGTTT
This sequence comes from Cygnus olor, assembly GCF_009769625.2. Lineage (NCBI taxonomy): Eukaryota > Metazoa > Chordata > Aves > Anseriformes > Anatidae > Cygnus > Cygnus olor. Next base: position 20,488,348 of record NC_049171.1, read on the forward strand.
TTTATAGCATAACAGTGGGACTCAGTGCATCCTTTTAAGAGGTTTAAGACACAACATCAAGACATTCCTCTTCCACAGAGGTCAAGTGATTGTGTTTGAAATAAACAAACAAAAATCACAACACTTTTCCTTTACTGTAAAAGCAACTAGCATTATTAAGTTAACTTCTCCATTGTATCTTATCATAACAGGTCAACCCCACACATAAAGTATGGTAAACTGGCTTATGAGGTTTTACCCCAGTTGTTTTTCAGTGTCATTTAAATTGAAGAGCTTCAAAACAAAAATGTTGTGTTTCCCTAACTCTCTTCTTTGTATTGGAAACTGTTCCCATTTGTCAGAGGACCCAACTTGTGCCTCACTGAGATCAGTAAGAAGTAAAAAAATTAAATTCAGGGACAACGATCAGATGATACTCTCATTACTTTAAAATGTTTAGGGGAATCTGATATTTTCCTTCAATATTAGAAACAAATAATATTCAACCATTTCACTAAATTATTCAAACTCATGCACTACAATCAGGTTTTGAAAAGGGCCAAATTTTCAGGTTGCTTCTAATTTGCAAGCGCAGTTTTATGTGTACCATTGATAGCATCTCTGTTTGAATGTGCAAATTATGTTTTGAACTGTGAACTGTTGTCTCTAATTTGTGCTATTAGTGTTTTGAATAAGTGCCTAATCTTGGTCCTCAAAAATATGTCAGGAGCTGTGATTGGAAAGCCAGTGTAGGTATAATGTTATAGATGATACATTGTGCATTAACAGTAGAGCATTTCTTATGATTGCTGCACTGTTATCTTGAAGTAGACCTGCCCTGATTAAAATTAAAAAAAAAAAAAAAAGTACCAAAAGACTGCTCCTCCCTTGAAATTCCAGTGTTGTTTATGAAAAATACTTTTGGGCTTCTGTGCTCATTTGCTGACATTATTGCAGTTCATTGTGTTATAATAGAGTTATAATTTAGATCTAAAATGTAATGACCAGTCATTGTTATTCTGTTCTCTATGTTCTGCCTTAGCTGAAATGGTGTATTAACTAGTATAAACTGAAAAAACAAAGGTGTCTTACAGAAATTTAAAAACTGGAATGAAATTGTATAGGATTAAAACAGTTTGTATATATATATATATATATGTATAAAGCAAGATTTGTTATTGTATTAGCTAGCATAGCTGAATAATAGCCTTTAACAAGATTACTTCTGTTATTTAGTTGGGTAATTTGTATAGAGGCACTATCCAACTAGCTTCCATTGCCTAGCCAGAGGTGTTGACAACAGAAATGCTACCCTGCCAAGGGGTCTGTCCTCTCCATCCTTGGGGCAGGCATGGCACCTTGACATATGCAGGTAGAATAACTGTGATTTTAGCTATAAGTTAAACTGGTAGTAAAGAAAAAAGAATATACATGCAATTTCTGAGCCTTGCAATCTTTCACTATGGCAGAATGCCTTTAAAAAACAGTATCACTTTTGTAGGGGAGAAAGGAAGTGGAAAGCATCAGTTGGTTTTTAGTTGTTTTTTTTTTCTTTCTTTCTTTTTACACGGGATATTGCCTCTGCTTCTGTTACTGCTGATAATACTTCATCTTTCTGGCAGCATAATAACATTTCTCTCAGTGATATAACAAGCAAAGATGCTTAACAATGAACATAGTATCAGGCAGTGACAAGAATTTTAGGCCTCTATATTTGCAGGCTTGTAGTCATATTAAATGTAACTCATTTGGTGGATTTAGAATTAGTTAAAATCTTGTAAAAACAGTCACCCAAACTAAAAACCATTTGTTTTTCTCTACCTTCAACATTCTCTCCAGTGTAGCAAAAAGTATATATATATATTTTGTCTGAGAAGATTTGCAGGGAGTTTATTTTTCCCCATTGGTACACAGAGGCTCAAGTAAACAGCATCTGTAATATCTGACCTTCTGTGCACAGATTTCCCAGTGTGCCCTGAACAAACAGAAAAATCCAACCCTTTTGTATTTCGATCCCTTGACATACAGGGATATGCTGTAAGGCACTCAAGATCAAAATATTTAAATAAATTCTGTTGATTTGAAAATTAAACAATAGAAGTAAAATCCATGGATTTTTCTTACACTTTCAGAATTTGTAATATATTTCAGAAAGGTCTGCTCAAAATCAATTTCTCATTGCAGAAAGCAGTAACTGCAATATAGTCTCAAAGCACATATTTCAGTTGTCCATCACTTTCCTTAGCTTCAAACTTTGAGGAACAGTTTTTTAGACCTAATCTCTTCCCACAGGTTTGTTCTTTCTCTTTAAACATAAATTCACCATTTTTAGAACACCATGAAAAAGGAGAGTGAAATATGCTTCTCTCACAGTAAAAGAAAAAAAAAAGTTGCAATTTTTTTAACAGCACCACTGTCACTGCTGCTGGTTTCAACTGCTGAAACTTGGCATGGAAAGACCTTTTGCTCTTGAGAAGAGCCTCTGATTGTTCTTGCAAGCGTTTGTTTTGAGTTGACCAAGTTGTGAGAGTTTACAAATAACATGCTGGTTACGTGCGACAGGTTTACTTTCTATATGTTTGCTAAGTTTGTAATACATGGAGTTAATCTCCTATACTGCAGAATGAAATGTATCCTGCAGCTGCACAGATCTGGGAAAAAACTTCAGCAGGAGTCCTGCTGTGGGTAGCATATGACAGAGAAAATCCAGTTACTGCAATGCATACTGTGAGGTCTGCAGCAACTGAGTCAAAAGCTTCCTTTTTCCTTCTTTCCAGGAAACATCAAAACTTGCAGAGCTCTCATTCTGCTCCCTACTCTTCTCGTGTAGTTTGGGAGTCCTGTGGAAGAGAACTCTTCTGGTGACCCTTTGCTCAATGGAAATAGCTTCTGTTCTTACGGCACGAGAGCCTGGGCCCTTCAAGAAGATGCCTCCCAGCTTGACAGCTGCCTGCAAGGATGCCCTCACAGGCCAAGGCTGGGCACCTATTTCAGATAAATAGAAGTATCTGCCTAAATATAGGCTTCCTTCAAAACTATGTGCATTCTGTGATACCAAGTGTGTTTCTGAGACGATATTCAATGTATATTGCAGTAATATCTGATGAAAGGGGGCAGAAAATAATGCAGAAATCCTAGTACTAATGAGAGTTTACCAGTAATTTGGGATTCTTCTTAACAGTTTGTTTGGCAAGATTTCTATATCAAAATTTCATTTTTTTGACACACCTTGACTGGAATTAATTTCTTATGTGTCTGTGGTATTGTAAGACAGTTGAAATATTTCTGCAAAAACACATACAAAAATTTCAAGCAGCTGTTTGAATGTGTGCCTTGTTAAAACAGTTTTAGATGTGCTCTTACTATTCTTTCAGTGACAGGAAATGTTTAAGGAATGAGGTTTAGAAAGAATGAGAACATGCATGGAATGTATTAGAAAAATGGAAAATTTTAAATGTAGAATCCATTGACCACTTCTCAATGAAAAATGCTGCATGTAAATTATAAACAATGTGCTGATATTTACTAAATCATAAAATTATGTTTCATAGAATATCTAAGTTGGAAGGGACCCACAAGAATCATTGAGTACAACTTCTGGGTCCCAGAAGGACCACCCAAAAAAAAAAAAAAAATCAGACCATGTGTCTGAGAGTGTTGTCCCAATATTTCTAGAACTCCAGCAGACTCAGTGCTGTGACCATTTCCCTGGGGAGCCTGTCTGAGTGCCCAATAGCCCTCTCAGTGAAAAACCTTTTCATGATATTCAGCCTGACCCTCCCCTGCCCCAGCTCCATGCCGTTCCCTCGGGTCCTGTCGCTGTCCCCGGAGAGCAGAGCTCAGCGCCTGCCCCTCCGCTCCCCTCATGAGGGAGCTGCAGGCCGCCATGAGGCCTCCCTGTCTCCTCTTCTCTGGGCTGAACAAACCAAGTGACTTCAGAAGCTCCTCATACGTCTTCCCCTCCAGACCCTTTAACATCTTTGTTGCCCTCCTTTGGACACTCTCTAACAGTTTTATCCTTCTTATACCATGGTGCCCAAAACTGCACAGAGTGCTTAAGGTGAGGCCACACCAGCACAGAGCAGAGCAGGACCATCCCTTCCCTTGACTGGCTATCAAAGCTGTGCCTGATGCACCCCAGGGTACAGTTGGCCCTCCTGGCTGCCAAGGCACGCTGCTGGCTCATGTTCAGCTTGCTGTCCACCAAAACCCTCAGATCCCTTTCTGTGGTGCTGCTCTCCAGCATGTCGTCCCCCAGTCTGTACGCATAAGCAGGGTTGCCCCTTCCCAGGTGCGGAATCCAGCACTTACTCTTGTTAAACTTCATGCGGTTGGTGATTGCCCAGCTCTCTTAGTTGTCCAGATCTCTCTGCAAGGCCACATCACCTTCAACAGAGTCAACAGCTCCACCCAATTTGGTATCATCCATGAACTTGCTCAAAAAACCTTCAGATCCTTCATCCAAATCATTTATGAAAATGAGGACTGATCCTAAAATGAAGTCCTGGGGAACCCCACTAGTGACAGGTTGCCAGACTGATGTAACCCCATTTACAAGAACCCTCTGGGCCCAACCCATCAGCCAATTGTTCACTCATCTTATTATGCTTTTATCTAACTGTATTCTTGTCATTTTGTCCAGAAGGATACTGTGAGAGTCAGTATTGAAAACTTTACTGAAATCCATAGTGATTACATCAACAAGCTTCCTTGGTCAACTGGCTGGGTGATCTCGTCATAGAAGGAAATTAAGTTTTTAGACATGACCTTCCCCTAGTTGACCTTCCCCAGAACCCATGTTGGCTCTGACCAATGCTTGCATTGTTCTTTAAATGCTTTTCTTTAACTCCCAGAATAATCTTCTCCATAATTTTACCAGGCACTGAAGTGAGACTGACAGGCCTGTAATTGCCAGGATCTGTTTGATCATTCTAATTTTGAAAGTCGCATTAAGTGCAGCATTTACAGTAAAGGAATGAAACACTTGTAAACACTTCATCATTAAAAGTGTAGGTTTTTAATTTTAACTTTTGTAATTGGAGTAATCTTTTTTAATTCGAGCTTTCATGCAGTTCAAAGTACAGAGACTTTCCACAATGTAATTTAGACCAATCTGGATATTTTGATGTTGTTTTTTATTATTTGTATTATGGTAGTGTATTGATGCTTATTCTCTACACAAATATGTTTTAATACGCATGGCATTGGAAAATGCTGCTCTTAGAAGGGGCAGATAGACTTGCTAGGAAAAGTCTTGGAAGACAGAACTTTCAGTAAGCTCTTAATTGACTTAGGATAAAAAGTCCATTAACACTGAAAGGCTTATGCATTTCTGGAAATTACATATGTGGCAATTTCCCTAAGGTTACACAGAGGGATAAAAGAGTTGTGAAGAGTACCCAAGCCTTCTAACAGACATTACAGTGATGACTTGACTAGAAAACTATTCAAATAATTCACATAATGCATCATTGGTATGATATTAGCTATCCTTATCTCCATCTTTCTTGTCCACATGACCTATAAAGTCACAAAGATCTTGTGTAGAAGCTGCTAGAAGACAGTATTCCCAGATAATCCTTCAACATAAATTCATTTGGGTTTATGGCAGCTTTGTACACAATGGGAATAGGTAAAGCAGTTTCTATATTTCTAACCTATAATCCAATTCTGTACCAAACAATGAGGGGCTCTCTGCAGTTCTTTTAGCCGCTGGAGAGAATAAACCAGCAATCCAAAGGTTTTGCATTGTCGTAGTATTGCTTCTTCTATCATAACACACGTAACATATGCATTTATACAAATCAGCTATTGAACTGAGGTGACTGCAAACAGCAAACATTTCAGGCATCCATGCTAATATACCAAGGGCTGCTTCTCAGAGGGAACTGTCTACAAAATTAGCTCCAGAGAGCGTAAGGCAAAGATGAAACTAAATCTTGGAGGTATCAGCTCCTCCCTGTGTAAAATACATCAGAAAGCTAACAAAATCATTCTTAAAGGATTAAGTAGCATCATAACTTGTAAAACTCTGTGATTAGAAGTTCTTGATAAAGCCTATTGTAACAGAACATTTCAATAGATAAGGAGAATATTATGATCTGAAACTAATAAAAAATTTTATTTGAAGAAGTGATTTAAATACACTATCAGTTTTAATACAAGATAATAGGGTCAAATATTTCAATGAGTCTCATGTAGAGAAGTGTTTTCATGTAGAGATAATCATCATAAATAGAAGAAATACAGAAGCAGAAACAATAAAAATCACCAAAATAACCTATAAAGAGTAAACGTAAAGCACTATCAATATGAATTGATTTTAACTTCAGTGTCTCAGCAAAGGGATGTCTTTACTTATACCGGGATAGGTGCCATGCAAGAGATTATTGCTCTTTCTCACACTGGCTCACAGTCAGACTTGTGGAGGCTATCATAATGTTCAGCATACTACAAGGTTTAAGATAAGAAAAAAAATGAGGAAAGTGAGATTAGCACCATGAAGAACCTTCATGTTTTAGTTTTATAACAGTAATGCAGCAAGAGGAATCATGAAATCCCCAGAGAATATGCAAGAAGAGGAAAACAGAATGAATTAGGAAAGATGAGATGTAATTACTGCTGCTCTCTGACCAGACTATATTTGTAATCCTGTGAAAGTAAACAGGTTTGTAGGTGACCTTTTGGCAAAGCAGCTAATGGAACACACAAACAGCAGACGGAGAAGTGTAAGGAGTTTAAGAACACTGAGATTCTAAATTAAATCCTTTGCTATTACTTTGGACATGACTAGGAAATGAAAAATATTTTTGAGATAATCCATTTAATTGTTTGTAATTCAAGAACTCTTAAATATGTCAACAACAACGAAAAGAAGCACCCATCAGAGACTACATGAATGTTTTTGGCTGTTTATTTTTAAATGTGACTGCTATTTATGAGGGTTCTTAAGACTGCAACAGACCCATCAGTCATTGAATTCAGTTTCCTTCTGCTATAGTAAATAAAATCACATAGGCAGTTTTATTTTTAAAAAAAATGTCATTTTGAAAATGACAGCAAGCTTGATAGGCTTGAAAGAAGTACACAGACACTATCTCTCAGGTCCTTTCAAACTGCTGAGCTGTCCTCTACCTTCTCTGTCCCCAGGATTGCTCTAATCTCTTATAGCTCCTCATGGTGGAAAAAGAAAATTGTCATAAATTCAGTTTAAGTATCAGATTAGAACCACTGGGTAACAAAATACAAGCGCCACTTAGCTAAAATATGCATTATTAGACCTTAAACAGAAGAAACCAAGGGACAGTTTATAAAATCCATGATATACAGGTTGTAAACCTATACAGTTCAATGGCACCTTTTAATTTTGTGTTGCACTGGAACTACTAAGAGATGCAAATTTCAACATCAGTGTAAAATGTTTGAAAGTTCAAAGCCTGTTGAAAGTTCAAAGCTGAGTATAACCCTATGTGGATGTTTCACTTGATATTTTTGATTATGCTCATGGTTGTTTTGTACCTCTTATTAGTTACAAGAATTTTAAAATCCAGGGATGCAGTCATTCTTTAAAAATATATATGACTGAAATGTTATTCTCTAAATTGACTCATTCACTGTGGATTAGGTACAACTAAGGAGTCTGGAGTGCTCAGGATTTCTAACTTCAGAGTGTTAACTGATGACAGCAGGACTAGCCTCTAATAACATTTTTCCTTTATCAGCATCTTTCAGTCATTAAGCTGTTATTAATAAAATCAAGCTGTTCTTATTAGTAGCAGGCAGCTACTCACACAATACCTGTGCTTCTTCACTGGGGTAGGTCGCTGGCACACATAGACATGCTCTCAGCTGCTTGCTGGTGCATGGCTGAGACAGCAGCTCCAGCTATTTGCTCAGAAGCACAGAGTTAAGTTATTATTCTGTAGCAGATACCAGAAAACAGCCTTAGTAATGCAAAACCACCTCTCAATCATAAAGTTATCTCTCATGAAAGAAAGATGGAAGCCTACACTTTCCTATTCATATATGCAGTGTATATGTGTACTGCCATCTATTACCAAGACAAATGCCTGATCACAGCTAGATGTATGATGGTATCTTTCACAGTCAATATTATACAATGGAAGATTAGTGATCCAGCAACCATACACTATATCAGCTGGCCCAAATTCATTTTTCCTCCAAAACCTATGTAGCAGTTATAATGCTTTTAGCTTTGGAAGTGTTATAGCATGGCTGCAGGATCCTGAGCACCAACAGGTTTTCCCTATTGATCTTCCCCCTGGTGATCTGGACACAATCATTGTGCTGTGTTTAAAAATGTACAATATATTTAAATTCTTAACAATATAACTAGGATTTATTTTCTTTCGTTATCAAAGTTGGAATCCATGTCTAGCAGATATCAATGCTGGATTACTTGAACAGCTGCTTTTTCAGGTCCCTAAAACAAACTAACGTGAGATAATGTGAATAATAATCCAGAAGCAGGGTATAATTATTTCTTCAGCATAAGCAAACCTATGCAAATCTTGCAGCATATATCTGACATTTCTTGAATACATTTTCACAGAAAGATTAAGATTCTGATATATCTTATTTGTCGTGTGCTTTAGTGTGTCTTCGGTCCATAAACTTGTTGATGATACCACAGTTTTCAAATCTATGTTCTTGATCTCACTTATTTGATTGTCTTCCTTCTTGCTAATTTTAAGCTTGTATTTATTTATTTATTTTTAATTTACTTTCATTTGGTTTGTTCTCTTTTTTTCCGAACCTAATGTTTTCTCTGTGTATACCTTTTGCTTTCTGTCTCCATGAGCTCTTGTGACACATTAGACACATTTGACTAACATTATACGGGTTACCTAAACTACATTGAACGTATTCATATTGATGTCTCTGGAAGCCAATGGAAGCCAATAGTTCTTTTCTAAGATGGAGTTCGTCTCTCCTTAAAACAGGTATTTAGGAGGAGTCAAATTCTAAGATTGGCTATTTCTCCAACACTACCTACATGAGTAACTTGGGGGACCATCTCAGATGTCTAGCAAGTACACATCTAAAATTAAATGAGATATATCCAACACTGAGAGTTTCCTGAACAAATTCTGTGAAGAAATGCTACTGAAGTTGATGCATCTAAAATCATTCCCAGTGTTCAGAAGTTCCCTTGCCTGCAGCTGCTGCCATCTTTACACAGCTTGCTGTTGTTCTGGGCGCTGTTGCTTCCTCTGTGCCAAAGACTTATGCTTTCCTTCTTTGTATGCTGTTCCACTCTCAACATTTCAACAGTCTTTGTTACAGCAGTTCAATTTAAAAGCAGGATGCTGAAGCTGTGTTTCATTCCACATCTAGCGTATTAATTGTCTCTTGCTGAAAAGGCTAAGCTGCTAGTATTTTGTGCATTTACTGGAATAAATGTCTGTGTGGGCGCCTGATTTTCTCTTCTGTAACAGACTCCTTTTTGCCTTGCCAGAACATGCAAGCTGATCTGAGTGAATGTTCTGTTTTTTAATTCTCTATGGTATAGTGAACTTAAGTCAACCTCTCCTAATGTCACTCTCTGTCTTAGGCTACTGAGGTCCATTAATATCTGATCCCAAGTGGGGGGTCTGTAAATTCATCAAAATTGAATATTCAGCTCAAGAACACAAAAATCTTTATTAAATAACTCAAATATTTCTTATCTTTTCCTGCTTTATGAAATGAAAGTAAGATCTTTCAAAAGTTTTTTTTTCTTGTTAGGAATGCAACGATCTGGAAACTTTTGTGGCACAGTCTGGCAACTTGTTCTTCTCGTCTTAATTGAAGGTAGTTAAATGACTGCGAGCCAGCAATTTATTTTTAAAAAATATATTTGTGTCGTTGCTTTTTGTGACTCCTCTCACATTCATGAAGAGATTTTTTTTTCTTTTCAGATCTTTATTTCAGCTACATTCCCAGTGCTATATTTAAGTTGCTTCCACACTGTAATTGCTTTTTCCTCTGTGCCAACATTCAAAGATACTTTCTCCTGTTTCTGCTCTCATTTCAAGATGCTTTTTTCTTTGTTTGTTTATTTTTTTCCCTTTCCACTTTTGCTCTAACGACAGAGTTGCTGAGTTTTTTGGTGGTGTTTAAGAGGACTCTAATGTACAAACAGTTAAGCTACCAACACGGATAGAAAGATTTTAAAATGGAGAGAGAAGATCTGTGGACCATGTTTTCACATATTACATCTTGTGTAAACCAGGAAACTTATTTTAACAGGCCACTCTAACACTTTGGCTGTATATCTCATCCTCAGGTCCCTGAGGCTGCAGAAGCTTACTTTTCGAAAATCCATTATCCTTATTTTCTATGCACTATTAAACAAAAATACTGATTGTTATATATCTATATGTTCTAAATACTTGAGGGATTATTTCTTCAGCACAATGAAATGAAGATACTTTAATTTGGCAAAATACAGTAGCTGTATGTTTTAAGCAGCTCCAAAAATATTAAGCCATTTTATTTTACCCCAGAGGGACAATGTTCTGAGCTCACTAATGGTCTTATATTCCTTTACCAGAAAATTAAAGTTGTAAGTATTGGTAAGCCTATTGCTGTTTTTGTTATTGCTTTGTGTTCATGTTGGAAATAATTCATTGGCTAAAGTACAATTAAAATCTTATCTTTAAGAATCCGAGCATGATACGTGGGATATGTACTTGGAATGCTACAAAATATCTCTCTGCAGAATTACTGTGCTTTATTTTGTTTTACGTTAAGGTTGTGTTTGTGACATTCCTCTGGTTTCTAATCAACATATATAGATTTTTAAATAAATCAGTAGAATGCTCTCAAGCCATATTTCAAGTTGTCTTACATTTAATTCCTGTCTCTGTATAATGCAATCCCTATAAGCTTATAGAATCACAGTAGTTCAGATGGTGTCTGAAATCTGCTGTACTTCTAACAGGACTCTTAATAGATGGTCTGGCTATATCTGTACTAGCAAATTAAACATGCCAAGGACGATTTACAGGCACAGAGGCTGTTAGGAAGCAGCAATTAAAATTCTGTAGCCTCCAAATGGGGAGGGAAAATGTGGGAGGTATACTACATTCAAAATACCCATGAATTCTATGAGAGATATGTTACTCAACCTGGACCATAACCATGCCAAATTTTGGCAGGTTGTTGTCTACTAACTCCATATGGAGATCTGGTGACCTGGAATATTTACTGATGCTAGTACAGATGTGACCTCTGGATCCTGAATCAGGAATTAATTCTGCTGTAAATAATTTGAGTTCTTTCCTGGCTTTAAGGAATTATTTATATTAGTCTTTTCATTTGTCCATAACCTATAGCTTGCTACCTACATGTATAACACACAAATTATTTTCCTGTGACTGAATCTGTTGTGTGTTTATTGTTGTTGTTGTTGTTGTTGTTGTTTGTTTTTTCAGAGATTCTACTTGACTTTTCCAGAATTCTTCTGATCCTCCCTAATAGGAGGACACTTAGACAGTTACAAGCTTTCTGAAGAAGCTATAGATGGCAGGATAGCATCTACTTTTAGAAATCTCTGATATACGCAACAATTCTACATACATGCAACACTGTTTTAGCTGGAGGAACTAGGAGCTCAAATGTTGCAGTCGGATGCCAATAATTGTCAGAAGCAAGGATTAAAAGCTCTAAAAATAGGGATTTAAATAGAAAGAGTAAAATAATTCCAGTCATAAAATGGTAAATAACACTGAAACTGTGGCTCTGGTACTTTTTAGCTGGTGGGGATTCCCGCTGTGCAATGCTATCTACTGGCAGCATGTAGTTGTCCCGGTATATTGTGGTGCGGGGCATTGTACTGGGATGTGAGTGCTATCCATGCTTAGCAAGAGGGGGAAATAAAACTCAGTAAGATTTTAATGAGGATTATGAAGTTCCCATGGAGTTCCCGCTGCTGCCCAGGTAAGAACTGCCCCTGCACCCGAGTGAATTTCAGAAAAAGACGCGGAGGTTCAAGTGAAATGCAACATTTTCTATGAACACATACTAGTTTACTAGTTTACACTTATGGAACAAATTAAACAGTGCTCTTAGGCTATCTTTCTCTTCCTGATGTCACCTCACTATTATTAGTGATAATGAGTTCTGGAGGTAGGGGAAAGTACTGAGAAAGAGCTCTGGGAATAGTTCAAATAAATTACAAAATTAACAGTGTGCCCTGGCAGCCAGGAGGCCCTACTGTGTCCTGTGTCTGGCACAGCATTGCTAGCTGGTCAAGGGAAGGGATTGTCCTGCTCTGCTCTGTGCTGGTGCAGCCTCACCTTGAGTGCTGTGTACAGTTTAGGGCACCACAGTATAAGAAAGATATAAAACTGTTAGAGGGTGTCCCAAGGAGGGCAACAAAGATGGTAAAGGGTCTGGAGGGGAAGACATATGAGTGGCTGAAGTCACTTATATTGTTCAGCCGAGAGCAGAGGAGACTGACGGGACGCCTCATGGTGGACTGCAGCTCCCTCATGAGGGGAGCGGAGGGGCGGGCACTGAGCTCTGCTCTCTGGGGACAGCGACAGCACCCGAGGGAATGGCATGGAGCTGCGACAGGGGAGGTTGTAGTGTTTTTACCCAGTTGAGCAGCTGAGCTCCACTACAACCACTCTCACTCCCCCTCCTCAAAGGAAAAGAGGGATAAAATATGATGAAAAGGGCTCAAGGGTTGAGATAAGGACAGGGGGATCACTCAACAATTATTGGTATGGGCAAAACAGATTTAGCATAGGTAGATTAATGTAATTTATTACCTATTACTAACAAGCTAGAGCAGTGAGAAACTAGAAGCAAACTACAAAAACCTCTTCCCCCCAAGCAGCGCAGGGGAACAGGGAATGGGGGCTGCGGTCAGTCCCTAATGCTTCATCTCTACCACTCCTTCACGGTCACTCTCTGCCCCTGCTCCACGTGGGGTCCCTCTCACGGGATGCCGTCCTTCCCGAACTGAGCCTGCAGGGGCAGCCCACAGGCAGCAGGTCTTCAAGAACTGCTCCCACATGGCTCCATACCACAGGGTCCATCCCCCAGGAGGAAACTGCTCCAGCACGGGTCCCCCACGGGCGGCAGCTCCCTGCAGACCCCCTGCTCCTGCGTGGGCTCCTCTCCATGGGCTGCAGCTCCGGCCCGGGGCCTGCTCCTGCGGGGGCTCTCCATGGGCCACAGCCTCCTCCAGGCCACATCCACCTGCTCCAGCGGGGGCTCCTCCATGGGCTGCAGCGTGGAGATCTGCTCCATGTGGGGACCCATGGGCTGCAGGGGGACAGCCTGCTCCACCAGGGGCCTCTCCACAGGCCACAGGGGAACTTGCGCTGCGTGCCTGGAGCACCTCCTGCCCTTCTTCTGCACTGACCTTGGGGGCTGCAGGCCTGGTTCTCACTCCTCGTTCTCCCAGCTGCTGTTGTGCAGCAGCTTTTTTTCCTTTCTTAGATCTGCTGTCACAAAGGTGCAAGCAACATCACTTATTGGCTTGACTCTGGGCAGTGGCAGGTTCCTTTGGAGCTGGATGAAACTGTCTCTTATCTAACGTGGACGCAGCTGCTGGGCTCTGCTCACGGAGGCCACCCCTGCAGCCCCCCACTACCAAAACCTTGCTATGTAAACCCAATACACAGGTTCAGGCTGGATATTAGGAAAAGGTTCTTCACTGAAAAGAATCGGAAAAGGTTCTTCACAGCACCAAGCCTGTCGGATTTCAAGCATTTGGACAACACTGTCAGACATAACATCCGATTTTTGGGTGGTCTTGCGTGGAGCCAGGAGTTGGACTTGATGAGCCTTGTGGGTGCCTTCTAACTCAGGATATTCTACGATTTTCTAAATATTAAGGAACAACTTTCCATTAATAGCTTTGGCTAATTTTTGCGAGCATCTTTATTCTCAACAATGTAATTTTCTATAAAAGAGCAATATGAAAGTAACAGATTTTCAAATTATAGAGCTCACAGCTGAACACACAAACCTGAAGCAGCAACTCAGAAATATGGGTGTAAGGAGCATCTTACCTACAGCTATTTCTCTAAAAATAAGCACACAAAAATACTTATGCACAGTTTCTTAAGCAGAAGAAATGCAAGAAAACAGCAAATACATGGAAAGATTCAGGAAAGCTTCTCAACAGAAGTTGTAAATGCTTTATTGCTCATGAGTGTTTGTGATATTTCTGCCTCTCTGACACCTAATGTTTGCTTCTCCTGTCCTCTTTGATACTTTCTCATTTCTCCCACACTAGTCTATGTGTTTTGTCCCTTTGTTTCCTTGCCTGCACCACTGTCATTGCTGTCCCACTCTCTGTCTAGCTGACACATCTATTCACTTCGATATTTTATGCGAAGCTGTCACATTAAATTCAGATTATTAGCACAGCATTTGTACGAAATGATTTTATGGTTTAGCTATATTTTTTTTTCTAGATTTTTTTTCCCTAAATTATTGCAATATAGGAAGCCAAATACAAAAAGTGAAGAAGGTGAACTGAAATTTTAGATCACATTTTAAGACTGACATTCTCATGTTCCATAAAAAGTTTGACAGGCCTATTTAGTCACCTTTTTAAAAGCAAGCCTGATTTTATTCTATTAGGCTATAATATAATCCATAAATGTACCCTATACATGTCAGTATTTTGTAATTTGTTGACATCTTTTAGAGAGAAATAAATAACCTCCTATCTTATTGCTTATGCAGTCCTCCTTTTCATCATGGTGAGAAACAGGCAAAATGACTACACTGCCTCAGCTGAAACAGGAATTAATTAGCTGTATCAGTACTTTGTGAAGGATTAGTACAGAGCAAAGCCAAAGTCTGAGTGCAAAAACCTGAAAAACAAATCACTTAATGTTGCATAACAAGCTCTTGTGAAGCAAAGCAGTCACGTAAGTTTCTTAGAACAGAATAACTTCTCCTATTCCAAAACACTGTCGGATATGTAAGACATGGAGCTATAGGTGTTCCCAAGCTAGCACTATGGATGCGGGGAACATGTATCAGAATGCACAATGGCCTTCACCTGCTACATTTGGTCCAACACTTGTGATAAGGAATGAATAGAGTTGTGGACAGCTTCTCCATTTACACAGAATTAAGTACAGAATGGCAGAATGAAGTACAAGGAATTACCTACCTGACTTTTCTTTTCAAGAACATAGCAGCTTTCATAAATTCTGGCTTTTCACAAGCTTGCTGATTTTCTGGCTGGCCTGCTAAATTATGTCAAAGTAGTTTTGATTTCTTACAGAAAGAAATAATTCCCAAATATGTCAGTGACTGCAATAACAGTTAAATGTCATTGTATGCTCAGGAATTAATTCATTCACCAAACAAATCTGAACTTGGACCCATTTTTCAACCTTCAGCTTCAGACTTGAACATGAAATTGGTTGTTAAACCTCATTTTTTCCAGCTG
Source organism: Cygnus olor (assembly GCF_009769625.2). Taxonomy (NCBI): domain Eukaryota; kingdom Metazoa; phylum Chordata; class Aves; order Anseriformes; family Anatidae; genus Cygnus; species Cygnus olor. The sequence goes on from NC_049171.1 coordinate 20,503,757, forward strand.
TATCAGTTGGTCTAATAATGGCATTTGTATTCTGTGGTAGATTCTGAACACCGTAGCTATCCAAAAACCAAGCTAATACAAAATCATTTAAAACTGGAGAATATTAATACACTTTCTGGGTATTTTTCAGAACATTTTCCTTTTTTTGATGTTGTTGGTTTTTTTGTTTGTTTATTTGTTTGTTTTTTACCACCTCTTATGAAGAATGTTAAACAGAGGTTAAGTATGGAAATAGTTACATCACTGAAAATAGAGACTATGAGTGGAAAAAAATTAAAACGCCATTGTATTTACAGATATTTTCTTTATTGTAAACTATAGCACCATGGTGCATGTTCACATGTCATTTTCCAGTGATCTTTCAGTACAACAAAATGATTATTTTTTTATGATTGTTAATATTATTTTATTTTTATTTCTTTCTTAGAGAGAGAGAGAGATTTTTAAGGTTTATTTGTTTATTTTGATCTTGATGTCTCTTCTGGAGCATCACGGTTGCAGAGGGTATCAAAGGCTCAGTAACAGCAGGGTAACCAAAAGGTCTGGGGAATTAAGAATCACAGAATCACAGAATCGTCTAGGTTGGAAGAGGCGTCCAAGACCACCGAGTCCAACCTCTGACCTAACACTAACAAGTCCTCCACTAAACCATATCACTAAGCTCTACATCTAAACGTCTTTTAAAGACTTCCAGGGATGGTGACTCGGCCTGACCTTGTCTCCTTTCAGCTTCCTCTGGGTGCTCAGGTGCCTTGACCTGCTCAGCTGCCATCAGGGTAGCAGCAGTAAAGCAGTGCTGGAAAGAACTGGGGTGGGAAAGGACTTCAAATTCTCTTCCGGAGTCTGAAATGGCTCTCTACATTCACGTTAATGGAATGAGACAAACCTCAGACCTTTTCACTGAACAGACACCGATACAAACTTTTATACGTCTCTTTGGAGAATGTTTACCTCATTGGTCAGTGCTGGAACTGAATCAGGGGATTCAGGGAATAAAGGTAATACTGTCACTACAAAGGTGGAGAAAGCAGTTTGGCTGGGCAAGGATGGCTGCTGGTGACTGAGGCACTTCGTGACCATTCCCCGGCAAATATATTTCCCTCAGGAATCACTAAAAAGGAGGAAGCAGCCTCAGTGGTGTATATGAGACCTGATTATATTACCTGGAGTCCCACAAGCAGGGTTGTACCGTAGCTGTTCTGAGCAAGTGGGAAGGAAGTTGTCTCTGCTTTGTTCTCTAGTGAGCAGAGAGCAGCTGGGAGGTGAGCAGACATCAATGCCAGCTGAGCCTCAGTGTAGCTTTACCACAGATTAATTCATTAGCTGGGATATGTGGGTTTACACGAGTCTTGAATGATTAATAGCATAACAAGTGCACTGCAGACACTCAGAGGGCACTAAAAACATATGGATTTAAAAATTCTTCTAAGGAAAATTCTTGTTCTTACCCTGAGACCTAAGTAAGCTGCTTCAGTTCTTGTTCATGTGTATTTAGATGGACCTAAGATAAAATAAGCCCATTTTCTACTGCTCTTTTCCTGAATTCACTTACTTCATACCATGGCAAGTACTCCAAATGCCTTGTTAAAACAACTCAAATGTCTGGGAAGTTCTTCTTTGGACCAGCAGGAGAGCATGAAGAGTCAAACAGACTAAACAAAAACATAATATAGATGGGGAAAACTGATTATTAAAGGTTACATAGTTAACAATGAAATAGATCAGCTTTGAAGGAGGAATTTGTTCAGAACCTTTCTCTTTTTTTTTTTTTTTTTTTTAATCCAGTTGGTTCTTGTTGATCTTGTTTGTGTACGTATGGAAATGTATACATTCATGTCAAAAATGTTCAAAACTAGCTGAGCATTTATTCACAAGTAGAACTATCTGCAATAATCATTTGCTACCAAAACCAGTAATTTCAGTTAGATGTTGGCTGTCTTTCAATCCCATCTTAGTTTCAATATAGGAGTAAAGTAAGTTGCATTTATAAATATATCTTCTTTAGATGCTGGTTTAGATGCATTATGGTTTAGGCAGGGAAAAATGCTAGAAACGACATCACTGCATGATGGAAATCTGTGAGCCAAATCTGCCTGACAGTGCATTGAAAATAAGACTCTTTTTTTTTTTTTCTTTCTCCCAACATGTTGTTTAGATTTTTGTGTAATAGAATTAAACATTTCGAGTTTTCAATGAGAATAAACAAATAGCTGAAAGTTAGGGTGCTCCTGCATTCATCTTAGTAGTGTGCTAACTGAAAACGAATGGTGACAGATTCATTGCCAGTATTGTTTATGTATATAGTTTGATTTAATCAAAACTGCATAATTGCTTACTGTTGTGAATCATTTAAAAGCATATTTCAAATTGATGAAATGGAACATAAAAATCTGTTTTAAATGACTGTCATTTAATAGTGAATTATTTTATCTTAAGCTTGATAGGGTTACATTTTCTATATTATCTGGGTAGAATAGTCTCATAATATTTGAAATTTCTTAGGTCATAATGTCTAGAATAAGTAGTGGTCGTGAACAGTCAAAGGAAGAATAATCTGCTAGAAAGGCGTCACTGAGCAGCTGCTGCAGTTAACTGTAGAAAGCAAGAGCAGAGGAGATTAAACAGACTGCCACAGCCTCATTTCCTGAAAAAGCAAGCTTTATACAAACATGGTGCACATACATAAGTATTTCTTTATGTTTCTTCCTACATTTTTTAATACATGGCTATACCACAGTTAAAAATAACAAATTCATGGATTTGGCATGAAACAGAGAAAAAAGACTGTGCTACTGATACAACTGAAGGATTCCTTTCAATTTACTAGACATCAATGATCTGAATCAATTTCTTAGACATCAATGTGGCCTTATAATGCCACTGCCAACGTAAATATTTTATCTCCATTCAAAGTTAACTAGCAGGCACAAATCTAAAGGAAATCATACATCACTGGTTCCAGTGTTTACGAAAGTATTTATGTCTATTTTAAGAACAATATTAAAAAGTAACTGTTTTTGTTAGATCCTGGGATTACAAGTTTAAAGTATGGATCTGTAGCACTGAAATAAAATCTGTATGGTTCAAGCTTTCTTATAGAATACTCTCAAGATACAGCCTTTGATCTATACATGTAGATTAAATGTCCAGTATAGAATAACTCAATATCCTACCTCAGATACTAGATAGCAGCTCATATATAGGGAAAGAGTATAAGAACCATTAACAACCATGCAAATTTTAGAGCTTGATAAAGCTTTCCAGGTGGAGATTTCTGCTTCATGTTTGGTCCTTCCCCATACAGAAGCTGCTCTGTAGTGCTGACGAGCCTTGCTGATATTATCTTCACAGAAGTAGTTTCAGATTTTAGAAGTTCAATAATTTTCATTTGTCTAATATTGTCTACAGTAGGTATAGTCCTAGTTCCTAATTGATGAAATTCATTGAAGTTAAATAAAGTTAATTTGCTTAATATTGCTTGCATTAGGTACAGCTCTTAATTTCGGATTGTTGAAAGTGTCATCCATCAGTTGTAGTGGAAGAACCAAGAAAAAATGGATGGTGGAAATACATGAGTCAAAGATGATGTTGAGGGGCTATCTCAGAACAGATGCAAAGGCAGAGGAATTAAAGTTTCTTCTTGGAAAGTACACACTTTCTGGGCTGGATGTAGGTGAGCTACTACTAAGTACTTACGTGTTCATATAATCACATGGCTAAGAGGAAGTTGGAATCCAGATGTCATTACTGGCCAGTGCCAAAGAAACTTCCACTTGCTTTCAGAAATTTTACCCTATGCTGCAGAAGACAAACTTTCTGCTTGAGAGTATTTTTGCTCACCAGCAGGAATTCTCTTAATAGTTATAATCGTTTTTAACTGTTTTATTTTATCTGCTTTTTATCTGGTTAGATATCAAATGAATATATTACCCACATAATTTCTGTGGATTCTTAACATTTGTATAGTTATTTAAGTAACTGTAATTGGGCAATGTAATATTATCACTATCAAGGCGTCTGTTATTTTGCATTCAATCCAAAGTGGTACTATGTCCCAGAGGAGATCTTCCAACAGTTATCAGCTGTGCCAGGATTTCTATTCTGGTGCACATCAGAAATATATAACAAATCATACAAAAAGCTACACTAGTTAATTAATTAAAAGAAGGAGAAATACTAAATGTTTGCAGCACTAAATAGATCTGAACAATGCTTCAGTGACTTTAATTTGCATAGCAGTTGGCAGTGCAACCTCCTTTGTTAACTAAATTTTTATTCACCATGAAACTTTCATTCTTATACATACTAAAAATCTGTGTATAAATTGAGTTACTTATGATCTGTTGATAAACTCTTATTAGTTACTGTAGATAATTGCAACACAGTAAAGGAATGAACGTGAATTTTATTATAGGAGGTGTGAATACAAAATCTGTCTACTATCCCTTTTCAAGTAACTGAATTAAATTTCTGGGCAGTTCAATTACAACTTGCTTGAGCATGGCATTACATCTTCTGCAATGTGCTGCCAAATTGAATGACATCTCCAGATGATTAGATTTCATTTAAAGTAGAATTTCAGCAGTGTAAAAGCTGTAATGTGCTACCGTCTATACAAATATCATAATTCATTATAGAGTAACAGGATATTTATATTGAGGTCTTTAGGACATGGCGATTAAAAGAATACAAATAACTTCTACTGTACTCTTAAACCACTGACAGCTTTACCACAGTAAAAGTGTCAGGGTGAGGCCCTTAAAGCTATAAAATAATTTAAAATGTTGCATGTCTTTCACATATTTTACAGACTAATCATTTCAATTAAAATTGAATTGTCAGAGTGTGTAGCTTTTAGGAAAGCTGATTGAATCACAGACCAAACTTACTCATGGTGAAGGAAAATGACAGGGAGTGTTTCACAGAACCATAGAATAATTTAGTTTGCAAGGGATCTCTGAGGATCATCTAGCACAGCCTCCTGCCTGATGCATGGTCAGCTAGAACTAGAGTTATCTCCAAGGTTGGAGATCCCACACTACTGGGCAACCTGTGACAACATTTAACCACTCAGTGGGATGGATCTAGTCAAAATTTCCTTTGTTGCAAGTTGTGTCCATTGCTTCTTGTCATATTCCTACAAGCTTCCAAGAAGCACCTGGCTCTCTGCTTTGCATCCTCCCATTAGGTAGATGAAGACCACATAAGATAACCCTGACTGCATAGATATTTATTCATTGTTGTACTGCATTATCTGCAACTTCCTTAGATTTTTATTTTATATTCTTAAGACAGCTCTTTAGCCTTTGTTGGAATACTTGTGTCTCAACTCCAAATATTATGTAATTTGCTGTTCAGATATCACCCTGCCTATAAACAATGAAGGGAAAATAATCTTTCAAATTCCTTCTCAGCAGCCAAGGATTTTTGAAGTGGGTAGGGACTTCAGAACAATACATTATCACTTTAGTTCACTTGCATTCAGCAAGCCGAAAAATAGTAAGTAGTCTGCTCTGGAAGGCTACATCTAGAAAGTGTTAGACTAGACGATAAGGGAGAAATATGGGAGATCTAGATCTCACAAAAATGAAAAAGAGAAGTGTCACCTCACCAAACATAGCTATTACTTTGTCAGACACAACCAGAAATTTCTCCTATTGATATCCCTAAGGCAGGAAGTTCTAATAATGCTTTTTGAAGATGTATATAGCTAAGGACTTTGTTTAGATATGATAACTTTCTATATATAATACTGTTACTCAGTATTGATACATTACTAGTAATAATTCTGTTAGTGAAACATGTATCTATCAAAAAAAAAAAAAGCATAATTATAGTGTGATTAGACAAGCTTTGTATGCATTTTAAGGCGTTTTATATATCCATAGATTAAAAGAAATTCTTACCAAAAATAAGAAACCAAACAAATGTAAATATATGAGCATATATAGACTAAACATATTGCACTATGAAATTAAGATGATATTTGAAACTGCATTAGAAGAACTAGGCAGAGTGTGCCACAGTTCTTGTCCTCTTCCACATATATTCAGGAGGGATTTTGCACACAAGACATCTCTTCCCCAGAAGAGAAGTTGTTATAGGTTTGTAGCCTGTGCATTTCTGTCAACTTGAGCCTGTTGCCAGTGACTGAACATTCAGTGATTTAACAGGTATAGATATGGCCCAGGGAATCAAGGCTGTCATGGTATCTAACTGATATCACTCACATATAATGTCCACCACAGATGGACAAAAATATAAAACCCACAATGTGCTAAAAACTAAAAAAAAATACTATTAAATTTCCATTACAACCATCTTACTGGTAACAGGTATACTTCAGACAGATGTATGACTCATGAAAATGAGTAATTAATTATAAAGGACTGTCTCAAAATGCACTTAGCAGATGCCATCACAATTATTTAAGTGCCACTTCAAAGTGAGTAACATCAGCAGTCTAATTATCCCATGGAAAAAAAATTATTCTATGTTAATCTAAGAACTAGCTTGTATTGAACTTTGTAGAGCCTGACTGCGGGGTTGTGAGAATATTCTTCCATTAACCTTTAGATAGATCCTTGTGTAATGTTCCCAGATGCTACACATGACACTGAGAAAACCACATCTTGGAAATATTTCCCTGGAGCAGAGAGAAGATGGAAAAATACTTGAAGTTCACTCATTCTGACTATTTCAAAATTACTGTACTACTCCCATCTAGTACTTGTGTTGCCTTAATACAAGGAACTTTATCAAATGAACAAATTATGCCTAATAATTTTAGTGCCTTCAGCACTGCACATCATGCCACTGCTTTGTACTGGGATGGGGCATAGGGGAGAGGGAGTTGGTGCAGGGTTCTTTCTGGATCACAGTAAGAAAAGCCCAACAACAAATGGCTTAGTATTACAGCAAGTTAATTGGAGAGATTAAAAAAAAAAAAAAAAAAAAAAAAAAACATAGATCGTGAGTAAGTCAGATGCTGGGTACCCTTCATTTGTGCAGATGTATCTTCCCAGCATAGACACAGACGGATCTTCCCTGCGTAGACACACTGTGCAGATCCCCTCCATCCATCCATGGAGGAAGGTTCCTTCTTTTTGATCATTTGAGGTATTATATAATTTTCTTGTAAGAAAACAATTCCATCCATACAGGATGTTCTCACAATAACTTCTTGCTGTACTTTTAGATACAGGCAAGCCCATGCAGGTGGTGTAATTGCTGGTACTGAGTGGCAGCTGCCTGGGGGCTCCTCTTCTAGAACGAGCTGGCTGAGGTTATCCTGCAGCCAAGGGGTCTTGTGCAACACAGCACAACTTGAAGACCAGGCTGTATGCACAGCATAGTGCAGCACAGCACAGGCCTGGACCCACTCAGTTTACCTGCTATGTTGATCACTAAATCTTCAATGTACAAGGTCTTCAGGTCAGGATCACTACAACTACCTATGTGGACATTTATTTTGTGGAGAAGTTGGCAATAGATGGGATCTTGCCTTGGCCAGAAAGCTAATCACCCCGATTCTGTAATTTTTTGACTGAAAGTAAGGGAGGTTTCTTTCTTGTTTTCTGCATTGGAATCATGGAAAAATCTTCTATGTCTGTAACACCAGAAGACATGAAACTGAAACTGTGGTCTGGCATTGACAATTATATAACGTTGATTTTGCCCTACTTATTCAACGAAAGCTTAATTAAGGACTTTTTTGAATTGCTTATCATTTTTTTGGACGCTGAACAACTGCCCCCACTGTGCAGAACTGCAGTGTTTTTAACGCACTATGTCAACAATGTATTGTGCTAAAACAGTATAGAAGTGCAAACGAACATTTTGGTGATGTTCAACACCTTGTTGTTTACCTGAGCCTAATTTCTGAAGGCAAAGGGCCGTGTCAGATAACTACTGACCAAGATATTTCAGTGTATTGAACATTCCAGTAAACTCATGTTGTCTATTAGTGTTTTCCCAGAAAATGGTGAGAAGATGTCCCTTAGTGAATACTGCTAACGCTGTGTGGAATAAAATAGATGATTGAAGCAGACATAGACAGTGAAATTTGATTGAATTTTTAGGGTTGAGGAAGCCACAGCTCATTTCACATTTTGTACTTAATGTCATCTCGAAACTGGAAAGCTGTGATTTGGTTTCTGTCAACTATATTTCTGCAATATGTTATTTTTTGGCATTACTGTCCATCATTATGTTGTTCTGATAGACAGTAAATGTCCCTTTGTAATTATAGATGATAGTATTCTTGTGTTCTTCCAAAGTTTAAATCCACTTAGATCTGCTTTTGATTAATAACTTTATAGATTCAAAAGTTGCACTTTGAAGTCAGTCTTTGTTACCACATCTAGATCACGAGAGTGATATATTTGGTTTAGTGATCACAGTTCTTGTTATTCAGCATTTTCTATTTCTGAACATTCAAAGTCTGAGCTGCCAGTCTCACAGTTGTGTGCAATATTGTTTTTGTCATCTTCACTTTGAATGCACAAATAGCAATGCAAGTATACAATGCTTTTTTTGAAAGACATTCAGATAACTCTTTGAGAGTCGCTTAAGAACTGAATTACAGTGTACGATGGCACAGTACTTTAAAGGTAAATAAGCATCCGGTCTTGGAGTCTGAACTAGTTACAAACCAGAGTCCACTGAACTGCATTTGTTTAGCCCTGTGATTGGTACTATGCTTCTGCAGTCAAAATCACAAAATGACAATGAATGGACCCTGACACCTATCTTCTTGATTGTGACATTTCTCACTTAAGTATTTGTATAAGTCCTACCTACCTAGTTTCTTCAAATGTTATGTTTTTCCTCTGTTAAGGAAAATGAAGGACTCAAAAACTTTTCACTGTGAATATGCTGTTTCAGTTATATATAGCCTGGGGTATCTTGGATCAACCATGATCTAATCAAGTACAGAACTTAAAAGGAATCATAGATCTTGAAAACCCTTACAAAAAGATCCATTAAGTCCTGAAATGACATGACTTTGGTATTTGGGCTTATTGAAGCTCTTTGAACTTTACACATCTTCTGTGCTTGCTTATGAGAATGTCTGTTTGCACCTTCTACTTCAGAGCTTGGTTCCTACTTCCACCACCTATGCTTCAAACAAACCTGTGTTATTTTAAATTGCTTCCAAATCTATTCAGGTTATGTAATAAATAATAGTAGCAGTAGATGTATAAACAAAACTGGTACTATAGCATCTAATTTCTACATTGTTGGCAATCTTGGAATGTTGCATAGAAAGGGAAGAGATTAATTTTGAGCTTAATGTACCTGTGTCTACATGTACATGGAAATATGTAAGCTGGGTGCTTGACTCATCCTCTGAGTGCTAAAAATTTTTAGTGCTACTTGAGGTGATCTGGAGCCTTCTGTCTGTTGTGCAGCTCAAAAAGACTTAGATCTACGCTAGTGCCCGCATCATATCTACTAACCACATTGTAGATGACTCAGATATTCTAGTGCTATATCACATGGCACTAGATGCTTTTTTCTGGATATCCAAATCAATCCCAGTGTCTGAGAGCCTATTTTAGCGAGCAGAGTTCTAGTCAATCCAGGCAATGGAGCATTGAGAATAATTCAATTTACTGTCTAAAGAAGACACTTGGTGACTGGTCAGAATATTTGCAGCGTAAACTGGTTGCCGTATACTGGCTCAACTCAGGTGGTTAAACATAGACATTCAGTTCAGTTTATTAAATGCATCTGTTCTCACCTGTGATGCCCATATAGATTTCAGATGCAGTTTAAAAAGGTCAAGGACCTCTTGTAGGTTAAATATCAGTTCTTCAGTGTCATGCAGATGTTTCCAGTTGGAGCATCTCAAATGGTACAAGATGCCTACCTTTAGGCAGATGAACTCGGCCTATAATGTTCAGTAGGTAAAATAGGAGCTAACACTCATGCTGTATAAATAAGCAACTATGTGCAAACACACAAGTCTTGGTAACCTGCATACTCTATCAATGGAGAACTCTGTTTAGCCACACAGTATACTTCACTCATTTTCTGCAGTCTCTAAATGTACCATTTACTATCCCAGCCCATGTATTCTGAAGAATTAAAATCGAATCAGAAACACAGGGCTGGTGTATTTTTCCCAGCATAAATGATCTATCATTAACTAACGATCCAATTCCTTTTTCTTGATTCTTTCATATGGTTATCTGGTACAAATATTCCTTAAATAATATTCCTTAAGATATTTTTTGCACACGAGGCTCACATACTAATGCCACGTTTGACTAACTCTTTTTTGTGATTGCAAGAATTTTATGAGCTCGGTTTATGCAGATTATATTTTCATATTTATTGAATCTGAATCTTGACTTCCCATCATGGCAACTTGCTTGTGTTGGGAATTAATTTTGGTAATGTGCCAGTCATATTCTCGTAACTTACAGTGACTAATGACAAGTGCTTACTAAAGTATTATGTATCTATATCATCTAATGGTCCTCTATGTTTATGAGGTGAGATATTCTGTGACCCCTGAGCAAGGATGTATGTATGATTAAAACAGGCTAATCAAACATTATTCATGTCATCAGTAAGTCACCTCTTAAAGGCTGTAAGGAAAAATAGCAACTACATAAGGGAAAGCAACTAATTGTGTGGGTTCCTTAAGTCAGAACTGGGCATGGAAAACTAATCACTCAAATATCTAGTAAATAAGTATTGCTATATATTATTATTGTAATAATTAAAGGGAAATATATATTGGTTCTGTTTAGAAGTCTTATCATTCTATTGCTTTTGTTTGGTCTGACACTTTGCCCTGGAGGTTTGCTTGTAATTTTGATGCAATGTTCTACAGGTATAACATTTCATTTGACAGTATTGTTGAAGTTAAAAAACTGTCAGGAGATAGTATCATCCTGAAGGTTAATTAATTTTAGATTTCAGAAAGAGCCACTTTTATAGATGAATGAGAACAATATATATATTTTTTTCAGTTCTAATAGGACAATCTTATGCATGTATTATGAAAATAACTGGCCAGTCTTCATTACATTGAAGATATATATATATTATTATTTTTTAATAGTGGAAATTGGCTTGCTGAAAAGTGAGAAAACAATAAGAAAGTGGAAAAAAAAAGAAAACTATTAATGAAAATAACTTTACTCAGTGAAGCAGCACTAGAGTAAAGGTCACTAATCTAATGACAAACAATATCCTGTAAGAGAGCCTGGGGCTGAACAAGGTGAGACCACTACCAGCTAAATTTTGTTTTATTCAATTAGTTATTATAACATTCATCCATATCACAGATTAGGTCACATGGTGTTACAGGTGTTTCTGACTTTCTTTAAAGTATTTTTTTCCTTCTGCTGTCTCTATATAGTATTTGGTTATTCAGAAATTGTAGCATATAATTTTTAACTGCTTAAGAAGGTCAGTGTAGTTTAAATCTGCTATACTTAAATATTTTATAACAGCTTAAAAATTGTTTCAAAAATAAAGATCTATTTTACAGTCTGGAAAGTATAAAGATACCTAGATAAGTCCTTGTATCCTGGGTCCTGGTGGACAGCAAGTTGAACATGAGCCAGCAGTGTGTCCTTGCAGCAAAGAAGGCTAGTGATGTCCTGTCCTTCATTAGGTAGTCTATTGCCAGCAGGTCAAGAGAGGTGATCTTTCCACTCTTTTCAGCATTCGTGAGGTCACATCTGGAGTACTGCATTCAGTTCTTGGTTCCTCAATATGAGAAAGACAGTGACATAATGAAGAGAGTCCAATGAAGGACCATTAAGATAATTAAGGGACTAGAGCACCTCTCTTAAGAGGAGAGGCTGAGTGAGTTGGGGCTGATCAGACAGGAGAAAAGAAGGCTTAGGGGGAATCTCATCAGTATATATAAATACCTGAAGAGAGCATGCAATTAAGTTGGAGCCAGGCTCTTGGACAAGCAGGACAATGGGCAATGGGCACAAACAGGAACATGGGAGGTTCTGTCTAAACATCAGGAAACATGTCTTTACTGTGCGGGTGACGGAGCACTGGCACAGGTTGACCAGACAGGTTGTCGAGTCTCCCTCATTGGAGATCCTCCAAAGCCACCTGGACATGGGCCTGGGCAACCTGCTCTGGGTAGCCCTGCTTGAGGAGGGTTTGGATCAAATGCCTCCAGAGTCCCTTCCAACCTCAGTCAGTCTGTGATTCTATGTTTCTAAGTGTTGTGTATCCACACTGAGATAAATTCTCCTGATTTTAAAATGCAAAGAATTTTTTTTGTTCAAGATCTTTCTTGATCCTGTGTAAATTCCACAAAGAGGTGCAGTATAATTAACCACAAAATAGCATTTTATATGTAAAATGTGGAAAAGATGGAAAAACTTGCATGTTCAGTGACATGACCTTTTCAATGATTGCAGCATCCCTAATACCAGACTGAAGACTCATGTCTTTTTTAAATTATTCATTTAGTATTTATTATAATTGACCCAGTATACAATCTGTCTGACTGAAGTAAGCTGAAGCATATAGCATCAGGAATATTCTCTCACTTGCAAACTTAGTGACAATGCCAAAGCCAGTTGCTCCTCTTCTGCATGTTCAAATCACCTGCAAATGTCAGTGCTTCCCAATGTACTTACTCAACAAATTGAGCATGTGTTTTTTTGTTTTTTTTTTGACCGTAATTTCTTAAGCAAAGGAAACAAGTGTAGCATGATGCTAGAATACACCTTTGGTATAGTAGGGCTTTTATTCAGATAAGGAAGGAATGCATAGTACTACCACGATATGAATAATAATAGCAAGCAATGCAGCCTTATCACATATTTTATAAGAGACACCAAAATATGAGTGGAAAGCCATTTCTAAATAAAATCTTTTGATTTTAATTGCCATAAATAACACAAAGAGATAATATGTTGTGAATTCCTCAAAAATTTGTAAGTCTTCATTTGAGAAATACAGGAATAAACAAGCCTGGTACATTGATTGCTGTGACAATTCAAGTAAAAACTAATCAAATATTTTAGTAATATCTTGAAGGAAGAAGTGAGCCAGCCTCACGTGTGTGTCAAGAACAGATTCTCTATCAATGTAGTTGCAAGCACTAATCCTTCCATAAATATTCACACAGTAAATCTACAAAGTTTGTACATATGCTGTGAAAATTTTCTCAAAGGAAAAAAAAAATCCTTCCTGAAAATGTGCTTCATGTTGAAATTTCCATGTTCTTTGGAAATGAGTACTATTTCTAGAACAATGTTGCACACACAGACCTAAATTCATGCTGGGATTTGTATAGACCTTTAATTTCAGACGTAATTAGTCTTAGTCAGTTAGTATGTCAATGTTTATGCAGGAAGTTGCTAACTATATTTAAGTATTTTGCTGAATTGGGGTCACATAACAGCAAACCAACAGGAGCCCAATCTTTGGCAGATCTTAACAGGGAACTCTCTAGGAGTTGATATTGCTACTGCAGCTGACAGAGACAACTTAGAAACTGAAAAATCATTAATGAAAGCTTAACATTTTTTAAAATAAAATAGAACAAAATCCCTAAGGCAGATAACTGTGGAAACTTTCATGAAACAAGGAGAGTTGAAGACATGATTCTGTTTCATCAGTAAGGACAGAAGTAAAACTATAAGCCGTATGCTGGTATGGCAAAGCATAATATATTAAAAAGAATTCGAATGTCTTTTTCTCTTTCATCTTTTTTTCATGCTTTCAAAGATAAACACTATATGAGGTTAATATTAGAATGACAGGGACACTGAACCGGAAATTCATTGGGGTTTTAAAATACCATGTTTCAGGATTTACTGAAGGGCTGGGGAAAATAAAACAGGAAATGGCATATTCAGTGCAGTAAAGCAGCAAGATGCTTTTATATTCATAGAATCATAGAAAGAGAATATCCTGGGTTGAAAGGATCCGCAAGGTTCATCAAGTCCAACTCCTGGCTCCATACAGGACCACCCAGAAAATCAGACCATGTGTCTGAGAGCGTTGTGCAAACGATCCTTGAACTCTGGCAAGCTCAGTGCTGTGACCACTGCCCTGGGGAGCCTGTCCCAGTGCCCGACCACCCTCTCAGTGAAGAACCTTTTTCTAGCACCCAGCCTGACCCTCCCCTGTCCCAGCTCCATGCCGTTCCCTCGAGTGCTGTCGCTGTCCCCAGAGAGCAGAGCTCAGCACCTGCCCCTCTGCTCCCCTTGTGAGGAAACTAGGTCAGTGAGGTTGCCCCTCCTTTTCTATGCTATAGACCCTTCACCATCTTTGTAACCCTCCTTTGGACACTGTCTAATAGTTTTATGTCCTTCTTATATTGTGGTGCCCAAAACTGTACACAGTACTGCGATTTAGGTTGCCATTTAGTTTGAAGCATAGCCATTTATGTTGAAATAATAGGCAATGATAAATAGAAATCAATATTAGAAAAAAAGTCCCATTAAAGGACTTTATTTACTTATTTATTTATTTATTTACTTATTTATGAGTAGCTCTAGGAATCTTTATAACTTTATAAAGATTAGAATGATGATAACAGTTCTGTTATAAGTAAAGGAGCATTTTGAAGAAATGAGAATTTGTGTTGCCTTTGAATAGCCGTTTTGCTTTTTCCATATATTGATGTAGCATGGATTTGTGCTAAGTCTCCTAACAGTTTTCATGGACAGAGAATTTTAGAAATAGCCAAAGAAAGAAAGAAAGAAAGAAAAAGAAAAAGAAAGGAAGGAAGGAAGGAAGGAAGGCAGAAAGAAAAAGAAAGGAAGGAAGGAAGGAAGGAAGGAAGAAAAAGAAAGAAAGAAAAATATCAACGAAGGAGAAGAAAAATGCACAGTGGCGGTGGATAAAGGAACATGTACGTTAGTGGATACAACAGCTGTTGAAACCAGGCTGAGGTAATCTGAGACATGATCTGCTTTGCGTAGATAGTTAATATTTTTCATGGTAATTTCCATCAGAAAACAACCAGAAACTGAAGATAAGTCAAGTTGCCTTCTGCACACCTCAGCTGCTGCTACTCCTCATCAACTATTTATGGCATTCTGTCTGCTCTTGCTGCTGACTTACGCTGTCTGTATATATGTGTGTGTAAAAATATGCTCACTTATATTCAAGAATTTTGCTAGTGGTGTACTTTAAGAACAATCTTTTGTAACCAGAGCTCAGGTAGGACCTCTAGAATGGAAATTGCTGCTGCAGATGTGAGTAGGCAACAAGAAAAATGAAAATATGAAATGAAAATAATAAAAGCTGAACAAGTATATATTTCATGTCTTTATTCTGAATGTATATAGACATACACATATGTGCATACATACATTCATATCTGTTTTGAAAGTTTTTGAACAAACAAATGTAATACTGAGGGGAATGCACTTCACTGAATTACCATATGCTAAGTTTATTTAACTGTCATTAGTGCTGCTCGTTAAATTGTTCTCTAGAAACAAATTCTTGGCTGAATTTAGTCTTATTTTTTGTTCCTGTTTATAAAGATTATGCAAAACTATCTTCTCTTTCTGGCTGATGCATTCATTATTCACACACACAAGATGAATGATTTCTCAAAAATTTTCCAGCTATGTATTCTTTGCAAACTATTTACACTGACTACTTGGTAAGTGTGACATAACTCATAAATCAAATTTTATTTTTATTCTCTTTAATTGGATGACTGAAACTCTTTAAAACTAGAGAATAATAAATGGCAAGTACTGAATGAAAAGAAAACACAGCTAGAGCAAATGTTTGATACATTCCTATTTACGCTTAATTTGGTAATGCTTTAAGGATTTATGAATAGTTTCATGAATAAGTAACTAGTTATAAATGACAAGTAATATGACCTAATATATAGCAATAAAATGTTTCTTTAATATAATATTAGCAAATTAATTCTTTCTGCATTTGACCAATCCAATCTACACACAGAATGACATTTAAAATCCAAAACCCTTCCCTTAGGCAATAACTATTGAAATTGATGCAACTGGGATTTCTGTGGAAAGTTTAGCATGACAAAAAAAAAAAAAAAAAAAGTTTCTTTTTTGTATTTCAGATAGTATAATTTTTAATTTTTCAAAACTTCGTATTGAAAGTTTACAGCACGATACAGGATTTTCCACGATACCTTTAACTGACACATCTGTCCATCTTAAAATTGCCATTAAAAGGTTTACAACACAATTGCTTTGGCATGTTGGCTCTTTCTTATGTTTTGGTTTTTTTTTTTGTGTTTTTTTTTTGGTTGTTTGGTTCGTGTTTTTGTTTGTTTGTTTGTTTGTTTTCTTTTGAATGTGAATTGCTGGACGTTGTGTTTTTCTTTTGAATATTGGACTACATAGGATGATAACTCATAGCTATAAATGAAATTCTGGATCCAAAAATAGCACTGCTTCCAAAGATGGAATGAAAGTAGCAAAGAAAGAGAAGTGTGCATTTGTGCAATTCAGTTCAAAGAATGAGTTCAAAGGACCTCTCCATGGACAGGTCCCTCACAACTGTAGAGGTCAATTCTCTTACCATTCAGCTGTAGCTGCTAGCATGGGTGGAGAGGTCAGCCAGCCCTGGGACGTTCATGAGCTTCTGAGGATGAAGCTCTTATTGAGGATGCAAGCTAGCGTCCACTGACATGGCAGATAAGAATCACTGAGATTGTAACGTCCTATAATAAAAACAACTTATATTTCTTTTATTTATTTTCCCTTTGTAACTTCCTGTCACAGCAATCCAGCTGTGTCTCCTTCAGAAGGGGGACAAGAAGAGAAATGCAATTAGATACATTACTCTGCTTAAATAGTTGGGAAGCAGTTAAATACTGAGATGATGACAGCTACATGAATGCTTACACAGATACATAAATGATACTTCAATGTGCATGATAAATAACTTTTTTTTTTTCAGTATGTGCATTTTTTTTTCTCTTTAGCAATAACACTACCACATTCTCTTCTGAGTATTGCAGATTGAAAGGATGGTTGTCTAATCTTGAATCCAGGCTAGCAGAGCATTTTGACCTCAGAACAAAATATTAATGTATGCTTTTCAAACTACAAATATCTGCTAAATAGACATAATAGATCAGAAAAACACTAAAAGAAGAATCAGGAACACAAAAATACACTAATTATTGAATTGCAAAGTGCATTTCAGCTAATAGTAAATTGTTCTTCAACTATATTTACAGGAGACTGAAGATAAAAAATCACTGAAATTATAGATGAATAAGGATAGAAAGGATAAAAGAATAGCAGATTTGTTGAACTGGTGCTTTTTTTACGTCTTTTCAGAGGAAAATGAGGACAGTGTAAACAAAGACAGGAATCATATTTCTTGATGTAGGTGAGAACAGAGGTATTAGATACAGTGTAGATAATAATAGAAATAGTGTCAGATCAAAGATAGACGACCTTGCAATTGGTAGTTTATGGGTTTTCCTTTCATATATTCATTCTATTTGTATATATAAATTGTCTTTTCCTTGTCACTGTCCTTGGAAGACTTCACAAATTTAAATTTGATGAATAAGTACTCCTGAAAGAAGAGAACAGTTAAATTAAAAATGTCATAAGCAAACTACAAGGATTATATACAGAAGATATCTTAATTAAATTTTGCAAAAATAAAAATAGTATTTGTAAAATTCCAGATTTTTTATTTAATATGGTCAGCATATAAATTTTATTTGCCAGGATCAAAGAAGAAATGTGTATGCATAAAGACAGTTCAGTGTAATGAGGTGTAATCTTGGATCCTTTGGAAAAAAATGTGTTGAATTTGAATTGCATCTCATTTTGTGTGCAATGCTACTTGACATATTATTCTGATAGATACAAACAAAACATGGTTTTGCTATAAATTTATAGAATAAATATCTAAAATTGAACAGGCGATGGTATCTTCTTACTAATAAGGTAAATTGGGAAAATTGGGATTAGTCTATTATTCCTATTAAAGGAGTACTTTAGTTCAGACATTAATCACCCTATAACTCTCTCAATATCTTTTTTTCACTTTTCCCCAGTTTATTTATTTATTTATTTGTTTGTTTGTTTGTTTATTCTTGGCAAAAATGAATCATGAAAAATATGCTTTTGGCTGGGGAATAGTGTCCTAAAATACAATCTAGGCTTGCTGAAGAAAAATTGCTACACAAGTAAAGAAAAATTACAAGTAAAAGAATGTTTCAACTCCTTCCAAGAGAGAAGTTTTTTAAAAAAAGAATAAGAGTTATTTAGACACAAATCAGACATATCTGCTTCTACTATGCTTGCTGATAAGACAGCCTTTGACTGGTTTATGTTGTAGAATGATACCAAAGATGTAATAGTATAGAACATGTTATGGAACAAATTACATGAGAAGTGTCAAATACATTGAATAGGTATTTACCTGAGCAGAACTTCTCAGAATTAATATGAATCTGAACTTGTAAGGTGCTTAAATGCGTCTTTAGTAATGCCAAACATATGTCGAACTGCTTTGGTAAAATAGGTTTAAGACACAATTTTGTATCAATATTTTAGTTGTAACACCAACTTCTGTATTAAAGTTAGCCTTAAACTTTTTCTTTTTTTTTTTTATAAGCAATTCTTTCTCATGCATAAAGTGTGAAAAGCAATCTGAACCCTGTAGCAAGTATTAACATTTTTAGAAATAGACTTCTTTATCTATATCATTAAATATAAGCAAAAAAATATCCTCTTATATACAAATTCCAAGGCACAGTTATTTCCAGAGTATTGTGTCATCATCTATGTTCACATGCCAGGATAAAATCTGACAGGAAACATATCTTTATATAATGCTGCTTTAATAAGCAGATGAATTTAGCCAGACTTTCAGTTCTTTAATACAAATTAAGAGGTTTAGTAAAACAAAGAACTTTCTTTGTTGGGAAAGTGCATGATGACCCTTGTAAACTATAAGATTCTGACTTTTACAACATGCAAGATTCTGAAAATCTAAGTCTGGATAATAAAGTGGGCCTGAAAAGAGCTTGCTACACTCTAATTTTGGTAGCAGATCCTGGCATAGATCCAGGGTGTTGCTCGTATGAAAACTGGATACCCTCTGTTGAGAATTTTTGGATCTATAAAAAGTATTGATAGTGAAAGTCTAAAACCATCATAAGACATCATTAAATATGGCAATGTTAAATCATATAGAAGTCCACCTATACAACCTTTCAGAGTGTCGAACTGCAAATACCTATGGAGGGGTGTAAGAATGATAAAAGCATAAAGTAACATTTATCCATGTTCTGGTTTTGTCTGGGATAGAGTTATTTTTCTTCATAATACCTAATATGGTGCTATGTTTTGGATTTATGATAAAAATAATGTTAACATGCTGATGTTTTAGCTGTTGCAGAACAGTGCTTACATAGAGCCAAGGACTTTTCTGCTGCTCTTGCTGACCAAAGGGATGTCCCACAGCATGCTCAGCAATAAAAGCTGGAGTAAAGAAAGAAGGAGGAATGAAGTGGAGGAGATGGGGGAGGACATTTGTAATGACGGTGTTTGTCTTCCCAAGTAACTCTTAGTGCATGATGAGCCCTGCTTTCCTGGAAATGGCTGAACATCTGCTTGTGGATGGAAAGTAGTGAATGAATTCCTTATTTTGTTTTGCTTGTGTGCACAGCTTTTGCTTTATGTATTAAACTGTCTTCGTCTCAACCCATGAGTTTTCTTTGTTTTTGTCCTTCCAATTCTCTCCCCCATCCCACTGAGGGGGAATGAGCAAGCAGCTGTGTGGGGCTTAGTGCCTACTGGTGGTTAACCCACAATACCCCAGAATATTTTTCTAGCATCTGTTGACATGAGGTTCAGAGATTTGTAAGGTAGAAGAGCTAAATTCTGTAGGTTTTCATTCCATCAATTTGTCCAATAATATATTGGATATTAAAGGCCTAAAGTTTGTGGATGTTGATATTAAAGTCTGTATCTGGTCCCTGTTGTGACTTCATGGCCTCTGAGAGGAGCAGGGCACTGGAGTCATTGCTTTGCACATAAACTGGGATTTATATTTTTCCAGTGATTATGCTGGTGTAGAGATATCTGTGGTGATGCTATATGGTCATGCTGGGTGGCAGTTCTAACTGGAGCTTATGGGGTTAGTTGGAGAGCTTATTAGGGCTTGTTGGGCTGCAACAAGAATTTGAAGGATAAGTGACAATATAAAACAGATGCACTACAGTATTCTGGAGTTAAAGAACCTAAAGTGTGGACAGGGGTACTGGCTTGAAATATGTTTTTATAAGGTGCTCTTCTGGACACATCTTTTAAAAAGACGTTAAGAAAGTAATTTTCATATACGAGCAACAAGTTCTGCAAAACCCAAACTATCAGCAAATATTTCGTGTTTCACAAAGATGAGAAATCCTGCTTTAGAATATAGTTGTTTTTTTTTTTTTTTTTTTTTTTCCATTCACTGGGTTTAAGTAGTTGTGGTAGTTTTGCTTTTTTCTTAGTTTCTAGGCCCTTGAAAATCAAAAAGTACCAAAAGCAAACTGATGACACCTTAGAGATTCTAGCTAAATTAAATGCAGAAAATTAATCTGTCGCCAGCAAAAACAGAGCAAGTGATTTTTTATCAAACATAATCTCAAAGGTTACTCTGAAAAAATGACATTACACTATCTCAGGATAGTCTATGGTTTGATGATTTTAGCTTCAGGATACAGACTCATTAGATTTAAGCTGTAAGACAAATTTTGCAAACAGGAGGGAAAAAGTACTTTCAGGAGGGTATATATCACAGCACCCCCACATTCATGATGGAAACACCTAGATTTCCCCTCTGCTTCATGATTTTGTGGCCCCCCAGAGTGTATCACCTGTCACTTAACTAATGCAAGTGAAAACTTGGTCCATGGTAGCATTGTATTTTATAATATAATGGGAAATTCTATTTTATTGGAATGGAAAAGTTAATAAGGACAAAGGTCCTGTGCTGTTTTTCACCTTCTAAAACTGACATTACAAACACAAGGAGCTAAGGCATGGTAAGCCTAATTATGTTAAAATTATTTAAATAAACATAGAGAAAACAATGGCCCTTAGGTGAATGTAGTTCTGTTCCCAATACATTTTACACCAGTAAAATCAGAGTGACTTCATGGAGTCATTCCACATTTATATGTAGTTCAGATCAGAGGAAAGGCCTAAAGTTCTTTAATACATTTTCATACCACAAACAGCAACTGCATTACCATAGAATAGCTGGGATAAATGTTATAGAGTTTTGTGAGAAAGAATATATATATTTTTCATGTTCAAAGAGCCAGCAAGACTTTATGAAAATATAATATGCAATGAGACATGAGTAGTCATGCAAGATTCAAAGAGAAAAAAAAAGTTTGTATAATGATGAAGGCCCCTGAAGATCAGGTGTAATGAGCACTTAAAATTCTGGATACCTGTCCAGTTTATCTAAATTCTTAAGGTCTAAGACCATGCTGAGCAGATGGTAAAACAATTTTCCATGACTTCTTATTTCATGTTTGCAGCAGAGTCATACTAAATTAAAAATAATATTTTTTTTTTTTCTTAGGAATTTAGGTTTATGGGATGGAAAGATAGATTGAGAGTTAAAATATTGTTTACATTTACATTTGAATATTAGCATCTATACAAGCAGATCTAGAATGTTACAAAGAACTTAGCATACTAAAGCTTACCAGCAGTTACCAGTTTGTAGTATTCATAGAGTAATAGAATCATAAAATATCCAGAGTTGGAAGGGACCCACAAGGATAATCGAGTCCAACTCGTGGCACCACACAGGTCTACCCAAAAATTCAGACCATATGACTAAGAGCATAGTCCCAACGCTTCTTAAAATAAATATTTAAATATTGGAACAAGCCTGTGAATAAGCAAGGTATAAAGATATTTCCTTTGGAAACTACTTGAATCTTATGATGAAGCTATGTTTTATTATTGGTTGGACATTAGCGTTAAAGAGCTATGTCATTTCAATTGTGATCACATGGTGAAATCTTTTAGTAAATATTGACTTTCCGAATTAAGTGCTTTATTTATCTGAGAAAGTGATTCCTAGTAAAAGAAACACAAATTTCAACCTCTGGACTTTTATTCAAAGTGGTTTTAGTAAAAGAACATGCAAAGGAGTAGGGTATCTTTAAGAAAAGATGATCAAAATTTGTTATAAATTAAGCTCTGGATTTAGGTGCGGGGTTATGGAGTTCTAGTGGCTCTCCTCTGCTGATTTACTGTGCCACTTTGACAAAATACCTAATTTATTCATTTTCCATTCTACTACAGCCTTTTTAGAAGAGTTAGATTTAACTGGACTAGTGAGGATTTTCACATCACTTTTCTCACAAATCCTCTAATTCTATCTAAGGTTCTTCAGTGCTCAGAGTATAGTATTTCACATTCTCTCTAGCTCCTAAAGCCTGTGCTGTGAGGACCCAGGGAAACCCTACATGTAGAGCTGTGGAAAGTGTGTTCCTCCCATCAGCAATTACCTGTTAATGGCCAACATTAGTGGGACCCTCTCTCTGTCCCAGAATGAAATTTCTGGGAAAAGAAAAAAAATATTTAGTCCTTTACAGCTGTATCTAACTTGTACAAATATTAATGACTGAGCCAATTGAATGCACCCAGTTTGGTCATTTATTTATTTAGTGTGTGTGTGTAAGACAAAATGGTAATCTTAGTATATGTATTCTCCATTCTTGGAGATACCCCAAATCCAAATCAACAAAGCCCTTAGCAACCAGCTGTAGCTGACTGCTTTTTTTCATGAGATGGGAGATCCCTTCCAACCTCAATCATTCTGTGATCCTACCTAAACTATGTAAGTTTATGTAAGACCTTCTTCCATTTGATATATGTTATAGATGTATTGTGAAACCTGGCATTATGAGCATTTTATTGCATCACTACTGGAAGAAAATAGTCTTTATAGGAAATAATGCAGTGAGAATTTTTACTTCAAAGATTAATAGTAAACAGTTTCAAATGTTGCAAATCAAGTCCCTGTTCCATGATTCTCTGCACATAACTCTGTAAGTCTGAGATCCTCTTTTGGCTCTTCTCCCTTCTGGGAACTTTGTTTTACACAAATATACTTCAGGTATGCTTTCTCCTCTTTATTTTATTTTATTATTAAATTTATTTATTTAGTCGTTTGTCCCATCTGGTTAGAAAGTAAAGGAAAGAAGAAATTTCTTTTGCAGTTTGACAAAAATCTCTCCCTTTTGAATGCTTTCAGATCTTTCATTTACTTTAAACTTACATCCGGTCTACTTCCTGAGATGTTGTTTTGGGGGGGAAAGTCAAAGGATTCGTCTTTAAATCTCTGATGGAATACCTAAGGGTCACGATTCCAATGTCATCTCATGATGCTCAGATCTTTACCTCCTTTTCTCCTGAATAGGTTATGACAGAAGAGGGCGCTAGGGTCAACTCCAGGAATTGTTCCATGGTGACACTGATGTTAGGAAGAATGTTCTTCTCAACTTCAAAGGTATTCTCTGAAACCCTGGAGAAATGAGAAGTACCAAAAGAGACTTTCTCTGAATCTGAGTTACAGCAAAGAAATGTAACCTCTGCCTTACACATTCTGCAGCATATATAAAAATTGTTTTCTTCTTAGAAAAGATGGTCAGCCTGGGAAGTGACTTCCACTTTTGACTTCTTCATGGAACTGTTGTAAATAGAAAATTAAGTAACAGTTCTGTATAGTGATATGTATTAAGTTGTTGCTTAGAAGCCATTGTAGAAACTTATTAAAATAACTTTATATTTCATATTAATAATTCCAATATCATTCCAACATTATTCCTCCAAAATAATAGGGTCTACCTGCCTTTTTCATCTACTAATGAAATAACTGATATTTTAGTCATTTCATGAAATGTGTCATTTTGCAGTTTGAATGAAATATATACAAGACATCTGATAGACACCTTGTATGGAACTAATTTTTACTGCCCCAAACTTTTAAATTGGTTTGAAGAACTTTTCTGATGTCTTTCTCCAATCAGAACACTTTACCAAGAGTGTAAATTTAGAAAATTACACTGAAATTAATTCTGTAGAATTTAATTTGAAGCTTCTTCCAACAGCTGTCAAGCAGAGTATCCCATCTAAATAAGTAGTCTAGATTGTTTTGAAAAGGTATTAAGTATGCTATCTACTCTTTACCACTGGAATTATAAGAATTATAAGAACTACACTTAATTGTTAATAATATTATCCATTTTCAATTAAAATTAATTGTTAATAATATTTTCTAGTAATAGAACTTTAATCTCACGATTCATTTTTTGATACCATCTTCAAAGACAAAAGTCAAACAAAACAAAGGGAAAAAAGATTATTCATATTTATTAACTTTTCAGGTGATTTAGATTCTAGGAATGATTTCAGTACATGTAGTGAATACATTTAAATATTTCAATTCTGAATTTCATTGCCATGTAAAAGTACTAGTTTCATTTGATATGAGATTAACTCTGCTTACTTGATGATACAGTAAAATAGCTTTCATGACATACTTTTTCACACGTGATATGCCAGATAAACCGGAATATATTTTTGTCTGGAATAATTAAACCAATTTTTAAATTTTATATCTTTTCTCAGACTTTGATTACATTATTAATAAACATTCTTATAATTATGTTTATTCTGTATGAGCAAAGTCTAAGAAGGTTCAGGTTTTTTTGTATTTTTCTCAAGGAAAAATAAACCTGAAGAAGAAAGACAAATGACGAAACACGTTTAAAGCAAAGCTAATGCTCCATCTCCAGAAGCTGTGTCTTTCTTTAATAACCAAATGTTATGGTATATCTGCAGAGAATAAATCACACAACAGTTCAGTTCTGGACAGCAATCCTTCCTGACAGTACAACATTAATACTTTCAAGGAAGTAATGGAAAACTTTATTTTTAACTTTCCAAAATAAATAGTGCATTATAGTCTCAAAAGTATATTCTCATCATGCAGAAACAGGAAAATGCTAAATTTCTACTTCAATTCAAAGAATTTTGTGCTATTTTCATAGCAAATAGATAATACGTACTAATATACAGTCTAGCTTGACTGTCAGGGACAGTGATAGTGCAAATGTGACAAAGATATGCAAAAATGTATGAATGTTCTCAATTCAGTGAGAAACTAATATTAATAATATGAACTTTAAGAATGTCCAGTGCCCACACTCAGTTCAAATCTGGTAGTATTTTGTCTTTTATGAGATTATGGAGGTAAAAGCTAATGAAGAAGTGTGTACAGAAAGATAGTACACTTATTATGATGATGTGCATGATGTGTTGGTTTTTTTAATCTGTTTTTTAAAGAAAAAAGAATCAGCTGTATTGATAAAAGCAATGTATACATCAAAATTAAATTCATTGTTACTATAAGATTTAAAAGGATTATTTTTTTTTTCTGAAGATAGAATTAAAAACTCCTATAATTACCAAATCTTTGCTATTATTTTATTTTAATTGGTTTTTGGTCTATGTTGAAAGAGGAACATTTTCTTCATTTTCAGTACTGCTAATGAGCAGAAATTTTCAAAGTCTTACCCTGAACAGACAACAAGTGAAGACAAACTAAGTAGTTATAACTTCCTCATTTCTTCCAGGATGATTGCAATTACTGCCTGCAGTGAATACGAGATTAAAAGTGGATTATTTAAGGGGATCTTCTAACAGATAGACTATACAATATTTCAACATCTGAAATCCCTGCAGAGTAAAGTTCTGGGGCTTGTGGAGGATGGATCAGGATCTCACCTCTGGTCCCTTTTCTGAACCACAACTACTTCTTTGCCCCAGTCACATACCTTCCAAGATCTCAGAGCTCTCCTACAGCCAAACCATGCTGAGAAGTGTTCTCTTGTTCTCTCACTATCATCAGTCTTAAAATTCAGAAGTGATATTTCTCAAGGGAACATTTTGTTTTTCTATATATGTATATATATATATATACTCTTAAGCATTGCTGTTGATATTTTGGTAATTGGTAATGCTGTGTATAATTTTATGCTATCTGGACAAATAACACTTTACCTGCTTTCTGTATACTTGTTGTGGTTTTGGTTGTGTCAGAGTTCATTTTCTTCGTAGAGGCTCACACAATGCTGTGTTTTGGGTTTTTGATGGAAATAGTGGTGAAAGCACACTGATGCTTCAGAGCAGTGCTCACACAAAGCCAAAGACTTTTCTGCTCCTCGTGCTGCTCTGCCAGAGGGGAAACTGAGGGTGCACCAGGAGCTGGATGGGGACACAGCCAGGACAGGTGGCCCAGGCTGGCCAAGGGGATGTCATGTGGAGTCAGAAATAACAGCTGGGGGAAAGAAGGAGGAAGGGGGGGACATTGGGAATGATGGTGTTTGTCTTCCCAATAAACCATTCTGTGTGATGAGCCCCGCTTTCCTGGGAGTTGCTGAACACCTGCCTGCCGATGAGAAGCAGCGAATGAATTCCTTGGTTTGCTTTGCTTGCGTGCATAGCTTTTGCTTTCCCTAGTAAACTGTCTTTATCTCAGCCCATGAGTTCTTGCACTTTTATCTTTCCAGTTCTCTTCCTCATCCCGCCTAGGGAGAGTGAGTGAGTGGCTGGGTGGTGCTGAGCTGCCTACTAGGGCTAACCCAGAACAATACAAGAGGGTGAAGGTTATCTGTGGTGAGGCTGCCTTTTGTAGCATCACGTGACAACTGACTTCCACTCACTGGGATTAGTCTCCCAACTTCAATAGTGAGTGAGATTAGGAAGCAGGAGAGAGAGATCGGGGAAAAAAAAAAAAA
The DNA here is from genome assembly GCF_009769625.2 of Cygnus olor. Classification (NCBI taxonomy): domain Eukaryota; kingdom Metazoa; phylum Chordata; class Aves; order Anseriformes; family Anatidae; genus Cygnus; species Cygnus olor. The sequence goes on from NC_049171.1 coordinate 20,530,548, forward strand.
AGTAGAAAAGGAAATGGAGAATATAGACAATAAGGACTTAAGGACTACAGTGACATATGGCTGCATACCTTTTCTGAGAGTTATTTTCCTTTTGTTTGACTTAGGCAAACTGATCAAGGGAACAATGAATGTTTCTCTGGGAAACCCTTATCTATTCTACTGCAAATCACTTCTGGTTATATTGTAGTTACAAAGGCAATGTTTCCTTCAAAGGCACACTGTAGAAAAGTGCAGAGCCAGGGAACACAACCCTTATACATCTGATCTAAAGTGAGAGGAGATGGCAGCTCACCCCTTTGAGGAAGCAATACCTAGCTTCCACGGTTTGCTTAAAGATGCTATATGAAGTCTAGGATCCTGTTTAAAAGATTAGAAACAAGCAAACAAAAATAATTACCATTAACATCTGTATTCTCAACTAAATAGTGAATATATACTAAAAATGACTACCCTGAATAGCTTGCAGTTAAAGTATAAGACCAAAGATGAATCTATGATGTTTTTCCATGATTGACTATTTCTGCCTTTGTCACACAGATATGAAAAAATTTTCATTTTTTCTTTTCAAAAACCTTGTTGACAAGACAATTAATATTTTAATAGCTCCCTTTTAAAACAATATAGTGAAATCAACACTGTCTTATAAAGGCATTCCGCTGCACTGTTATACAACTGAGAGTATAGCTCTCTCTTCGGTATTTTTGGCACTCTAATTATCATTTCAGCTAGTGCTGTGCAATGCATGAGTTTGTCATGTCTTGTGAAAATTTGAATTTGGTGACTCAAAAACACCCTAAATGTAAGTATATACTCCTTAAATTCAGCACATCATGTTTGTCTGGTTCAACTATCTATAGAATCTTATTAGAATTAAAAAACAGGTTAGACAGAAATGACATCCTTGATATAAAAGCCCCTCTTGCTGCACAACATTAAATGTTTTATATCTCAATAGAATTATCTTCACCAGAGAGGGAGAATTTTCTCTATATCAAATTCGCATACTATAGAGAGCTTATAAGGGGGAGAAAGGAAGAGCAGCTGATTGATGAAAAGAAGTAGGTGGGATAGGAAGTATATACAACCGCTATAGTGTTTAAGAATACTACACA